>NW_009260028.1:89400-106026 GCF_000687185.1 Egretta garzetta | reverse complement strand
TTCATCGTCCAGTGTAGCTTTCCTCTCCGGGAACCAACTCCTTCCCTGCTCAGGGGACCAGCCATGTTCAGCCTCTTACACTCCCTGGCTCTGTCACAGCCATCCCACAGGAGAACAGGAGCGTTCTGGCCAAAGGGCATCCCTATTGGAAATAACTAAATAAACTTGTGCATCTTTCTCCATATAAAGCCATCATACATACATCAAGCTATGCACTGCCAAGAACGTTTTTCTGAAAGGAGTCATGTTTTGAGAGTGTGCAGTAGAAGACTGCCTATTCGATGTTCTTGTTCACATCCACAGAACTGGAGTTATTGTGTGTTACATCTGACTAAAGAGGAAAAATCTTCTACAGGGACGTTACCAAGTTCAGCCTTACTTGTCAGAATTTTTTAATTGTTTTAAAAAGAGTGTGGAAACGTTTTGTCCAATGTACTTTTTTTTGGCAATAAATTAGGAGGAGATGACAGGAACAGAGAACAAGGCAGGAGAGGTTAAATGCCCTATGCAGCTGATAGAGGAAAAGAGCTCACCTGCTTCTACGATAGAGCAATAGACCCAGAAACCAGAGTTCACATCCACGTCCAGGTTTGTGCTGTGCTTTTAGTGAACCCCTACAGACTACTACTTAGAAACTGAAACCCTAACTACTCTGATGGAGGAGCTCAACTGTGTAAGTCCAGCAGAAGACTAGTCAGAGGTTTTGGCCCTCTCCTTCCATTTTGCTTGTGGGAGTTGGTAGCATGGAGGCTCTAAGGCACGTAACGCGTAATCAGTGTTTCTCTGTTGGTGAGTGACATTGTGTGACATTGATATGCCATGTTAGTGGCTGTAAGAAGTGTGTTTAGAAGTTACTTACATTTACAGTGAAACAGGAAATAAATCTACTAAAGCAAACAACTCAGAAGTGGAAGGTAATTTCTTGATGGGTGGATTAAAGAATTTTTTACAAGTTCTTTACCATTGTGAAAGACCAGTAAATCCTGTTTCCATATGGGTTGGTAAATTTTTATGAGTAATTGGTCAAGTTAATTTAAGTATACTCCCCCCTCTGCCCACCCCACACTCCTGTTTCTAGACTGAATTACATTCTTGCAGGACATCTGATACAGTTCATCCTCAAAAAAACTTATTGGGAAGGGGTGGTTTTTATTGGTGGTTTTTTTTTTTTTGCTTTTTTTTAATAACAGAATGCAATCCAGTAGCTTTGTTCCAAAAGCAGATATCAATGAGCTTTCATTGTTCTTGAAATGATGCCTTTTCTCCTTTGCATTTGTTGATTTTGCTGTCTACCTGAGGAATGGGAAGATCTTCATATTTCTTGTGATGGTTGGTGTCTGCAAGACTTTCTTTTTAATTTTTTTTTCCTCATCAGTCATGGTCGTTAATCTGCTCTTGAATTTATGGACTCGATTTTGCAAGTTTTGTGTTTGTCCCGCTGTCTGTCGTGTGTTGACTCCCTGTTTGTCATCTGTCATCTGTCGTGTCATTGTGTTGTGTCCTTGTTTCCCCCTCATGCCCAACTAACTAGTGTGATCAGATTTTTTTTTTTTTTTTTTTTTTTTTTTTTCTGCTCAGGTTCAGTCACAGTTGTCTTTGGTACTTAGTGATCCATATGCTTGTTGTAAGGTTTGGTAAAATAGAGAGGATGATTCCACAGGCAAAATTCTTTTTCTGTATTTTTAATTTTGAAACCTGCTGATAAATGGAAAAAGCGTGGCTAGAAGCTTACCTGATTGTTAGAAATTCTAGCCCTTATATTTCAGAAAAGTTTGTTAATAAGGCAAAAACTAACTTAGTGCTGTTAATTGTATCTGATGACAAAGAAACATCTGCTTGAAGAGCTTACAGCAACCCGGTTTAAATAGTCTGAACTGCGCTAAAACCGATTCTACTGTATCAGGGTGTTGGTTTTTTTTTTTTTTTTCCCCTCCTCATTTTGAAAGAATCAAAGATAAATGTCTTGCACATTAAGGAGATGAGCTATAATAAAACATATATGGATAATATGGCAGCAGTCCAAGAGCATTAGTATGCATGCCCTGATCGAGTTGTGGTGGCAGCTAGCAGTCACTCTCGACTTACAGCTAAATGTTAACTCGGTGAGCACGGAGAAGCCTTCCTCAGTGACCTGTACCTATTCTGAAAGGAAGAAACTCACCGCAGTTTAAGGCATTTGGTGGGAAACCTGCTGATTTGAAGAACTAGTGCCCAGCCTCTTTAGGGAGCAAAATTTGTTATGGAGTGTCTGGGCTGCAGATGACAATGCCTGTAGCCATGTGGATAACTGCATTAGGATGGAGCATGTGTGTGTTGTAGCAGAACCATGGGGGTAATGTACAGTCATCCTGACACAGGCTTGGTTGTGCTAACAGATATGCCTGCTAATGCATGTGAATTTTGCTCCACGTGGCAGTGAATGCTGTTGCTGCTGCATGATAATCTATGTCCATTTTTTTGATAGGGGGGCAGGCTACAGGTTCTTATGAAACACAGCGGTGAGAAATCAGATGTGAGAGTAATTCCTCTAGTTCTTGCCTGCTTCCTTCCCATATCTAATTAGCCACTGGGGAGGGCAGCAAGGAGTGGGCGGCTGGCCACATAAATCATTACGGTGGATTGGATCTGGCCAGCAATCCGGTTTGGATTACAAAAAAAAAAAAAAAAAAAAAAAAAAAAGGTTTTATATGACTTTCTGACCCAGTTTGTCTTGAAAGACACATATATTCAGTGTTGATGATTGTTATGTTTAAAGACCAGGTTCTTTTTCTGTTCTTAAGCAGAAGACCTTTGGAAGATCTTAGTAGTTTCTTTTCCGTGATCGTCTATTTATTCCCTTTGCTTAGGGCAGGAGTAATCTTTACTGCTTCTCTGCATTATTACATGCTTCTTGCAAGTGTTCAGGCTTTTACTTTATTATCCTTTGGAGACTCTTTCACAGAGAAATGAACCTTGATGTCAGGTGGTAGTGAGCATGAATATTCCAGAGCCAAATTGCTCCTGCCGTGGAAAACCTCATGCATAAGAAGAGAATGAAGAGAAGGAAATTTTCCATGAGGTTCTTCCCACAGACGTTTCTCTTCTGTTCTTTATATTGTGATGGTGAATGTGACAGATGAGAGGAGAAGGCTGCTTCATGAGCATGGAAGATCCTTTGGGTAATGTTGGGATACAGAGCTATCTGTGAACTCTACGTACAGTTGTTTGATTTGTTGGTTGTCTTATGCTTTTGGGCTGTACTACAGTGTTAATTTTGCTCTTGTGAGCAAATAAATTGGGTCCTCTTATTTTTTTCAATGGTCAGTACTTTGTTGATTGGTGAGGCTTTGATGCTAGTTAATACTAACACACAAAACATTGCAAGGAGGAAAGGTTTAGGGTTTTGTATTGGTTCTCTCCCTGATATGGCTGATCCATTAACCACTGAAAGTTGAAGTAACTTGTAAGATGACTTCTGATACTTATGTATGCAACTATTTTATAAAGGATGTGAGTTATATTTCTAGTAGCAACCAAAACATTCTACCTTCTTTGTCTTTTTCCCAATATTGCACATTCTGCTTACCCATGGTTTCTCAATAGTAGTTCACTTGTACAGTGGGAAAGATGAAATAATGGCGTAATGTTGTTTTTCATGATTATAGATATTATGTACATTTCTAATAGCTCAAACATTTTTTGTGATGT
Organism: Egretta garzetta; assembly: GCF_000687185.1. Lineage (NCBI taxonomy): Eukaryota > Metazoa > Chordata > Aves > Pelecaniformes > Ardeidae > Egretta > Egretta garzetta. Next base: position 102,339 of record NW_009260028.1, on the reverse strand, counting down.
TAAAGTTTGGAAAGTCGAAAAAATTAATTTTCAGTTGCTTTTCGGTTTTATTTGAGGAAAATAATTGTTCTCACGGTATTTTAATTTAACAAATCTGTGTTTTTTATGTAGATTCATGCCTCTTGAAGAATGCGTTTTATGTCTGTGTTTGGCGCACAGACATATTGTTAGTCATCCATAAATGAAAATACTTGAGAAGTGACAAAGATCTTGTAAATGTTTTGAAATCTTTGGATGCATTTTCAAAAATTGTGAAAGCTTTGTATTTCTGATTCTTTGAATCAATCAGTCTGGGGGGGGGGCACTTGTACTACTGGCGAAATATTAAGAATTAGACAATCTTGAATGGACAGTTTTACACTTTGAGAAATGGAGTTATGTTTTGTGGTGTATACCAAATACAAACTTAATGTGTCTTCTGAAAAAGCAGAATAATTTTAGTGTGCTCCATATTTTCCTAAGCCAGTAGCTTGCCAAGATCTGTTGTAGTTTAAAAAATTGTTACGAGTATGGAGCTGTTGTGTGTTCGTTTTATTGAGGCAATGTGTTTGGTTTGAGGGTTTATGTTTACTACAGGACAAATGAGAGGCTTTGCTTCTAAAAGGGTCTATCTAGTGTTTCTCAGAAAGGGAAGAGAATAGTTCAAGAGAATTGTCTAAGAACTTCCTTCCCTTTCCCTTTTTATTATTTTTATTATTTGTTACTTAAAAATATTGCTGGTTCTGATGACTCTGTCCATACCTAAGCTTATGGCATTGGCTTTGTCTACGAATAGGATAAATCTCACTTGTTCCTACTATAGTTTCTGTTGACTTTAATGTGAGATTTAATACCACTTCTGAGTTTTATATGGCAGGAAATAGTCAAGAGGTCTAAAACTTACAAAGGTATTAGAGATTCATAAACATTTGAATTTCTAGGGTTAAAAATGGAAAGAGAGCCTAATACGTTGCAGACTAAGACGTATGCATTAAAGCGGGAATCCATGGCTTGAGTATAAGGCAAACCACCTGCAATCCTAAATGAAGAATGTTCATATAATAAAGTGAATATACATACAATAAAGTGAAATAACAAAATAGTAAGAGAGTATGCGTGGTCGATGGATTTCTGACACTCTTGCGAGTTGGAGAAGAGGTTTGAGTCTCTGTCTGACTCGGGAATTTGTATCGTTGAAGCTAAAACGAAGCATGTTTGGGGAAAGGAAATGCAGTTGGCAACTGAGTACGCAAATACACTAGATAACCAGAAATCACTGCTGATTCCCGTTGGCTTCAGCTATTCTGTTGGACACAGCGTTACAGTGTGATCCTTGCTGGAACTGTGCAAGTGTAATTAATTCTTCTGTTGGTCTCATCTGGTTGTCAGGTTCTTGCTCTCTTCTCAAAATGGCCTGGGCTTCCGGGATAAAGTATGCACATCTAACGTAGATGCACACACGTGGAAATAAAGTGCGTGTATACAAAAGATGGTTGCCAGCGAGAGATGTCCGTTTTTTCACTTTCTATAACTGGTTCTGTTTTCTGTGATCAAGATGCTGCTTCTTGCTTTGTCTTTGGAAATCTCAGATACCATTACAACAGAAGAGTATTTAAACAACGGTATTTAAAGGTGACTATTAGCAATGTAATGTTTCAGTGGTGGTACAGAGACTGATGTTTAAAAAAACTAAAACACAATGGTTTTGTGGTTTCCCCCCCGCCCCTGTCCCGGCTGGTGATATTTCTTCAGCAATCAGGCACTGACAAAATTTTAAGTATAGTTAATACAGCACAATCAAAAGTGTAATATAAATGCTTACTTCCCCCCCTCAATCCTATATCCTTAATTATAAGAAGGAAGAAGTGATACAGAAGCCTAAGGAAATTGGTTGGAATGATGGAAGAGGAGGACTGGGGAATAGGGAATCTTCTTTAACTTTATAAAACATAATATAAACAAATCTGTGGATTTTTTTTTTTTTTTATATTGCAAATTATTGTTAAATGTAGGTAGCTCCCCACCCCACCTCCCTTTTAAGTGCAAATGTAGAAAAGGTTGTGTCTGGCAGAGCAGGGGAAGGAGCTCAAGGACCTGATTCTATACTGGATGCCTTCAAAGGTTGAGAGTGGGAGGTGTAACTTAGACTTGAGATTGCAGGAGTTGAAACTTGATTTTTACATCATGTTTATACCTTCCAGATATGGGGGGCTGCAGAGATTGAAGGCTAAATTAGAGCCTATGGTAATAAAGGTAGCCAAGTAGAATTATTAACAGACAACTGATTAAGGCAACTTTAAAGGATGTTTTCACCATTTAAAGATGTTTCCAGACATCACTTTGCTCTGAAATGTAATTTAAAAAAACCTCTCTGCTCTGCAGACAGCCAAAAAGCTGTGCTTGTGAATGTTAAAAATGACCTTGAGCAGAAGAACTCAAAGGTTGTTGGTGGCTTTGTACTGAATAAAATAAAACTGGCACAGCAATCAGAAAAACCTGCGTTAAGGTTCAGGGCCCTGATTCAGCAAAACACACTTCATCTTAACCATGGATGCAGTCCTTATTCTCCTGTGAATGCTCATGCAATTCCTGGTCAGGACACAAGTTAAATACTAGAATAAACCGTGTTCATGAGTATATGTAATATGAAGTGCTGATAATGTCCCTATATGGGTATCTGAGGTGTCTGAAAGCAGGAAATGAACCTGCCAAACTGAGCAGTGCTATCTGTGCAAGTAGCCAGCCTCACTTGTTTGAGATGCACCTTGTGGAGAGGTGTCACCAGGTTTGGAAGTTACTGCTTTTGGCAAAACATCTGCAGAAGATTGCTGCTGTGAGTATTTGAGCACTGTTGGGAGACCTGAATTAACATCTGGTTTTACTAGGAAGGTGCAGAAAGTGCCTGGGTGTTAACTGAGACTTCAGTAGAATAAGGTTATTTCCTTTGTAACCACATAAACACTAATTATCTATTAAGATTTTTTTTCCTCTGTGGATATGGAAAGAATCACTGTATTCAATCACTTTAATCTACGTTATTCAGTACTTCTTGCCCTTACCTGTTGCTCTTAAGCAGTAGTTACAATATTAATTTCTTATGTACTAGTATAACTAGTATATTGCATACTAGTATAAGAATGCTAGCTATATTAAGTATACTTGAAACTCATATGCTAATAATACTTCTCTACCTTTGCTTCTTTACATCTAATTTCCATGACTTTAGTTAAGATGGGTAAAATTCATACAGGCAATTGACATACCTAACACTTCATAATAATATTTGTCTTAATTTTTCAGCTATGTTTTTTTTTATAAGGATTCTAAGATTTATCTGTGCTAATGTTTTTTATCTGTTACATCAGTACTTCGTTTGTATCTGGTGATATGTTCCATGAAAAAAATACTTATTTTTGCTATATTATTACTACTAATATATTAGTATATTAGCACCATAAAGAAAAATTTATCGAATTTTCCTTTTAGTCAAGTTATGTAAAATAAGTAGCCCCCCCTTAACTAATTTGCACTTAAAAAAAAAATCATTGCTTTACACTATAGGCATCTCATAAACAGCATGACAGAATGTATAGTAGTGAGAATCATAATTTACAACTCTTGTCTCTAGAAAATTCTCACATGTGGTGCTAGACCAAGGGCTGCTTTGGATGCTGCTGGGAAGTTAGGTCAGCAACACTGGGTGCCATGGTCTCAGGACAATTTTTCAGCTGTTTCTTGTTAATACCAGTACCGATGGGAGTATCTGCATTTGCTCCCAAGAGAACGTTTTTGTCAATAGCATCTTTGCTGTAGCAGATACGGTTCCATTTAATAATGGGGTCCAGGTGGGAAGAGAATACGTTACTAAATTCTGTCGTTTACATCCCCCCCCCCTTTTTTTTTTTTTTTTGCTGTGCAGAGGTACACTGCTTACAAAATAACTGCCTTCTGCTTAAAGCACATTAATGCTGTATAGTCAGAATTGATGTTTAGAAAATGGCAGAATTAAGGTTGCGTGGACAACCTGTACTTGGATGGGTTGTGAAATGCTCATCCTGTCCATTTTAGGGCTTGCACGCACTTGTGCGAGCATGCCTACATAGGGAGCTGAGTGGATGGAGAACAGCCTGCCTCTCTGTGCTTGCTGTCCGTGAGAAATTGTAGCCACAAAGACCGTTTTTGTCAGAGGGTTAGAAATGAATGAGTGTCTGACTTCACAGATGTTACGGTGTCATGATGGCTGTGCTGATGGTGTGCGGGCACACGGGTTGCTGCTGTCGCTTCTGAGTCGCAGCTGGGTGCTGCATAACCACACTCACTGCTTCTGTCCGTCGTTCTTAGGACAGCCTGATTTGGAAAGTTTTCGCTGGACTGTTGCAGCCCTGAAAGGAAGCTGCTAATTCGTATTTTTGGGTTTTGGCTTCTACTTTTGGCAGGGCCACACAATGTGTCCCATACTTGGCAGCAACGACTACCTGGCTTGAAAGCTTTCACGTTTCATCTTTAAATCACCCTGCTCAGCTGGAACATTGCAACACAAGTTCTTTGTTTTTATTTTGGGGGTTTTCACAACACTTGCTGTTTGGAAAACCCGTAATATATTTTTGTCTTGTTTACATGTTGGAGAAACTTAAGAAATGGTGGATGTTGCACAGTCAGCTGTGCGTACTGTGAAAATACTTCTTAGTATTTTCTGCTAGGCTAACATATAACATGTGAACTGCTTAGACTAGTGTCTCCTAATCCCTTTTTCTGGTAACTCTGGGGAAAACTGAAAGGTTTTCTAGGAAAGATGGTACAGGACCCAGTATTGCAATAATTGTGTAATAGGCTAAGTGACCAAACCTTCTTTTTTTTTTTTTTTTAAACCGCAGTTGGCTGCCTGTATGGCTCCCTGTCATTCAAAGGCCATGAAAAGGGCACATTTGTGTGGAAAGATCAATGAGGCACATGCGTGGATCTGCTCAATCTCCATTTGCTGGTGGCCCCGAGGTGGTGGTGGTGAAGGCAGGCGTGGTTGCGTCCCACCTCTAGCCTCCCGCTCCCCGACGGCTGCGGAGGAGCAGAGGCGAGCCGGCTCCGTAAGGCAGAGCAAGCCTTGAGACCCCTCTGAGTAATCCTGGGGGTTGTTCTGACATCCAGGCACAGTGGGAACACCGTGGCCCTCTGTCCAAGCATAACAAATGCCTTGGAAGCCTTGGTGGAAAAAGCCTCTGTACGGTGCGAGTTCCTCCTCCACTGATACAGAAGGCACCATCACTGATAGTACTGAAAACTGGCCCTTAAAATTGTTAATGCCTTCCAACGAGGAGGGTGTTTTGTGAGAAGAGCTGGGGTTCTTGGGAGTGATGGGGTGAATGTTTTTCAGTGGGAGGCGGAGGGCAGCACTACCGCGGTTCTGACGTAACTGCCAAAGCTGTGTCCTTCTTCGGTAAACTGAAATGTGTTTTGTTCCTGTTCAATAGACAATAGTACTTAAAAAATGACGGTACAAAACCAGACTAAATGAAGCCCTCGGCGCTCAACCCGGGAAGAATCACAACACCCTCTGCTGGTACCAGTGGCTCCTTCTTCCTTTTCCCCTCAAGGACCTGCCTGGCAGATATCCTAGAAATAGTAAGAGACAGTTCTGAAGCGTGATGCTGGCTCCTCCCCATTAAGCGGAGGTTATTTTAACCCGTTTGCATTTATTTTTTCCTGCAAAAATTCGATGGTTTAACCTGACCACCACCACTGAAACAGATGAGGAGAAGGTAGCGTTGGTTTTTCTCCGCTTTCGGATGTGGGAGTCCCTGTTACTTTCTAACTTAAGCGTACAGAAGGCTACTCCTAGTTGGCAAACTCTCTCTTACCAAAGATGGAATTCGATGTTCTGTGTGCGAGATGCGTTTCTGGAGAAAGCCTCTGTCCCTTCGACGTGTCGGTAGTTGCGTAGGAATAGCGCTGCCAAATCCATTGAGTAAACCTGTGGTTTCGCGGACTAACCGTGCGTTCCTAGGCCCTTTGCTAGAGGTGATCTCTGCGCGCTTGTTTGAGTTTTTGGAAGGCCTCTGTGTTGCTTGTCAGACGGTGATGAGCAGTCAAGAGCAGGCAGGCTGGGCAACTGATTTATTTATTTTTGTTTCCCCAGCGCGTACGGTCACGCTCCCAAGCTCTGGGTAGGCCCCGCCGCACGTTAATCCCCTCTCCTCCGCTTCCTTCTTGGCTCAGGGCGACGGAGGAGGAAGCGAGAGGTTGGGGCGAGGAGCGGGTGCTTTTTAATCTCCTCTCGTAAAACATGCCTGGTGCCTGCCGAAGCAACCCTCCGCGTGTCCCTGACCCCCCCCTCCTCCGCCTACCTGCCTCGCCTAAACGCAGAAGGGGCGGTACGTCAGTGCGGTGCCCCAACACAGCCCGTCGTGCTGGCGGGAAAAGGAGGGTTTGAGTTTGGGGGTGAGGCGAAGGCGGGGGGAGCTGGTAGGAATAACGGCCCCCATAACGGCACGGTTGCCTTGTAATGGCCCGGGGAAAGGGCACTGGCGGTGCAGCCCGGGCCTTCTCCCTGGCTTGGCAGGGTGGCCCTTCGGGGCGCCCGAGGTGCGCTGCCGCCTGCCCGGGAAGGGTTAAGAGGAGACGGCATCCTGTCAGAGACCTTGTTTTTAATTTTGCCTCTCGAACACTGGCACAGATCCGGCTAAGAGCAGCCCAGATTAGTTCGGGAAACCTTTGAAGAGATTTAAGATGTCCTTCAGCCAGTTTGAAGGTTTTTGTCTTGCAAATCCAGTACAAGGGCGCCTGCAGGCATCTCGACCCTTGCTGTGCTGCTGATGCAGCTCAAGGTCACGCTAACCCGCCCTGTGACATTCAGCAACACACACACACACAAAAATTATGCGGTGAAACTGCTTCAGCATTCAGCCAACCAACAACTTCCTCCGTTCCTCACTCTAAAGGAAGAAGTGTATATATATTTTTTTTTTTCTTTTTGTCTTTTTTTTTTAATAGCTTCGTAGATTTTTTTTGCTGCAGGAAATAATCCAGGATTTCTGGTGTGTGTGATGACAAGGTCATTTCTTAATTAGAACACATGTAAAGAACAAAGCTAAATGGCTTCAAAACAGCTTTGTAGTTGATGGAGAGGATTTAAATTATTTAAAGAGATAGTCACCCAAGTATGATGGAAACTGAATTCTAAACACATTAACTCTTTCAGTACTCTACGGTTTCCATATGCTACTCAAAAGAAAATGTCAAACTTGGTAAGCATTACCGCAACTGCTGTTAAATGAACACTTTTTACATCTATTTATAGTTAGGGTTGTATTACGCTTTCTCTTATCAGAGTTATGAAAGCAAGATTTTTTTTTTTTTTTTTTTTTGAACAGTGAAATATTCTGTGCTGGCTAGAGATCAAGAGATAGCCGTAGGAAATTGCTTCTTGGAGATCAGTGACTTAATTTCTACCACATTTCATATTTTGGCAAATGCATTAGCATAAATATACACGTGTGTGTGAGTGCATGTATGGATTGCAGTGCAAGTATACAGGTATTATTTCGGAACTGTTGCTGGGAGAAATCTGGATGCTGTGCTCCATACTCAACGTGGTTGCAAGACTCAAGAATATAAAGCAGGTGGATTTGAGATTAGGGAATGGAGAATGAAAGGAGAGAATTGACAAGATAAATGGCAATGTCGCTTAGTTTGAAATGACTGCGAGCTGGCTGGAAAGAGGAGGTGGCATCTTGGAATTTGAATTTTGTTCCTCAGATATGTTTGTTTCTTTGAATCAAAGCACCTAAATATAAGGGCCTTGGTACAGCGGTCTTAACCATAGTTTGAGGTGGTTCTATGTTAATTATCCATCCTTTTATCTTATCCTCTTTTTTTTTTTTTTTTTTTTTTTTCCTTCTTCTGTTTTCTAGACTTCTTGTTCTGTAAATGCCTGGGGGCCAGTAAGGTGGCCACCCCTCTGGGGTTGCCTTGGGAGTGCTCTGCTCCTCCAGCCAAGGGGGCTGACCCCAGCACCCACCGCACCGGAGGGGGAAGCCAGATTTACCACGGTCTGTAGGATCTGCCTTTCGGTACCAGCACACAGTAACTTTCCAGGTTGGCTGCTTAAAGAAAATAGCGAGGGTGAAAAAATACTTGGAAATTGTTCACCAAGAACAAAAGGCAAAAAGGGTGTGTTGAGTAGAAACTTTGCTGGCAAACTTTAGGGCTCTCTGTATGCTCAGAGATGCCACTGCACGATGCATCGGAGAACTGAAAATGTGGAGTAATAAGTCTTCCCCCTGCAGTCAAAAGTCTAGCCCTTAACTCGATTTAAGTGTTCCAAGTGTAAAAGACATGAAGTTTACGGAGTTTAGCGCTTGCTGTTGTTTTGGTTTTTGTGTTGGTTTTGGTTGGTTTGGTTTTTTTTTTTTTTTCCTGGGGTAAATCTTGTTTGGCTGGAACACGAGGTGCAGGCAAATGTCAAATGTCAGGCTGACGTGGAGTGTGCTTACTAGAGAGAGGTGGTGCTGGCTCTGAGGACCTCCTCGTGAGAGAGGAGCAAAGCATGTTTGCCAGGGTATAAAGAGGGGGTAGATCAGGCGCTACAACTTCTTCCCTCTCTGGGTTGTTTTTTTCCCTTTCCCTGCACTGTCTGGCTCGGGCAAGGCTTGTGAGAAGAAACCGATGGAGGAAAAGGGGCTCCACGCAAAAAAGATGGAGAGGACGAAACTGATGCGCTCTCTGCAATCTGTACGTTCCTGCCCTTGCCTGGGGCGTGCTGTGCCCTTAATATTATGGGAGACCTAAGCTCACCTGCTAGTAATTTCTAATTTACCGTCCTAATTCATCGATTTGTTATCGCTAATTGTACTTCATTTACTTCTGTGTAGTTTCCAGTACCTAAAGGGTTGAAAGGTTGCTGTAATTGGCACCCGCAGCTGCTCTTTCTTTTGACAGGGGATAATTTTGCAGCCTATGCTTTGTGTGACAGCTGCCTAATTGGGCATTCTCCCCTTGTAGCAAGCCTGCCTCCTCCAGCCTCCCTGCTGACAAATGGTGCTGGATTATAGATGAGGACACGCTGACCCGTTCGACCTTGCTGAGACAGCGGGGAGGGGCCTCCTGCTACTTGAGGGAAGCTTTGGGTCATTTAAAGGACAAGGTCATGAGCCAGGTGGGGAAATGACATGATACCACATGACAATAGCCCGATGACACGGTCAGTATGTCAAGGACAAACTCATCAGTATTGATTAATGCTGCTTTTTCCTGGTGTCTCTGCGAAGCCACTGATACTTTAAAAATGTTTTGCTAATTTATTCTAGGTAGAGTGCCAAATGTTGGTTTGGGGGTTATTTTGGGGAGTGTTTGTGCAGTGTTTTCTTCCCCGTACAGATCACGTGCAAAAGCAGTGTTGTTAAACCCCCCCACCGGTGGCAATTTATAGGGTTCATCTCAATGTTTTTGGTAAAATGTACATCTGCATGTACTGTAAGGAAAATGCTGGGAAGGATGCATGACAGGGCAGAACCTGAGGAGGGGGGAAGAAATACCCACTTTTCAATTTCAGTGTTTCATTTTTCACTTCTACTCGAAAGGCACGTGCATAAACCTTTATGAAAACTCATGTATCTGCATATCTACGGCTGACTGGAATGTGGAAGAAGTGTTTAAATTTAAAAAAAAAAAAAAAAAAAAAGTTAAATATAAATTGAACGTTTAAAGAAAAAGTCTTACACTAGCTCAAGGGTGATACAGCTAAGATTATGCCTTGTCTGTTTTAAGAACTAATACAGTATCCAGCTATGCCAGGCAATAAAAACCTGCTAAGTGGGTTTTTGAAGATGTTGTGAATACAAGTGACGTTATTCTGAGAGCATCTTCATGTTGCATTTCTATGCTAATAAACTTCAAGGTAAATGAACAGCTTGTTTGACATTTGCTATGTTAGACAATAATAAAATGCTTTCTTCCGGAGTAATTAGACTTGATAGATTGATTACGTTAAGAGGTAAGGATAAATACAATCAAAAAGAAAACTCTCGCAAAGGGAGTTGCTGCCCATTTCTGAACTTCGGCGGCATCGTTCCGCTTTCGCCGATGCCTGATGGGCTGCCTCTCGCGCGTGTGCATGTGCGTGTGTGTGTGCACACGCGTGCAGGCGCACACATGCGTGCAGGCACTCAGGGGCGCGCGGGGCGTGCACCCCGTTTCTGAAGCAGCCTGCTAAGCCCCGGCAGAGGCGTGCTCGCTTCGGAGCACGCTTCCCGTTTCTGTGAGATCTGATTTGTTGTCGGAAGCTGTTGTGTCTGAGCCTCGTCAGTTCACCAGGATGTAATTTTACTCCCCCGAGGTAAAAAGCCGTCAGTGGTAAAGTGTGATAAATTAGTTCACTCAAGTAGACGCGCGTGCGTGTGTGCGTGCGTGTGCGTGCCTGTGTTTAATTCTGACCTTGCCGTGCATGTGTTTAGCTGCTCTGGGTGCCCGAGTCAAGCCTCTGGTGGAGGTTTAATCCTGTGCCCTTGTACACGTATACTTGATTAGTAGTTGTGGTTATCTCAGCAGAAGACATTCCGCCCTCCTCCTTGTATTGGTCGGGACCCGGGCATTGGGGAGTCAAGTCGAAGGAGAAAGAAAAGAGATTTTGCATTAGTATTCTATGAAAGCCTTACTGTCTGCAGAACAAATTGATTGCTACAGTGTACCTGTGCTTGGCACCACTGCTGTGAAAGAAAGGTATGGTTGTAATCTGTTTTATTGTATTACATATTGTGACACTCCAGGAATGTTTAACATTCGGCTCTTCTATGGCACATGCTGGAAGTCTAACTAAAGAAAAATACGTGAATGAATGAAAAGTATGCGAGGCTGTCGTTATCGGCAGCTTTGTTTACTACAGCGAACTAAGTAGCCCCTGCTAATGAGACAAATTTATTGTATGTGCCAATGGCAACGTAAGGAGATGGATAACCGAATTCTCTGTGTTGTATTCAGACACTCACATCTGTGTCAGTAGTTGCTGTGTACCTACCTAGATAGAATTGTAATCAACCTTTTAAGGGGGTTTTGATTTAGCTTTTAAATGTGAAATGTACTTGAACATGGATGTGTTTGCCTCTTTAAATGAAAATGGGGGGGAGTGTTTCCTAGTTTTTAATCTGCTGCATGGGTCCTACGTGGCAGGGGGTGTGGGGGGGGTGGTATGTGAGGGGAGGTATGAAAATATGAAAACCTTAGATGTGCTGCTATGATGAACAGAACAAGAACAAAGCTGAGGAAAAGTCTTAGAGGATTTGAGCCCTCATCTCTGACACCACCCCCACCCCCCATTTTAAATATGTGCCCATATTTTGATGAGAAAGCTAGCACTCTTCATTTCCTTAACTCAGTTGCAGACTTTACGCAGTTGATTCTCTGGTTTTATAGATGCTCAGCTGATGTCAGTTGTGTGTTTGATGGAGAGCATGAAGCACTCCGTGAATAAAATCCAGGCTGTTTCACAGAGGGCTGTGCTTAGTGCTTCGTTCTTGGCATCACTGAAGTTGTGCTGGTGATTATGTGGATGTTTGCTTGCGGTCACTCGAAAACATCTGAAGTATCTGCTCTTGTCATGCAAACGTTCCTGACTAATTAAGTTTAGGACAGGTGGCAGACTCGTCCTGGGCATTTAAATCTGCATGTAAACCTAATCTAATAAGTTGATGAGAAAATGAAAATCCATCTTTCCTGGTATGTTATCACCATGCACAAGCCACAGAGGTATTTGCGAAATCCTCTCTCTACTCTTTGTCCTGGCAGGTGACAAGCAAATGAGTTGCTCTAAGGAAATGAGGGACTTGGAAAAGGCTGCGTGCTGAAGAGCAGTCATGCACTATAATAGTTACTTCCGTCATACAGCCTTGCCGACTTAAGATTAACACTTTATAGATGTGCAGTATATTTATATGAGTGTACCCTTGAGCTTACATTTTACACCTTGCAAAGAGTGTGAATGCAGCCTTATGCATGCGCGTCGTTGATCTCTGGGATCCTTTGACAGCTAACAAAATTTCGAAGAATGCCGGATAGGGAGGCTCCGTGATGCAATTGTTTGTACTCAAATAAGGACGACTTTGATTACAACTAATTAATCAAAACTTATTTATTCAAAGCAAATATTTTGTGAGTGAGCTATTCTTCCCTCTGGATTTTTTTTTTTGGAAATATAAACACATGTTGTAACGATAGCAAAAATCAGTAAAAACCAGTTGCACAATTTACACAGCAGATCGCAAGATCAAGGGACTTGACCGTATCTAACAAGATTTTGGAAGTTAATTGCAGTGATACTGCAAGAAATGGTTAAATCTTATCTTGAATTCTGTATTGACTTTTTGTAGATTTTAACCAGTTAGTGGCAGGCGGTTGAGTTCTGAAGAAGGTGTGAGATAAATACAGGGCAATACTGCATTTCAATGCAATTAACTCTTGTTCATAAATAATTCAACCTATGACTTTAAATAAATGATTAGAGGAAAAGAAAATGACATGTGATTAAATCCAAGTCCTTGAAAACATTTTACCAGTCAAGACTGCTGTGACTGCTTTTGAGACTTCTTAGAAGTCTTCTTTTTTAGTAGAGCCAGTTCTGGGAGTTGTGGGTTTTTTTTGTTGGGCTGGGATTTTTTTGGGGGGAGAGGGGGCGGGGCATTTGATCAATTATTAGTGTTTCAATGAAGGTAGATGCTTTAGATCACAGTTAAAATAAGACTGATGAGTGTGTGGTTTTGACATCTCAGTTTTCCTAGTGCCATGGAATACATCAGCTTGGGTAGCATGTCATTTTCCTGGTTTTCTTTTTTTTAAATGGAAGGTAGAAGGAAATTTGCAGAACTAAAACTTTTACTGCTAACTTTCCTGAATGAGCTTGCCTGATAACACTGAAATCTCGATGAGAATTTTGGAATACAACTCAGCCTGGAGTGGACCGCTGTATTTGGTGGCGGC
>NW_009260028.1:54001-89354 GCF_000687185.1 Egretta garzetta | reverse complement strand
GGGGGGGGGGAACAAAACCTAAAAATACAAACAAACAAAACCCCAAATAAAATTAATCAGATTTTAAAAACATTCTTACTTTACATTGGAGGCATGCAGTTGATCCCAGCATCGGTTAACTGTGTAACACCACCTTTCCTCTGGAAATATTTAATCAAGTTTTAAGTAAGCGTTGGCGCTTGAGCGTATCATCGAGTTGGGCAGATTTTAGAGGCAAATTCCAGTTTAGGGACCTTTTTTCAAAGGTAGCTGCGCCCTCCTTGAGATTGTGAAATGCCTGTTCCCCATCTCCACCCCCTTTCCTTCTGTTACCGTGCTTTACCATAGTAAAGAAAAGGGGAAGTTGAGGTGTTGCATAACTTCTCTAAGTAAATAGATTTTCTGTGCAGATACGGAAGGCAGCCTTAACTCAACCAGTGCTGTAGCCACCAGATTCCTGCTAATGCTAACGGCAGTTGTGTAATTAATGGCCTTGTGTACTGAACTGAGACTGCTGCAAAACCTCTGGAGGGAATTATTTTGTCTATTCTGTTGGTTAACTTTCCCTGAAAATTAAGTGTAGCTGATACTCCGTCAGGGTGATGGGGGAGGATTTTACAAGGCCTGATGAAATAAGCTCTGGCATCTTTTTCCTGACCACTGGTCAAAGCATCCGCAGCAGCAGAATCGGATTGAGTGATTGAAATGGAGCCATTAATAAAAACATGATCAGTCTTGCTTGAGGGAATGAGTGTACTAAGATAAGAAAGTGGAAAACTGCACTTATAAGTTTTTGTGTGTTTCTAAGATGTTCTTGTAAAATCGTAGAAAGAATTGGGACCTGATTTTGGTACTAGCACAATTGCCTATTGCAGTCATGGTAAATGATCTAGGGTAGACAAGATTATTAATCTTCTTTGTCTAATCTATTCTCCTGAAGCCATTTGAAAAACCTGGAGCTTGTTAAAAGTTCTGAACACCTTTTTTTTCTTTATTTGGAACTCTTGTTCTCTTGTTTCTGCAACATCAACCGTAGGTGGCACTGACTATTAGCAGTTACAAGGTTTGGGATTCTTCCCTTTCTCCCAGACTTAAATGTTTTGTAAAGCCAATGGCAACCACTTGATCTATTTTCTCTGGCTCCAGAAAAGTGTACATGTATCAGGTGTCTGCAAGTTCTACAAATGAATAAGCATAGGAACTAAGTTATTTAGTGAGTTTGGTCAATCTGGAAACTTCCAGCTTCTGAAGGTGGAATTTGAGTTTGTGAGAACTCATCAGGAAAAATGTTAATATCGATTATTAAGGGATGAATATTCTTCCTGTGCTTTTTGGCTCTGTTCAAATGGGAGGCAAACTTGTTTCTGCAGGCTTAGTTCTAGTTACTGGTACAACTTGCAGAGGATGCTCAGTCAGGCTTGGTGTAACTCAGGGTTCCAGAGCCTGGGCACCACGGAGCGGTTCGGCACATGCAAAAAAAAGTTGCCTGTCTGGATTCACTTGCTACTGCAGCTTCAGTCTCCTTTCATAGCTACGCTTCTGGCATGGACTGCTGGAGTTTTGTTTATACACTGCTGTACATATGGATGAATGCACACCCTCTTTTCTCGTCCATCCAAGCAATCCAATACTGTGAATGTATTGCAGCTGAATTAGACTGGTAAAAAAGCAGGTTTTGACAGCTTTCTAAAGCAAGGAAATTAAAATGGACCTGTTTGGGAAGGAAGTGCTTAGATACATGTATACACATTTATACATACTTCACTGTGAAAGAGCCTTGCTTCAGGATGAAAAGGACTTTATTTTTCGTGGTTAGGAAAGAGACTGAAAGTGGGTGGTGGATCAGAAGAGCCACTGCTGCGAAACTCTTTGCTGCTGCTGCTGTGCAGTGATCCTTCCAGCTCCAGTCAACTCAGTAGTGCTTGCCCTGCTCATGAGGACTGTTTCAGCATGTCAGATCTCTGAGAAATAGCAAAAGTTGGTGGAATTATGGTTTTCATCCTAATGCCATTGTTCATCTTTTTAGTTCAGTACCAACACAGTTGTTTTCTTGGGGAGAAAGAAATTTCTTTCCAAAAATGAAAGAATACCGTTTTAGCAGGTTTAGTGGAAAACCTGTGTTGATTGTATTTGACTGACACACATCTCCCCCTAAGGGTGATGGTAGTGCCAGTAGTTTTTCTTATTTTGGAAGGTAAAGGCATTTACTGTGGTATGCAAGTCCTGTTACTTCAGTAGTCTCCACTGTTTCCTCAAGCTTAGTGTACTCAACTGTTGGTTTGTTTCACCAATAGAAAAAACCAAACCAACCCACCCACAAACTGTAGAGATAGAATATCTTGTAATTAAAGGGCCAAACTGAGATTTAGAAAATCTTTCTTCCTTTGCTATGGATACGGACTTCACATGAGCATGGGGAAGTTGCTTAATCTTCCCCTGCACTTTCTGTTCCTCATGTGTAAAGTGGGAATACTCCAAAGGACCGCTGCAATATGTTCACTGATGTTTGTCAAGTGTTCTGTTTTGTTCAAAGACAGAATAAGTTTTTTTCTTGCAGTGCCCAGTGGCCTCCACTGTGATTTAGAACCACGCAGTGCACATAATAAGGGGTCCTGGTGAACAACGAAGGACTGAAATTACCATGATCGTGCTGTAAAGAGCAGCAGCCATCTAACATCAGATATTTAGGTGTCAGATTGAAATAGGTCTTTGGTAACTGAAACGCCTCTTGCTTGTCTTTAGCTTGTTTGTGGGTGGGCTTTTTTATGACCTCACTTTATGAATAAGTAACATGGAATTGAATTATGTAGCTCAGCTGGAAATAGTTTGGGGTTTTCTTTTCCAGATTCATGCAGCGGATGAATAGTCTATGAAAATCCCTTCTGTAGTTAGGAGCGTGGCCTACTGTCTGCAGCTTGGTGGTGGAGTACATCAAGGTTTTTTTTTTTAATTATAGAGTTTTTAAATGATGGTTGTATGTTGCATCGAAGAACAACAGGTTGCTCGGTCAACTTCAGACACTTTGTTCGAGCTTTACTACCTATTCTTATCATTTTATCAAAGAAAATAATTTCATGGAAGGGTAGTTCAGATGCATGTTTTGTGTTATTTGAAAGTGTGGACTCTTGCACATAGTTACAGTTGACAGAGTAAAGTCAACAGAGGAAAGTCTCTGATCAACAGTTCTGTGCACTTCTGCGATTTATGAGGTTGCTATGTCAAAGGTTTTTGTAGCATTCGGCTAGTCATGATGGAGTGCAAACCAATTTGAAATTAAAAATGACCGGATGAGCTTTACTTTGCAAAAATTAAACTCATAATCAAATTTGCCAATCGAACAAAGAGAAGTGTTTAACAAGAGAGGCAATACCTGGAGTGGCAAAGATTTTGCTTACATATCCCTATCAAATAGTCTGTGTTTTTTGGATGTGTGTTAGGAAAACTGTCATAAATACTATTACCTATATACCTTCCTTGACTGATATCTGTGAAAAACAAGGATCGTGCTTGCTATTGGAAAATATCCATTTGCTTAAAAGTATGTTAATTAAAGGTGACTACAAGAATTCATGGAAAACTCGAGAAAGGTGTTTTCAGTAATATGTTACGTTTAGATGTATTAACAAAAAGGAGGGTGTTGTTATTCCATGTTCTTTAGTCATTCATGTCTTATCAGGCAGCTGACAAAAATAATTTACATTCAGTGCATGCTTTGCTTCTCGTACATAGAAGTGAATTACAAGAATAGTTTAGTCTATTAATTTTCATTTTGGAATCTTCCCCCCCTCCCCAATATAAGTGGAGCTTTTTGGTCTGAATAGTGATGGGTAGGGAGTAATTTACTGATTTTTGTCCTTCCCTCCGTCCTGCCCCTTTCTCAGCAAGAGATTTTACAGTCAAGATAGTTTAGATCTTCCAATCCTCCCTCTTGTTCCATTTGTCAAGATCACAGTAAAAATAATGTAAACCCCTGAAGATTTTTGACTTCCCATCCATATGCATTGTGGCGTGATATTTATTGCAGGTCAGTGGAAATACTTCCTACAATGGTGGAGAAATACAGCTGATGTTTTAGGAACCACACTACCTACAATTTCACCTCTGGCTTTAATGAAGCAGGTTGCTTATATCCTTTTATGGTGTGCAGCATCCTACATAATCTTTCTGTTCTTCTTTTTCTTGCTCTTCGGGACTCCGTGCTTGTGAGACAGTGTCCCAGGCAGCTCGGGTAGCCTCACTGTCTTCACCTGCCATTGAGGCTTTTCTTCCTGAAACTTACTCTTCCTCTACAACCCTTCCTTTCTGCTTAGTTATCCCTGTATCTTGTCTCAATTTGTAAGCACTTTGGGGTTGCAGTCTGAATTTACGGGAATATAAAATGTTTTACAATAGTAATTATGCCATGCAGTGTTTCTCAGCAAATGTCAAGCGCAGACAGACTTGCTCTCATAAACCTGGCAGAATATAAAGAAGGCAAGTGGAATTTGCATCCCAGTAGGTTATTCTTGGTAAGCCAAACTGTTCACCTTCAGAAGAGCTGCAAGCAAGCTCTGGGTTACATGATTTAGTAGAGAGATACCAAAAGGACTTTGGAAGGAAGTCGGGTTAAGTTTTATTTGCAATAAAACTGAAATCGGAGGTGGACCCAGTAAATCCAGTCCTTCTCATCTGAGGAGTGGGAGGAGAAATTTATGTGCAAAGAAGTGGAGAACTCGCAGAATTAAGTGCTGTTTGGGCTCAGGAGGTTGCTGAGACATAGAAAGCGTCCTTTGTCTCGTTGAAAGAGGTCTGGGTTTATGATTAACCGGTCCCTCGGACAGGTGCTTGCTCTGCCTTTACCTTCCTCCTCAAAAGTTCCCTTGTTCATGTTGTCTTTGGCACGGTTTGCTGTCATGATCAAAAAATAAATAAACAAGCGTTGTCACTCAGAAAGTAAGTTTTCCTAGGAGCAGTGTTTCCTTTCCTTCGCTGGTCTTTCTGGGCTTTCATCCAGCTGCACCCTCTGAAGTGAAAACAGGTTGCAGCGGGATAGGGATATTCTCATTGTACCATCCAGGGAAGGGAAGGTGCTTTCACTAGGTTTTTAATAGCATCGGCTCAAGAGAAAGGGGAGCCCTTTGATGCTATATTTTAGCCTTTCTACATTCTATTTCAGCCCTTCTGTGCCCTTTTCTCCATATCGTTAATCTTTGGGTTCTGTTGATGGTTTACCATGTATCACTCTTCCTTGCCCTCCAATCATGTAGTAAAAGAAGGGTATTGGGTGAAAAATGTGTTATTACAGCAACGTGTGTTGTTATGCTGCAAAAACAACAAATGCATTTTTTTTTTTTTGTAAGAGGAAGGGAAGACATCCTTACCCTGGAAGCCAGTGTTGTCCTAGGGCTTCATTTAATTGTTGTCCAGCTGAACTAGTATTCTGTATCTACTCGGCATCTCCCAGGTGCAAATGTATTTATTTTAAAGTTCATATAGACTGTGACTAGGGAAAGGGAACAAACGGAAGGGTGTGAATCTGAGGAAAGGCAAGCAACCTAACATCGTTTGTGTTTTGGCTTGTGGTTTTGCAGGAGGTATTTGGGTGGATTTGGATTAATTCTTGCTGTGGTGGTTTACTGTTGGAGGAGAGGAAGAAATAGCCTCCCGCGTGTAGGTGATCTTGGCCTGGGGAGCCCTGCAGAAGCCTGATGCAATTTCCTGTGCGAGAGGTGCCCGGGTATTACAGTAAAAACAAGCGTTTGTGGAAACCAAAGGGTAAGGAAGAAGGACACAGTAAGTGGTTAGGCTGTGTGGGTAGAAATGAGAGAGTTATTAATGTCTGTAGAACTCGGATGAGAAATTTTGAACTTAATCTAGAGCAAGAGAAAAACAATTGAAAACTTGAAGAAAAGGGTTATATGGTCAGAGTGTCCTGAGGGAAGGACTACAATAACAGCCGTGTTTTGTGTGGCGTGGAAGGGTAGTGTGGGTGGTAGAAGCAGGGAGCTGAGAAGAGGCTAGATGAGAGTAACTGAAGGGTAATAGTGGGAGAGGACAAGTTTTTAGCAAAGCAGAATGCAATGTCAAGGGTGTGTTGTGTGGTGGTGTTTTGGTTTGGTTTTGTGGTTGTTTTTTTTATGTCGTCACAGGTAACTGGATAGCGGGAGTGTCAGAATAGAGATAATCCCCTGATGACAACTTTTTTTTCCACAAAGTGGATAGTATTAACCAGGCAAGGGGACCTCTCCCCTCCCTCCTGGCACGTTATGTTTACCAGCTTGCTCAGCTTAGTTTCACTGATCAAGCTCTGATGCTGTCACGAACTGACCGCTAGTATAACCAACTTCAGGGGAAAACTAATTTAGTTGTTGATACCTTGTTAAGAAGTAAGACAGGCTCCCTTTTATGAGCTAATACTGAATTAACAGAATGGCTTTCCTGTTACAGTGGAAATAAAACTGTTTCCCACCATAAGTTTCCGCATCCTGATTATAATGTATTTATTTTTGGCAGGGTGGAGTGAAAAGCAGATTCACAAAGATCCAGCATTGACACTCAAAAGGTATGAGTTTCTGCCCCTGAACTTGGGAAGAAGTTTATTAACCTGTATTTTCTCTCACCCCAGGCATGGAGTAGTAACTCCCATCAAATTCACACTAGCTTTGGTCCTTAACCCCCTTAAGAACTGTGAGGCGGAGGGGTGGTTTATTTCACATGCCCAGACAGTGAGAGCCTTTCTCCTGAGATTGCTAACTAGGGTGCCCAGCGAACAGTCTGCTAAAAGTTTCCTGGGAAGCTGGAGACGTGATCACCTGCCAACCAGAACGGAGTCCTTTTCTCAACAAATGTTTTTTAAATGTTATGCTTTTAAGAGCATAACGTCTCTTTGAGAAGAGTGGGTGTTGGGTTTGGGTTTTTTTCTTCCTCTGGTCTTCCTTTGTTGCTCTGTTTGGCTTGTCCTACCATGATTCACTCCTGCATTAATTCGGTATTTGCGAGTCATCTTGTGGTTCTGTTCTGCAGGTACGTATGAGCCTGAACTGCTGTTGAATGAAGTCACATTAATGTAGTTCTCAGTGAAGTTCTTTTGGTATTGTTCACTAATGAAATTTAGTGACAGGGGTTGAATTAAAAGCACCCTCTTTAGCTTTATGATGGGATTCTTATAAATACACCAAAAAAGAGAAGAAGCCAAAAAGGTACAGCTTAGTAAGAATACAGGCAGTCAGTGAAACTTATCTTCAGGTCATTGGCAATGCCTTACTATATATTGATTCAGAAAACGATGGAGTGAGTTACTGATGGTATATTGAGCTGAGAAATTACTCTTCCAGATACATCAAGGAAAGAGGGCTTTATAGAACACAAAGGACATGGGTTGTAACCTGTCAGCCATGCTCAGATCTCTACCATGGCAGATTTAAGCTGGAAATAATACCAAGCCTGATCAGCTGAATCGATAAGAGTTGTGGTTAGGGATAAAAACTGTTAGATAATGACTTTTTACTATGTGATACATAGTTTAAGCTACTCTGGTGGAGTTTCATGTGTTTATTTGCTAGGTTCATGACTTCTAGGACTTCCGTTTTATAACAATTTCCCCTCCCCCCCCGCCCCGCAACTTTATCAGGAGACATTAAGTGATCAGATTAAAACTGTGATTACAGCTTTCAGAAATTTCTGAGTGTTTTCTTACCCCCAAAGCTGAGAGATCTGCAGAGGGAAGCTCACCACCTACTTCCCACTGCCTTTCATTGTTACCCCCAGCCAATTTTGTTAATTGATGATGAATTGGTATCAGGCTTCCAGCATGTGGGAAACCAGATCACCCACTGTGGTTGGTGCATGTTGAATGACTTGAGGAATGGGAAAGCTGGAATAACTGATTTTGCGCGTCATTCACAAAAGGAAATCCTATGCTGTGTCCTGAATTACAGCTAATTATATTAGGAAAATATTCACATTTTGAACGTGAACCAGTTTAAGCATCACGGCTATTAAAAGCAAACTGGTGATGTATGACTGTTTTTCAGTAATGTAGATGTCCATCTATCACATGCCTAATTCTGCAACCTTAACCTGTATTGCGTCAATCAGATACCTCTGATGCACAAATCTGCATGAGTGCATAATCTTGCCATTATTTTGTTGTGCTGTTAAAATCAATAGATATACTTGTGTTAGTAAAAATAAAGAAGTAAAAAGTGCAAAAAAGGGCTTACTATCAAACTATTTATCAATATGATATTTTAACATTTTTAAAAACTTAGTTTGACATTTCACACACGTAAATATAACCACAGGCAAAAATGTGTTTTTCCTTTTCTAAAAAAAAAAATAAAAATAGTACCTTTACAGAATTGGGCATTGGCAGCCATCCAGTGCTTTAAGATTATCTATTGTTGTGGACTACTTGATTACTAAATTGACCAGAAGTACTCTATTCTTTGTGCTAGCTGTCATACTCCTTTTTGTTGCGATGTTGGCTAGTCATTTATTGCAGTTTGCCATCACCCGCTTTTAGAAGACAGCACGCTTGAAATGGTTTGTGTTAGGCGCTCTATGCGGAAAGCTTTGGCTCTGCCTGTTTAAGCTCTCCAAAGAGGAATGGAATAGAATTGAGCTTCAGACATTTTCTCCATGGTGTCACAGTAAGAAAGAGACCAAAACTGCCACTGCCTGCTGATAGCAGCCTGCCACATCCCCACCGCTTGAAATGTGGAGGATTCGATCCAGAATTCAGAACTAGCAGAACCCCCCAGCTCCTGCAGGTTATGTATGTAAAGAGTGTGAACTTGTATTCAACAGGAAGAAAAAGAAAAAAAAAAACAAAAACAAACCACCAACTGCTGCTGACTTGTTTTATTAAAGGTTTGGTTATGATGATTAAAGAAATTTTTTGTAGTGTCAGCATGAGAGAAGACTTAACGTGATACTGAATTAACTGTAATACAGCTCAGTTAAAGTAAAAGCTTTTTCACGCATTCAAATTTTCATGCGTTAGTAAACTTAAATAAGCTATATGACTCCAAATATACTTGCTCTAGCATTTGAAGTGTTGGGTAGTTCTACTGCTAATGTGCTTCCTAGAATGTTTTTGGTTGTGAAATGTCTTATATAAACATTTTCATATGTGTTTGGTTCTCAGAGTAAGTTGATGATTTGTTTGCGGATGTTGAATGAACCACTGTTGGTTTTTAATCTTGAATCATAATCATCACCTGATTGTTTTGGGTTTTTTTTTCCTTCCTAACACTTTGATGCAGTGAGAAGCTTTATTAGCCTTATACAAAGTAGGAAGGATAGAAATTCCACTTGGGAGGGAAAAAAAACCAAAACAAAACCAAACCTCCCCTTTTCTTCTAATTTGCTGAAAGGGTTTAGAGAAGGAGGGACAAAGGAAGAGCAGAATTGTAGTGCCATGAGGTCTACAACTTAGCTCAATTTGATCTTAAACCACTGACTGGTTTAAGATCTGAGGGCTAAAACCACCTGTAGTGTTGCGCTGAGAAGCTTGTGTGCCAGGCAGCAGGAGTGTTTTGTACTTGGCTCTAGTAGCTTAGGCAACACTGTAGCTTAAAAGGGTGACAATCTTGTTCTTGTGATGGATGTTTTCAAGAAGGCGACAACTTTTTAAAACTTGCCTTTTTTGTTTTGTTTTCATTTAAGGCCTCTTCATTAGTAGCTGACCCAACCCAGTCACACAGGTAGAGGTGCTGCAAATGCAATATCTATACAAAAATTAAATGGAGAAAAATCAGTAAACAAATGTTGAAGCACAGCTGAAACAAGATGCAGGAGGGTGTGTGATGGTATGAAAGTTTACTGGCAATGTCAGAGATGCCCACATACAAGTGAGATACGCAGGTCACCCCAAATGAGTTCCAATAAAAGCTTTATACCAACACGAACGGTCCTATTTGTAGACATAGCGCTCTGTCTAAATATAAACTGCTCCCAGTCATGTCTAGACTAACATCAGAGTTGTGCTGGTATTGAAAGTGGGGGTTCAGAGTACAAGCCACACTGTTCTTTAAATTACTACTTACTACAAGGAGCATCTGAACTCTGTGGCAGCGGTACACCTTTGAATGTCATACGACGCCGTGTCACCCAAGACACCTTTTCTTCCTCTGGTTCAAGCGTCAGAAGTTAGTTCTGGTGGACGTGACCTGTAAGCTAAATATTCTTTAGCACATGTTTAAAGCTTTGAGAATGTATCGGTGGGTGGGTGGGTGGATGGATAGATCAGTAAATTACTTTCATTGCTAACTATTTTCAGCAGCTGAGTTTTAATGAGTCTTTCCACTGTTGCTACTGTGTTTAATCTGCTCACTTACTCAGCATTCGGCATTAAAGCAGCTTTCTAGGAGGTAAATGTTGTCCTGATTACAGAAGAGGTTAGTTTGATTGTGTTCTGCACAGACCTTGTGTTTAGAGTTCTGGTTTTTTTCAATTGAGAAATATATGCTGTGCACACAGATGATTAGGAGAGATAAGTAAGTGTTGTGTTTGGAAGTGCACATCCAAATATACAATTGCTATATTAAGATAAGTAACTTGGACTGCCTGAAGTTATAAACTGAGGTCCTGATTCTCTAGCAGTGGTCTTACTGTCACGTCCTCTATTTGTGAGGAGGTTCTCCGTATGGATTTGTGATTTAATGTGTATCAACACAGAGCTGAATAGAGTGAAAAGGATGGCAAAAAAGTGTCTTCTGCTTCCTTTTCATTTGCCATAAAAGTTCTTCCTTAGTTTCCTTGATATGCTGCCTAACATCTCCTGTCAAAATAAATAAGCACAGGGCAGCTGCTCTTAAAGGTAGGGAATACTTAAAACATGTAATGTACCAATGTGAAGAAAATGTAGTGGTATTTCTGGTAAGTGTACTAAAAAAAAAAAAAAACATATATCCAGGAGCTTTGATCAAATGCCAGCTCTTGCATCAGTCCTCTTTGTAATCTTTCTTGCTGATCTGTGACCTTGACCTTGTGTTTGTGTTTGTATGTCAAATCTATTTTAGGGATGGACAAACGAAGTTCAGTTTAATAGGATTTATACTGCAGCTTCACAGGATGCCTCAGTAAAATACAAAAAATGAAAATATTTGAATCAATTATTCTATTTCCAGTCATCTTTTTAGATTTCGGAGGGCTTGAATACATTGACTTTTTTTTTTTTTTTTTTAAATTCTGTTTAGGAGATGCTTCTTAAAAAGGCATCTCTATCTCACCGATGAATTCTTCTGAAATCAGCACAGACGTTCTGCCTTGGAGGTGGGGTTTCCTCTTGGAGAATCCCACTGGTGGCAATGCTTTCATTTGGCCTAAGTGCAGTTTGGCACTGAAAGGAGCAGTCCCTGCTCTTTGTCCTTCCACATGCCGCTCTGGTAGTCACGCGTTCCCACATGGAGAACTGTGAAACAACCACTTGGCAGTGTCTTTGGGGTTTCTTTTGATGGGGATGAGGTCCTTAGTCTGACTTGCCTTTGGGAGCTTTCTGCAGGCATGCTTGTGCCAATGCTGGGAAGGCGGCAGGCGTGAGCGGCTGCGGATCCAAAGACCAAGACAAGGCCGAACATTTTGGCAGCAGCTTCACCTTTAGGCCAGACAAAAATTCTTGTGGAACCATGTTTTTGTATAAATTTAAAAGTGCAGCTTCTGAAGTAGTTTATTTTATTTATTACTAGCATTGTTCTTCATAGCAACTGAGATGGCCTTTTTTTTTTTTCTTTTTTTTTTTTTCCTACAGATCAAGATCAGCCAGTTAGGCTCTGATGCGCCAGTGCCACTTGCGTTCAGCCGGGCTTTTGAGCACAGGCTTAATTTTAGACATACGCTAACATGGCAGCGAAGTTGGTCGGTGTAACTGACACTTGGGGCATATGGCTTTATAAAGGCTTAGTGACGTTGTTGGTTTGACAGGCACTATGAAAGACAGTCCCAAATTAGCTAATACTTATGTGCAAGTATGGAGTAATAGATTTATTTTTAACAGGGCTTTTATTTTGGGGGTAATGTTGTTATACTTAGAAAATCACACACTTTCTTCAGAAATCAGTCACACATCTCTGTTGTTTTGTTTTATACAGGTTTTAAATGAGTACGAGCACCTGTTTCAACTTTCTTGACATTAATGGAACAAGCAATAATAATAAATAGTCTTTTCTTGCTATTTTGTGATTGTTTCCTTCATGCAGCGCTCATGAAAGACCGATATAAAACGTATTAGTAAGAGCTAATTTCCACAACTTTGTGACAGCATATTATCTTTCTTCTTAAAATGCTTGTCATTTTTATGAACACAAAATTTGAGAAATCACTTCAAAGTGTATGCCCTTATATTGAGGGGTAGTTAAACACTTCCCCTTGCCAGCCATCCGCTGTTCCTACCATGGCTTTGTGGCAGTGAATACAGTTTTCATTGGTTTTCAGCTAAATCAGTATTTTAATTGTTCTGATTTGACTCATGGATAAGGTTGAGTTGCAGCCCAATTCCTAATGTTTGAAAGTATTATTAACTAACTGATCATCTCTCTATACATCTATATGACTTTAAAGGCTTTTAGTATTTTACTTAGGCGTTTATGTTATGAATCTTTGCAGATTAACTCTGGCATTGTGGTAAGATAAGGACTTTCTGTGACATTCTTTACCGGATGTTGTTAGCCTCTTCTCCCCAGGTTTTGCTGAAGTTGATTCTTATGTTCTATCTTTAATTCCGCTTAGTTTTATTGCTGCTTTGGAGGGGAAAAAAATACCTTTTTTTTTTTTTTTTATTCTAATTGAACTAGAAGAGAGATTTTCTTGCTAATGCAGGTTTTTCCTGTCTCACTTTACTGAAATTATATGAGCCTTTTCTGTTTGTTTCTGTTTTCTGTAGAAACATCATCTACAATAAGCTGAAATCTCCCATTACAATAGAAACTATATTGGCCTTCCACTCAAAAAAAAAAAAAAAAAATCATCTGGGTCTTTAACATGGATTTATGGGGGTTTCCATGTAATTGAATACTATGTGCCTTTGATGCTGTACTTCACCTTGCTATGGAATTACTGTGTATTTGTGTTCAGTTATCTGAAACCTATTCTGTTGAAAAGTCTAGAAAGTGGCTCTCATTCATAACTAACCATGAGACGCTTGGATCCAAGTGGAACACAGCTGCTTGTTGTCAATAAAAGCTCTGCATTACTGTTCAGTGCTTTGTTGCAGTTTGGCCTCTGTGAAAGCAATTCGTGGTTAAAATAACATAGGTGATAAGTCACTTGAACATGTACAGTTATTCCAACAAATCCAAGAAATACACAATTTTATTGTAGCTCTGTCAATAAATGCCTGTATCTTTGGATCCCTCCAACAACCAGAAGGTCAGAGCTGTGTGGAAATGCATTATCTACATGCATTGATCGTAACACAAAAGCATGATTGTCCAGAAGAGGACATTGATTTCTTCACTGTATATTAATCAAGTTTCATTCTTGGGGAGTTGACATAGAGCTAAATGCATAATCAGTGATTTATATTTGTAGGTGTTGGAAGGAATGGGAATCCGGTTGTTAGTTTCCTTTTAATTGCTTATTTATAGGCAAATGGTTTACAAAGACGGGAAAGATGCATCCTCTGTTCTGTTGTACCTACCCCTCTATCCTGGAAGCAGGTCTTTGGTATATATTTTTGTGCCTGTTTGCTCTTGGTCTCTTGAATAAGAAGACTCAATTAATCAGAAGCCTTTCTGCTCTCTGTACTTCTGAGCTTTGATCACACACTGCCTCCATTAGTTGAGATTTAGTGATACGTGCTGTTTCTGGATTCTGGTCCCTAATGGGGATGGGCTGGGGTGTAACTTTTCTGCCTTACCATTTAGTTTCTGCCCTTTTTGTCTTCACTAGCTGCAGATGATTGAGCAGTGAATTATGGGGTGGGTTTAGATGCCAAATACTCAATTCCTTCACAGGTGGCACTTGTAGGTTGAACATCTATTCCTCTTCATACTACAACTAGCAGAGTTGGCAGAGACTGTTTCTAAGTTCATGTCTGAGTGTTAGCAGCTCCTGATCAAGAAATGAACTCGAAGATGCCCAGTACCGTTACGGAACAAAATAGAAATGTTCCTCCAGTAGTATTTGTAAGAATAAATATATGTGCATGGGTCTGTGCTAAGGAATTGACTCAAATTTCTGTGTAACGCTCTGTTACAGGGGTAAATACTAAGTTAGATGAGCAGGGTGCAGTTTTCCCCATCTGAGAGTGATTATTTCTGTGATGGTCAAGTCTTTTACTTGTTAAAATAAGAAATACTAATTTAAGGGTGGCTGACATTAGCTGTTGCTTGAAGAGTGCCAAAAGCAAGAGAAATGGCCACACTTGTGATTCATCTCTGAACTTAGCAGAACTTCTTAGCAGGAGGTTTTGACTTGCGGGCCAGATTTGGATTACGCTGTGTACAGTGCTTGTCTGTAGTTGTAAACCTTGAGAGCTGCTACTAAGGCTTTCACAAACTCTGATTTTATGGCACTTGAGTATGTCCTCCATTTCCCCTTCCCCATGTACTTACTTCAGCTGTTTTGGGGGTTGGTTTGGGTTTTGGGTGAGGGATTTTTTTTCTTGGTTGGGTGGTGGTTTTTTTTTTTTTTTTTTTTTCCCCTCCTTATTTTTTTCTGATTTATTTTTTTCTTCCTTACTGGTAGGTTTGTGAAGTAAGCTTCAAGAACATGGGTCACCTGTAACTTAAGCAGAAATGTCTGCCTGCGGCCTGGTGTAAGCTGTGCGCTGCTTTCTGGAAGAGGCAGCAGAGATGGGTTGAGTGCCAGCATCGGACAGGTCGCGGCAGACCAGCGCTGCCTTGAAACGCCCTGCTTCTCGGGGCAGCCTAACTCCTGCCCGGGGTCCGTTGCCGCCGGGCCAGGCTTACTCTGGCTCCTGAGCTGTCTTGGCGCTCTCCTGTACACGTCGGCCCGCAGGGCGGACATACCTTCTTCTCTGAGCACGGCCACTCTCGGGTTGCTGTCGTTTGCGCTGGTACCATCCCCTCCCCGGGGGGAGAGCCGTGCGTCAGAGCTGGACGGGCGTTTTGTTGCAACGTGCTTCCCTGGGGTTGGGTACAAGCCGCGATGCAGCCAGCGCTGCCCGGACTTTCGGTCTTTTGCCTGAAGACGCTTTGCTGCCGCCGAGTTGGAGGTGTCCTGGCTTCTGCGTCTCCCCTCGCGCGGGCGCCAGCGTGTGGGGCCTGCCTTGCCGCCGCCTCCCCGCAAGGCGCTCTCCATAAATACGAAAATCTCCCTGACATTTCCACACCTCATTTAAGCAGACAGTGGAAATATTATATTCCCCCTTGGTATATGTTACGTATGGTCCCAAAGCTCCTCGCTGCTGTGAGGTGGCATTGCATGGTCTGGGTGAGTCACAGATTCCTGGACTGTGGAGAATCCCATGTGAAATCCGAGGAGCGGAGGGGACACTGAGGTGAGGTGTCTGAATCCCCCTTTCCACACCCCAGAGGGAATATGTAGGAACAGCCTCCCCTTCCTTACGTGCCTCTGGGGCCACAATTAACGACAGCAGTAATTAGCATTTACGTTTTAGCAGTCTCTTAAAAGCCAAAGTAAATCTAAATAGTCTCTCTCGCCGGAACTGTTGGGGCTTTTTCTTCCCCGCTCAGCTGTTGTTTCACTAACGTGTCAGTCCAGTGGTCTGTCAAATCTTACTCTCGCAGAAAAAGCTGTTCCTCCTGTCTGCTGTGCTGTAGGTTCTGTGCTTCTCTCAATTTTATGTGACTTAGGACTTCTCAGTTACCCCGTGCTTTCGTAAAATGGTAGGGTTTTGCACCGCTTTGAGCTATTGGTCAGCTGTTACGGAATGGGTTTTCTGCACTATTTTTTTCCAAATCCTACTGATTAAGCTCATAAAATCATCAGGAGGTTTTGATTTGGATGGTTTGGGTCTGTTCCCTTCCATTTGCCACCTTTTTTTTTCCCCCCTCCCAACACTGAAAAAATCAGCACCCCTTTCTGTTGTCTAAAACTTCTCTTAAAAAGTAAGGTCAGGACCGTGTTTGGCAGCACGCATTTTAACAGAACAGCGGGATGTAGCCGTGAAGCCATAACCCTGCCATTACCCCAAGGGGGTATTTTACAGAGCGAGCGAGCGACGCTGCCATGTGCTGGCAGCCTGGAGGGAACACCCCTGCCTGGGATGGGGGACGGGATGGGGCACGCCGGCTGCCTGGCGGGGTGGGGAGCCCCTCCAGAAATCCTGGCAGCAGTGGGGGCTCCCGCTCGCCGCTGCAACACGATTCCCCGCGTGCCCTCCCCTGACCGAGCTGTTTACAAGCGATGGGCTATCCAGGCTGTCCTTCCCGCGTTTCACATGTCTTCTGGAGTCAAGTCAGTGGGCCTAATGGAGGAGTGAATAACATGCCAAGCTCCTGGGAGGGAGCCTATTTTTGCTTTCTCGAAGTGATATCCTACGACTGCAGGAGAAGAGCCTGATTTTTTTTCTTTTTTTTTTTTTAATGAATTCATTGTAAAAAAGACCTGTTGATTCCCAAGTTCTTTTGAGTGCAACCATAGATGAATTCACCCGTTTATTGCTGAATTTTGCTCCCCCATCTGATCACTTTTGCTCTTTTCTGTCTTTTTCTAAATTACGTTTGCAAAGGGAACCTTCAAAATGTCTTGACAGCCTGAATCAAAACTGTGAAGAGGTCTCAGCTGCTCCATTCATCTCAATAGATTTCTGACAGAAAGCAGGGATTTAGCGAAGCACTTAAATACTTGGTTCTCTCAAAGCACATGCTTAAGTGCCGTTGAAGTACCTGCACGTTTGCGCAGCTCTGTGGATTTGGTACCGTGGGTTGTTGAAATCAGGCCTGTTTCACTGCTTATAGCCTTAGCAAAAAGAGTCAACAGGAGTGCTTATACCACCACTCTGAATACATCCTTCCTGCCTGCTAAAATCAAAGCACTACAAATTGAGCTTAATAACAAAATAATTCTGGGACAGCCAGCCTCATTTGCCACGCTCATCTTTAGTTCAGTGCAAGATTCTGCTGCAATTTGCGGTGCATCTAGGAATTTTTCTGGAGACCTTGATTTTGTTGTGCTCTGCAGCATTTCAGTGCAGACGGCTGTAAGGATGGGGAAACATTTAAAATCCTGTGTTATAGGTACTTACTCAGTGCTGTTCCTGGAGCTGTTGAGTGATACACAGCCTTTAATATATTTATCCTCGACTATCTTTCTGAAGTTTGCATCTATTATTGCTCCATCTGGGAAAACAGGGTACAGAAAAGTAAACCCAGAAGTCAGACAGCCTGTCTGCAGCACAGCAAGTAATTGGACCCCTGGATCCCAAGCTGCCACTGTAATCACTGTACTGCATTCCTCAAATCTGTAATAATTAAAGTGACTGCCTGAGCCATTGGGTGATGTGGTGGGCTGTAGCCTTTGCATTTGGGAATATGAGAACAGGAAGGCAGTGAGCTAGCGAGAGACTTTTTCTGGCTCTTCCAGTAGTTTCGAGCCATTAGAACACTGAATTTATTAAATAACTAAAGATTTTAATGTAACAGACCAGCTTGATTTCAGCTCTATGAATTCATGTTTCGACTCATCTCAACTTAAAAGTGGAACATAAAAATACTGCGGGAATTTAATAGTCATTAAAGAACTCTGAGATGCAGTTAATAAAAATGTTTTATCTGTGTGTGTGTATATATATATATACACACATCTCAACCTCTATTAATCATTCTAACAATATGCATGACTTTGGATAATCTCTCTTTTAATAAGTGTTCATGTGGGCTATCTGCTGGCCATTGCTGATTTCCTAAACGAATACCTTAATAGCTGCTATAAGATTTTTCTCATAAGATCTTGAATTAAGATTAGAGAAGAAGTCACCTTGATAATATCAAGTTTTATGAGTTATCTCCTTTAGATTGTGTAGTCTGCCTATTCGAATAATGCTAGTCTAGTGTTGTTAATTTACTGTGGCACTCTCTTCCATTTAGCAAAGGGATTTCACTAGAAATACTAGTCTGGGATATTGGAAAAAATGTCTTATGGATGTCATTTTGCTAGTTTAAACTGTGAACTGTTCTTAATTTCTTAAATGGCAGCAGCTGAGTATCTGTTGGGTTAACAAGGAGGCTGCTCTTTGCTTAGAGTCTCCAATTACGTTTTACAGTTAAGGCATTCATTAATTCAAAGAATTCTTTAAAAATAAATCTATAGAGATATATTCAGGAGGCGAAAGCCATTGGCTCAGATGTTGTTGTGGTTTAACCTATTAGAAGATGTGTTCTTCATTTCATTGTTTTCTGCAGCAGTAATACTTTATGGTAAGCAAAGGATCTTAATTTTTTTATTACCATTCTTTTAAAATCTTTGTGATGGCTAGGTATATCTGTAGTTTGCAAACAAAGAAAAAATCCGACTGCAAAAGTCAAATTAATATTGTGCACGTACACAGTTCCTATAGTTCCGTGTACAATTTAATATTCTCTTATCTTCCCTATTCTGCCCACAGTTTCTCCCTAGGCAGGTTTTAAAAGGCTGTAGGACTGATTTCCCATGGTATGCTCTGCTTGGAGAGCATCTCCACAGGTTACAGCATTTGTGCTGCAAATCCTGCTGCTGCTTTAGTTCTGTCTTGGTAAACACGGCTTAATGAGCTGTGATCGGTGTGTGTTCTTGGAGGGTCTGAAAATAGCCTCTGCAAAGCAAGTGTTTTATTTATTTGTTAGGCTACAGAGGTCTGGGAGAAGATAGTTCACCAAAACCAGTACATAAACCAGTGCATATACAGTAGTCAGGAAAGCATGTCAGCTTTAATTTATTCATTAATTTTGTCACAATAGTTAAATGTAATTTTTAGGTCTAGAGATTCGTAGATATTAGAGGTTAATGTTAGAGGCTCATTGCATAAGGTTACTTCAGCCCTTACTGGGAAACATGAGATGTGTTGCTGTACGGCTGCTCCTTTCTCTTCCTTTTGCCTTATTTCTTTACACACACACACACACCGCTTTCCTTGGTTCTGGTGATTTCTGGAATAACATTTAATTATGAGAAAAACTATTAACATTTCAGTGGGTCTAGGAAAATTCTCTGGTATGGTCTGTATGTTTTTAAAAGGTTGCTGAATGGTTACCTTACTGTCCAGCTAAACGTTAATTTCCAAAGCTGGTTCAGTTTCCACATGACCAAGCTTTAGGTAGTGGAAGAAAAGCATACATGGTTCAAAACTTGCTGGAAATGCTTAGTTGTGAGATTGCCTTCAAACCCTGAAATTTACTACCTGGCTTTCCATCACAAATATGGTGTAGGCTTAGAGACATTTTTTTAAAATGTAATTTCAGTCCCTGACAGATGACTTCATCTCATATGTGTATTGTACATTAGGTCACGTAGGGTTTTATAACACTGTAATACCTGTTGCAGCACTAGATTAGAACAGGCTCTTTAGAAGGATTGCTGATGTCCCATTCCTTACGTGTTAAATGCTTTTCAGATTTCATTCTTTTTAATGAAGGCTCCTTTGCATCAACCCAATTTCTGTAAAATTATCAGTATTTCCTTAGCACTGAGTAATTAAAAAAAGTGGCAAACCGCTTCTTAGAGTAGTTATTGTATGTAAATTGTACTGTCTTCAAGTGTCATCTGCAACAGGCTTTTTGAGTACCTGAGGGATTTGCATAAATGTGTTGTCTTTTTTTAATTACCCAGAGCTGTAATGAGTAAAGTTTTACTGAATATTGGCTTAATGGTGCATTTGTTTGGGGCTTGATCTTAAAGGTGACCTGCAAGGCTTGCTTTTATCAGACAGTACGAAATCTTGAAAAAATTGCAATTGTATTCTCTTAAATAAAAAACAGAGGGTCTCAGGTGCTACTCACTCCTTTTTAAGAACAGCATGTTGTCAGCTTAATTCCCTTTTGAAATACTAAAATGTGGCTGCAGGTAAATGGTTTATTTTTGGAAGCTGTATTTTCTGGATAAAGTGGATTCCCAAATATTTGAGGAAGTAAGTCTAGCAGTATTGATGTTGCAGTTGCTGGATACTTAACGTATTCATTGGAAACCTTGATTTTTTCCAAGGATTTGATATTTCTCTTTTTAATCAATTTGGGGTTGAAACTCTGCAAAAGCCCACCCAGAGGTGCACAGGTTTTTGAAGGAACAGTAAGGTGATCGGTAATTTTTTCATTAGATGAATCCACATTTAAGTTGTAGTTACATATTTGAACGAACACTGTGTCTTCTACAGGAAATGATGTAAGTGCTGGTTAATACAGGCATGTGTTTCTGAGAGAAGTACTGAGAGCCCAGAAATTGTTAGCAACTTTTCATTTGATATTTAGATACTTGGGTATACACATTTACACTACAATGCATGGCTGGTGAGATAGCTCAGTTTTTAGAGTTGCTATAAATGACTTAAAATCTAGCAAGGGAGTATTTGTGCAGGGGGATATATGGGCTTTTAATGTTATGGCTACTTAGTTGTTCTTCTGATTCTTTACTTTTTTCAGGTCTGATATTTTCCTGACTTGTAGTTGCCTGTAGCATTTGCATTTAAAAAACAGCCTCTGGGAAATCGATCATAAAATATTCATTCACTTTGAGGCAAAGATTTCATCTGTGTGCATCCTTTTTAAACTTGTAAATAACAAGTTTTCAGCGGGCTTTTAGTCTGTGAAAGTGAGCTGCGGAGTTAGGTTTGTGGAAAGACACTTAGCTTTGCTCATGTTGAATGTTCATGCCAGTTTAGAACTGAATGAGTGAAGGAGTAGGCATGCGTGCTGTAGTGATCTCAATATTGAACTGTGGTGACTGTCTGAACTGTTCATGCTATCACTGACCAGTAATACAACTTAACTAAAACTGCAGAGATGTATCTAGCATAGATGCCATTGCCGTGCTTCTTATAGCATGCAGCCTCATCCAAGGAAGTACGGAGTAGAAATGTTCTGCGCTCTTTGAAAATAACAAGACTTCAAGGAAGACATGGTTTTGGTTTTTGTTTTGATTTGGTTTCCATCCCCGGAAACATTCAAGGTCAGGTTGGACGGGGCTCTGAGCAGCCTGATCTAGTTAGCGGTGTCCCTGCTCACTGCAGGGGGGTTGGACTAGATGACCTCTAGGGGTCCCTTCCAACCCCAAACATTCTATGATTCTATGTTTAATACATAGAAAGAATGTAAAGGTAAAAATCCTCCAGCGGAGGGGGGATTTTTATATCAGGGTTTATATTATATCAGGAACATAAGCACCCTTTTGACCACTCCTATCACATTACTCTTCTAATGACTTGTGGTAGTTGGGAGTTTTAAGAGCAACAGGCTTCTTCCCTGTTGTGCTATCGTACTAGATCTTGCCTTACTGGGTAGTCCTGGGCAGCAGTGGCAACTCAGTTTCTACATTTAGCGATATCATCTACCTGCCAAACAAAAATCTACTCCGATATGATGCTGTCTATTCTGTTACTTGAAAACAGATTCAACATGAACCTAAACATCAACTTCAGGCATACCTTTTCCCCATTAATTCTCTTTTAGAGTGACAGTCCGAGTGTCCTCTGTATTTACATAGGAGGAAGAAAGGTTGATGCAACTGTAAAGTAAAATCAAATGTAATTTTTTTAAAAACTAAATTACTTAGAGTGCTTTAAGGTTTTCCTTTCATGGTTGCTACTCCTTATTTTGAGCTGTAGGATAGAGAAATTCAATGAACACTTGCAGTAGCTATGCTTATGATAGTTAAGCTTAATTTTTGTATAAAATTATCTGTCTCAGAACTTTGTTTCCACAAAGTACGTTAAATTAGTTGCAACGTACTTTGTCCATTATTTGACTTTTAACTTCTTCTGGAAGTGGCTATTGCTTATGTATGCTGAATCTCTTGTCCTAAGACAATGTGGGTTGGATTTTGGTGTTTGGTTTTGGTTTTTTTTTTTTTTAAAGTCTTATGCAATTAGATCTTATCCTAAATATTTTCTTTCCTGACCACTTGTTTTTTTGTTTTGTTTTTTTTTTGTTTTGATTTGTTTTTCACTTAGGTATTTGATGTGCTTGGTGGAGATGGAAAAAGATGAAAAACAAGCTGGCTTCCTGGAGAAAGAAGGCGGCAAATACTTAATGGAACTTTATTACTGTGGAACCATGTTTTGAGTGCTCCTCCTAGATACCTTTCATAAATACTCTAGATATCAGCAGATTGATATGATTGGAAACCTGGCTCGTCAAACAGTACACACTGGAAGAAGCCTGCTTGGAATATGATATTTTGTATTGTTTCTGAAAGTCTGTGAGGAAACACTACAGACATCTACCTGTTCTTTCTTAACTCTGCATCTCGATTCAGCTGCAGCAAAACTAGCCTTTGAAGTGAATAGAACCAGAGCCCCTTTGGAAACTTTTATTGAACATGACTCATGGAGAAGAGCTTGGCTCTGAGATGCACCAGGATTCTGTTGTTCTAACTTACCTAGAGGGATTACTAATGCATCAAGCAGCAGGAGGCTCAGGTACTGCAGTTGACAAAAAGTCCACTGGGCATAGTGGAGAGGATCAAAAGTTTAAGATTTCTGGAAATATATTTCCCAGCTGTCAAAGTAATGGTCCAGTTCTTAACACAAATACATATCAGGGATCTGGCATGCTGCACCTCAAAAAAGCAAGACTGTTGCAGTCTTCAGAAGACTGGAATGCAGCAAAGAGAAGGCGGTTGTCTGATTCCATTGTGG
Organism: Egretta garzetta; assembly: GCF_000687185.1. Classification (NCBI taxonomy): domain Eukaryota; kingdom Metazoa; phylum Chordata; class Aves; order Pelecaniformes; family Ardeidae; genus Egretta; species Egretta garzetta. The sequence continues at coordinate 66,646 of NW_009260028.1, read as the reverse complement.
ATTTAGATGGAAAAAAGGAAGCCTTGTTAGCTGGCATGGTTGAAAATGTGCCTAAAGGCAAACAGGATAGCACATTACTTGCCTCTTTGCTTCAGTCATTCAGCTCTAGGCTGCAGAGTGTTGCTCTGTCGCAGCAGATTAGGCAGAGCCTTAAGGAGCAAGGGTACTCCCTTAGCCATGATTCTTTACAAGTGGAGAAAGATTTAAGGTGCTATGGTGTTGCATCCAGTCACCTGAAGACTCTACTGAAGAAGAGCAAAGCAAAAGATCAGAAGTTGGACAACAGCTTGCCTGATATAACAAAGAACCTGCCCAAAGAGAGGTTTATAGAATCTCCTCATGCGGTGCAGAGTGGACCTAAGGTGATAAATGAGCCACTGTCATGTGCTGCAAGATTACAAGCTGTTGCAAGCATGGTAGAGAAACGATCTAGTCCCGCTGCTTCGCCGAAGCCCAGCGTAGCATGCAGCCAGCTAGCTCTACTCCTTTCAAGTGAAGCGCACTTGCAGCAGTACTCCAGGGAACACGCTTTAAAAGCACAAAATGCAAATCAAATAGCAAGTGAGAGACTTGCGGCTATGGCCAGATTGCAAGAAAGCGCTCAGAAAGATATTGGCCAATTTGGTTTAGCAAAAGGAATGACAAGCCATCTCAATGGTCAAACAGGATCATCGACCAAAACGGTACCTAGCAAAAGCAATATGGCACCATTTCAGAGTTCTGTGGGAATCATGCATTCGCCTCCCAAAAATGTGGGATACAAAAGTACTTTGGAGAGGAGTAACCTGAAAACTTCTCCCAGCAACAGTCTGCTCTTGCATCTACTGAAAAGCCAAAATACCCCCAAACACGTAAAAGGGCACGAACAGAGTGAGAGAGCCAGCATTTTTGAAGACAGCAGCACACCAACAACTATTGATGAGTATTCAGACAACAACCCTAGTTTTACAGAAGATGACAGCAGTGATGATGAAAGCTCCCATTCTAACTGTCTTCCTATAGACCTGTCCTTTAAACAGAGGACGGATAAACCAGATGCAGGTCCACCTGCATCCCTGGACAACCTGACTCAGTCCTTGCTTCATAACTGGGATCCAAAAGTTTCCTGTCCAGAGAACAAGGAAGACAAAGACACTCCGAAAGCTTCCAAGCTGAATCCCCATCAGAAAGTAACGCTGCTTCAGCTGTTACTTGGGCATAAGAGCGAAGAAAAGGTCGACAAGAATAATGACCCTCAGGGACCACACAGTGCAGCTGATGTGGCAAAATTCACTGTACAGACTGGTAAAAGGACTCCTGTTACTGACAGTCCCAGCGCAAATCGAATGACTCCGTTAAGCACTCCACCTTTGCTGGCTTCTGTAAAAGCAGACTCTCCTATAAATCTCTCGCATCAGTCGTTAGCCATCAGGCGTAGCTCACCACCGTACGCCTGCAGCATCCAGCCGGACAGGGTGGTAAATCCCGCATCCAAACATTTGATAGACCTTTCTAAAAGCAAAGAAATTCAAGGAGCCAAGCTGAGCAGGAACGATAGTCCCCAGAACTCTTCGGCTTTCAGTGCCAGCAAGCTGTTGCAGAACCTCGCTCAGTGCGGCATGCAGACTTCCATGTCCAGCGAAGAACAAAGAGCTAGCAAACAGCTGCTAGCAGGGAACACAGATAAACCAGTTGGCTTGATTGATAGATTGAACAGCCCTCTGCTCACAAATAAATTGAGTACGCCTGAAGAAAATAACAAAATATTCAGTTGTCAGCCTGCATCTGCTGAACAAGGACTTCCAGGTTCCGAAATAGAAAATCTCCTTGAAAGGCGCACTGTCCTTCAGCTGCTTCTGGGAACTCCCAGTAAAGGTAAAAGCGAAAAGAAGGAGAGGATGCTTTTGAGAGATGAAAGTTCTCAAGAACAGACAGAGAAGGCTTTGAATGAGCAAATATTGACGGTGAAAATAAAAACCGAACCATCTGAAGAATCAAATGTTCCTTATAATTCAAATGCACAACAAGTAAGAGAGTGCAAGGGTAACAAATTTCAAGGATTCGTTCATTCACTGCAGAGAAACACAGCTGCTTCTCCAGCATCCGAGGAGTTGAAGTCTGAGCCTCTTTCGCCTCAGGATTTCTCTTTCTCCAAAAACGGGCTGCTAAGTAGGTTGCTGAGACAGAACCAAGACGGTTACCCTGCAGATGAGCTGGACAGAACTCACCGGAACAGTGAGCTGACACACCTGGAATCAAAGAGTCTTTGCACAGTACCGAAGAAGAGGAAGCTTCACGCTGAGCCTTTGGAAAGCCCATTAAAAAAGATGAAAAGTAATGTGTCTGATGCTGCAAACAATCACGCTTCTCCTACCGAGGCACTGTACGGGCCTTTGCTTAACCAGCAAGAACTGAAATTCAGCAGAAGCGATGCTGAATTTAAATATGCTGTAAGTCATGGTTCAAGTAATGAAAGCGAAAATAGGAGTTGGTCGAGAGATAGTAAAGGCTTTAATGTGTTGAAACAGCTGCTTCTCTCGGAAAACTGTGAGAGAGATCTGTCACAACATAGGAGTAACATGCTAATGGAGGGCAAGAAAAAAGGAAACAAAACCAGTGCAACAATTAATAAACCTGAATTCAGCATTTCTTCTGTAAATTCATTAATGGGAAGCCCTGTGCAACAGAACAATTGTGTAGATCACAGAACATTTCAGTATCCAGTAGCAGTAAAAAGTCCTGCTGGTTCCCCCTTCCCTGAACATTTGGGGAGTACAGTGTCTAGACTTGAGTCTGACCAGTTTAACATGTGTCCCATGCCCAGTGAAAAAGGGCCCATCAGATGGGTGATCACAGGTATGGACAAGAACGATTATGAAAAAGACTCTCCGAGACTGACCAAAACCAATCCAATATTGTACTACATGTTACAGAAGGGCGGCAACTCTGTTAGTAGCAAAGAAGCACATGACAAAGAAACCTGGAATGAACCTTCATTTACTGATAGCTCAACTCATGTTACAATCAAAGAGGAGTTGACATCTGATGCAGAGCTTAAAACTCCTTTTAGTAACTTAAGAAGCCCTTACAACAGCCATATGGGGAGTAAGACCTCGCATCAACATGGTGTGAATGGAGAAGTGCATGGACTTCTGGAAAAAGTGCTAACAATCAAAAAAGAGCCAGAATAAACTACAGCCTCTTCAATGAGTTTACAATCAGTGGTTTTGAATCTTTGTTTAAAAAAAAAAAAAAAAAAAGAAAAAGAAAAAAAATAAAAATTAGTACGAACTTGACTACTGTATAAATTGAGCATGATTTTAGAAAAGCATGGTCTAATTGAAACATGTTTTCATTTGATAAACTTTTTATTTTTCTGGTGATGTTATTTAAAATACATGTAGATAAAATTTGCTTTACAATAGATTGTCACAAGGAAACTAGAAAGGTTGTAATTTGTACAAGACATTTCTGTATGCATCAGATTAAGTTATGAGTACTCTTTGATCAGTCTTATTTGGATCTGCAAGTTTTTGGTATAACATAAAGTGTAAGCGTACAGCCTAGGTGGTGGTAATGCTGCGTTTCCTCCCTCCCTGTAAAATAATCCTTATTTTTTTGGAAGCCTGAGCATAGAGACAGTGTACTTTTTTTTTTTTTGAATGTTTAATACGTTTTGTGAAATTTTAAGAATAACTTAAGAAATGGAGCAGTCCGTCCAAGGTATTAGCTCGTCATATTGGAAAACCTGTGTCAGTGTTAATAATCGAAATGCACTGAAATGTATTTTTTAGTGCTTCCAAAAATTTTATTGTTATTTTTAAATCTTGTTTGTGGTCCTGCCAGAATAGTGGTGTAAAATCTATTTTTCTTCTTTGCCCTGCTCTTGACAAATGCCTTCCTCAGAATCCTTAGCCATAGTTGCGAGTTGCTAGTTAACGATTAAGGGGGTTTTCTAGGGTTTTATACAAAGACAGATTTTCACAGGCCATGCAAGTACTGCATGAGTCTTTTTGTCGGCGCATTCCTGTCACATCCCTGCTTAAAAGGGGAAAGCCAAAATGCCTCTTGGAGTAGTGCGATTAAGAAAGCTTAGCGCATCTATTTGGTGAGGAAAATGGTGGGAAGTTTGTGAAGCGGGTGAGTGGAACTGTCTGTTCAGCACCATCCTGCTTCCCCTGCAGGAGAATATCAGCTGCGCTAAAGCAGCACATCAGGCTTCCACTCGAAGATGGAATAGGATTTTAATGAAAAATGTGTTGGCCTCTTCCTACAACCAGGGAAAAGAATCCATATTCTGCCAATATTTATTACTCTCTGAACAGCTGATGCATGGTTTAATGCACTACCCTTTCACTGCAGAAAATCTGGTTTTAGAATAATTTTTCAGGTTGCACCGAGGATAAAATTGTGGTTTTGTCATGTTCTGTAATGGATAGTGGGACACGTCTGAGAAATCCTCCTCTGCCCTTTTCCTCAATCCCCACCTGTGCTGTGATTTGTAACATCTGGCAATATCAGCCTGAGATGGGAGTAACTGAAAATTGCGGTCAAAGCTGAGATGCCTTAAAAGAATTGCTGGCTGGGGAAGAGCCATGCGGCTCTGCTTTCCTGTTAACACTGTCGGTGTTAACTCCATTTGCAGCCCTTATTTCTCATGGGGGAGGAGGAGGACAAAATCCAGTTCCTCTAAATTACATGCATTATTGGCAACCATACGTTTTGCTGAACTTTTTACTCCCCTGAAAAAAAATGTGCTCTGTAGCTTCTAATTTCACCGATAATCCCCTATGCTGAGCAGTTGGCTTGCGCCGACAATGAAAGCTGCGCTCTGTTTTCATTTTGACCATTTCCACCATTGAGAGCCGATGACATGACAAAACTGCTGTTTCTGTCCATCTCGTGTTTGCATAGCGGGGACGAATGATGGGGCATTTTGCTCTTTTTCCTTCCTGGTTTGGTTTCAGAGATCCTTTTCCCAGACTGCTGACTTGCCGAGACGGAGTGAGCTGTTGCCTCCCTCTCGTCCTTCACCCTCCTGCCTGGGATCGGTTTCCCTTCTTTCCAGTGCAGTCCCTACTGAAAGGGACTCCTCCTGCCTGACAGCTGGAAAACGCACCACTATTCTGTTTTACCCCCCCGGGGGATACCTTCTTTTAGGGAACACGTATTTGGCAGTATCCGACATCAAACATTCCCCCTGGTTTATATGAGAAATAACAGAGCGATTTAAAGATATATTTTTATGTTATTTGGGTGAAGCGTAATATATTAATGGGCTGTACAAAGAAGATTTATATTTTAAAACCTTCACACAAATCTAGTATAATTTTAAATGTCATTGTCTGAAGTATAATATAAAAATAAAATTTTGTTTGTCTTTAATATTGCATTTGTAAGTGGCCCAATGACAATTCAGATGTCTCATAGAATAATCATTAATGAGATAAAGTATATTTTGGATTGACAGTGGAACTGAATTCTTTTTATATGAGTCAACCCAGCAGAAATATTAAAAAGATGGTATTTGTTCCATCCATTAAATGTCTCTTAAAGTCTTAATTGATTATTTTTCTTGAAACAACGTGTATATAGCTAGGAAATATATACAATATAGAATAATAGATGGTCCTTGGAGTAAATACAGGGCTATAATTTACGTGAGGGGCTCCACAGAAAAATGCAGCTTGAAGGGATGTGAAATAATCTGGTTGGAAAAGCTTCAACAAAACAAAGTTGAGATGAAAAGTAGGGAGGAGAGTCTAACCCTAACAAAAAGTAATATTGGAGTCTAGGAGTGTGCTTACCTATGTATTTATTCTATGGTAGTCTATTGCTATAATATATACTTTTGAATATTTAGTTTTTAAAGTTTTATAAAACATTTAAGTTAAAAATGTTAACAGTTTGACCAGTTACTGATTTAGCTTTCTTTTTAGGTGATGGTAATGAAGGGGTATTACCATTCTCTCAGACATCAGTAAACTATAATACACAAGAATCTAAGTTTAGGACATGCTGTTCGTGGAAGAATCATACCTCTTGCAGACATTGCAATCCCAAGCAGCGTGTAGCGTAACACTGAGGCCCTTGAGAGAGGGTAGGGCGTGCCAACCGAATGCTTTTCAGTCAGCAGCTAAGAGGGCAACAGTCTTCTATGTGAAATTCTCCAGAATCTCTCATGCTACCCCTCCCTAGGGAAGAGAGGTCGTCTGTAAAATCTACCCCATCTCCATTTGCAGCCTTTAAACCTGAGGATGTAAGGCTCTTTCATCATTTATCTTGTAGCATGGGTGAATACAAGGAAGTCACCATTGTTCTCCTTGGGGACTTTTGCCTCTCAGTTGTTCCATCAGAAGAGGAGGGTGCGGGAGCTGGGTTTGCTGCACCAGCAGAAGGGCCAGTAGGGCTGGCCATGTTTTCCCAAGCACCTCAAGGACCCTTGATTTCCACCAGTCCCTGTAGATGAATGACAAACCAAGGTCATCTGTTGATTAACGCTTGGTATATTCTCAGCAACTCCTGTCTCTTTGGTTCAGGAGACGTTTGCTACTAGGATATGCATTTTGGCTGCCCCCAGTATGCTTCCTCGGTCTGTGGGAGTGGAAGCCTCAAAGATAGCTCTGCAAACTTGGGAGGCTGAAGTTTCAGCTAGGCCTTTAAACTATAGACTTGAGGAAAAGCATGGCCTTGTCAGATATTGGCAGCAGTAGCTGTGTAGGCAAAGAGGTGCAGGATCGATGGGTGCCGTTGAGTGATCTCGCCATCAAAGGAGCAGGGAGGGAGGGGAGGAGATCACATCCCAGTTGTAGCTGGGTGAGGGAAAGTTGCCTCCTCTTCAGGGAGCAGCGAAGAAATGAGTTAGGGATGTGTCTACACCACACTTAAAGTTGTAATTGCAGCCCCTTGGGACTTAGACCCGAGTTAACTTTAACCTCACTTAAGTCAGAGGAGTTGCAGCAGCAGCAGTCGGGTTGCGGAGTGCCTGACGCCTTGTACGAGGGGGCATCTGCAGGCTCGTGCCGCTTCACCCGCTGCGGTGGCCTAGCGCTCAGGCTAGCTAGATTTGGGGGTTGACTTGTAATTGCTATGCAGATACGCCTTTTCTTTCCAGGGGAAAGCATACGGGACTGAGGTAACCAGATCTCTAGTGTCTCCTCTGCCAAAGTGTGAGGAAACGATGGGGGGTAAATGCATGACCACAGAATCAAAACTCTTTTGCTGGAGGACTTCTCTACTGATGCCACATAACCACGCGGCTTAGTTTGAGAAGTTTGTAAACATTACGAGATCAAAAGGGAATTCAGCCATAACTTTCACTTTTCTTAGCCATTTACTCTTAGTAATGTTTTTAAATTTTTAATTTACAAATGTTTTTAAAAAGAAAGAAATGAACGGTTTAATTTTTCCCTGTTAAATGTTGGTGAAAGTATTACAGCTCTCATTGACGTCAGTGACATGATATTACCAGTTTGTTCTCTGCCACATCTTACAGAGGAGTAAACTGGTAAGTATATATTATATATATTTATATATAATGTAAATATATTGACTTGTTACACCTATAATATGTCGAAATTGGTTTTTAAAAGGTGATGTAAATAGTGGTTTCCTTAATGAAAAATACATATTTTGTATTGTTCTAATGCAAAGGAAAAAAACCCCTTTTAATCTTTTTTGTTATGTATATTCCATGTATAAGTGTAAATATGATCACATAGGTTTAAAAACTTTTGCATGTATGTATACAGTTGCAAGTCTGGAAGAATGTATAGAAAAATACTTTTATTTAAAGTTGTGATTACCTGCTGCATGAAAAGTGCATGGGGGACCCTGTGCATCTGTACGTTGGCAAAAAAAAAAAAGTCTTAACAAGTCAGGTCAGTTCAAAACACAACAGTATTCCATTTCTGGACATGACTTCTGCTGTGGTATTTTAGCTTTGTGAAAGAATGTGCTTCAAATCAAAAGGGTCTGGGGGAAAAAAAAAAGCGCAAAACTACTTTTAAAACACGAAGTACTCATACAACTATAATAAGTCGTGTAAGTTCAGGACTCCATTTTGCGTAATTGAAATATTGTACCAGGACTATTGCATCCCTGTAACACAAAGGAATATTGATTCTCATTGCCATACATTAGAATTTGGGATTTTACCACAACCAATTTTATTGTGATGTGTCTTCAGTAATTTATCTAACTGGTCTCATTTTTTTTATTAGAAATTAATTTCCTCATGTGATGTCACAAAACTGTACATACTGCAGTGTGAAGTTTTTTTAAATCTTTCAGTGTTTACTTCCTGCAGAAGATTTGAATAAATGAGAAAAATGCATTGTCTTGATGGTTTTTAAATCTGCTTTATTTTATGTGTACTTTCGATTACTGGAGTGTTAGCGGGCTCTCTGCATCAGTGCTATTAATATAAATTTCTGACAACAAAAACATCTCCAGGAACTTAGGGACGCGTAGCCTTCAACAAAGCTACTGACTGGAAATGGAGAGTCGTGGAGCTGGAAGTGAAACAGTCTAAATCAGATTAGCAGCTTTACTTTACAAAGCACTGTGTTATGTTTTATTCAGATAGCCTTCTGCTTATTAACTTGAAATCAGGGGCCATAAACTGGAAACGTTTAAATGGGAATTTTCATGTGAAAATCATTTTAAACAAATGTTGAAACATTTTTCGGGTCCCCTATGCAGGGCAGGAAAGCTGTGTTTTCCCATAAAACCTACTTTGGTCCCCGTCACAGAGGTTTTTTTCAGTTCTGTTCAACTTAAGTTCTTCAGCAAAAGTATGGGAAAAATGAATGCAATTTTCCAGTGAAAACTATGCAAAGATTAACAGTGCAACTGCATCATATACAAGCAGCTTTTAAGTTAGGTTATGACATTGGTGTGAAGGGTGGATTGCAACATGAGCACAAGTGCTCTTTCTCCAGAGAATCTTTGTTCCAGGATGTGCAGGCACACGGGGTCTGGAGCTGTACAGTTGCAAGCAAGCACTTGGGTCGTGGCTGCCTTAGATAACTGTAACAGCTATTTTCATGGATCAGCCTATGTTTTCTGATCTCTTAGCAATAAACATACAAGCTTTCTAGAAAGCATAAATTATAATTCATGAAATTAATTAAAAACCAGTAACTCCAACTCCATAGATCTCATCTACGGCTTCATAAAGTATGTAGGTGAGCATTTTGACTGCCTGGTATCCTGAGTGGAATAGGATCTGGATACTTTGGATACCTGTGTTTGGATACCTCCTTGGATGTGTCATCTTAAAAGTACGTATATATATTGCTGCCAGTGATATTCAGCTGTGCTTCAGAGCAAAAAGACCCCGAGCCAGCTTCTGCATAGACCCTCCTCCCTCTAAGGAGGCTTGAGGGATGAATGGCTAAGCCAAAATACAGCCGCATGAAAAAGCAAATATATCAAAGGAGCCAATCTAGTCTTCTAATGGCAGTGCAGCTTGGAAATAGTTTCTGAAATACGCATTTCCTCACTGATATGATTCCTTTGGTTTTGATTCTACCAACCGAGCAAAACCAACAGTATGCCTTTATTTCTCACGTGATGGTGCCCTAGGACAGTTCCTTGGGGCGCTTGAGTATGTTTTATTACTCAAGGGGAGTTCAGGCTCTTCACTATACTTATTCAATTTATTGTGCTGTAACACCAAGCGAAACTTGCTTTGTGTCTACCAGAACAAATGGGCCTGCGGAGCTGAGTGTGTGGTATGCTGAACAACCTGTGGAGGGACGAGGATGTGGAAGGGGTGTAAATATTCTGAAAGACACTTCACTCCAAGTGAACATTAACAACATTTGCTTAGTGATTGATAATAAACTCCCTCAAAAATGCCTCAAGCCACCCGTAAAGAGTGAACTCTTTACAGACAGACCCACGGTCATGCAGAGTCTTCTTGATCTTCAGTGTGTTCCTCACAAAATGAAACATGCTTGTGATGTTGATGATTTTTCACAAAACAGCTGCTGGATAAAGAAATTTTTTGCTTCAGAGATTTCAAAATGGGGGGGAGGGGGCAAAAATAGCAATTGTGTTCACAGGACTTGGCAGCTTATCTTAATGCTCCTCAGTGAAACTTAATTCTAGCATTTTGGGCATCAGGAACAGATGTGGACTCTGATAGATCGTTTGCAGGCCTATGCATTGCAGAAGACTTTATCAGAGCAGGAAAACTTGTTGCAGTAATACAAACATGTCTACACGTAAGAAAAGTAAAGGAAATTATTCTTCATTGACTGTAAGCTTTGTCAAGAAAAATGTGATTTTGAAACTGAAGAATACAGTGACTATTTTCCTGTACGACACAGCTCAGTGCGTTAATGCACCCATGGGGGTGTCTATAGGGACTTGATATGAGCCTCAAGCAGCGGCGAGGACAGGCAGGTAATAATTGTTGATAATGCTTTTATTTCCTTCTGAGTGTCAGAGTGACTCAAAGGGAGCATGGCACAAACACAGGGCATGAAAATCCTTTCTGCTGGTAAATACCAATGCTGCTAATGAAAGAGCATATGCTGATCCCGAGCTCACAGCAGCCCACTTTGATTTGGCTTTTTAAGGACTGCTTGCTCTTAATGAATAAAGAGATTTGTCACTATTTCCAGATTACTTTTCTGATTAAACTACTCAGAACTTAAGCGAATGCAAAACGAACCTTATTGACTTGTGACTGTGCCGGTTAGATAAGCTTGATGCCTGCCTCCGCAATTAAGCTCAGCATGTGGCTTCAGCGCATCTTGGTGTCTTGGGGAGAGATGGAGAAATAACCGTGTCCCCCCTCACAGTATTAGATGATCTTGATTCTCTTTGCCCAGTCTAGGTTGGTGAGATGGGGATACTTCCTCACTAAATGGGAGGCAAACTGGGCTATTCTGTAAGTTAGCAGGGCCTCTCTGGCCCCAGTCTTTACTGAAGATCGTGTTGACTTTTGAAGTCACACCCTTTTGCATGCTTAGAAATTCTTCTGAATATTTCAGTACAGAGACCTCAAGGGTGACTTCTGCAAATGAGTTGTGGGTAGCCACTGGCCCGTAGATACATCCAATCTGTTGCTGTTGCCTCTTAATATTTGCCTGTCTGCACCTTTATAACGCTAGCAAACTGTCATTGTCTTCCAAGTTCTGCCTGACTAGAACCCCTGCCCAAATCTCATCGCTGGTACCAAGAGAGAGAGAAGGAGCTGAAATTTGAGCACAGTTTGGAGATGGATGCCTTGATGCTCAGTCTCTTGTGTGACTTGACTTGGGAAAAGCTTTACTAGGGGTTCAGTGGAGGATGGAATAAAGGTCATCTAACACCTCTGTTAGCTGTTAGAATCGTGCAAATTTTTTCCAGATGTGTTACTCGTGTTTTAAAGGAACCCTTGGATTTTTTAAAGAGACCTAAGTGACTCTCGCACGCCTTACAAATGGCTCAGCACGTGATTTGCCTTTGGTCGCGCAGGAAGCCTGCGTCCCTTCAGTTGCTACACGCCGCCCCCCTGCTTGTGTGTATCTGCGTGCCTGTCCTTTGCTGGGGCAAACCAGCAACTTCAGGGTGTTACTCGCCTCTTGGGCCACAATTAATTTAAGGAGAGAAGGAAGAAAGAGAGGGAAGGAAAATCTTAGGGTAGCAAGCTACAAAGATGTTATTCTCAAGTCCCTTTTACTTTCTGATCCCACCTCATTTTCCTCTATTCAGCCTGGTCACAGGGAGAGAGTCTTCATTAGCATCTGCAGGAAGAATTAGATACATCAAGGAAACAAAAACCTTATGCTGCTATTCATGTTGTAGATAACGTACTAACTAACTGTAGTTCAGTATCACAGCTTAAATCTCAGAGTATTACTGATGCAAGTTTAATTCCTAGTCCAAAACCAAAAGAAACCTTACATTTCATTATGCAGAACTGCCAATAGCTGGTTGTTTGGCCTGCAAATATGCTTGAAAATCTGAAAGGAATTAGTTTAGCTAATACTTGCATGTAGTCATGTGGCCATCTCATGCAAGCAACTGGTAACTCATACCATTCTTCCCCTTCTCTATTATTTTGAGTCCTTCTACCTAATTTTTAAACTACATGTGAGCCCAGTCATTACCCATGAAGGGCAGAGGAGGCAAAAAAAGAAAAGTATATATTTTTAGACAAAAAACTGCTTTGAAATAAGTATTTGCCTAAGGTAGTACGTTATGCATTGACTGCATTGAATGCTGGATCTCGGTCTCTCCTACTGAGTATTCACCCAAGGCATTGCATGGTGCCTGTATACTGAGAGGAGAGGTGATGGTGTCTAACAGCACCTACCCCCCGGTATCTCTTTCCTTTATTTTAGAAGGGTGCTTGCTATGGCAGAAAGAAGCGAAGTGTATGTCACAAAGCCTTTTTTTCCTCAAAAAATTGCTATATAAGAGTTTTTTAAAGTTACACAGAATAGAAGGTGCAAGTCCAAGGACAGACTAAGAGAAGGAGAATGAGAGAGAGAAGGGAATTTATTTTTTTTTAAGCGTCCTCAGCGTGGTCCAGCTGGCAGCCTGTTGCCTGCTCCCATTCTGTCCCGCCACCTGTTTCCCAGAGGGAACGCGCACAACGGCGGTGCAGGCAGTGGTTGCTTCCCAGGGGGCCAAATGCTGCCATTTGCCTGAGATCTGACGCAGAGA
>NW_009260028.1:46139-53986 GCF_000687185.1 Egretta garzetta | reverse complement strand
ACAAAACGGTGGCAGCTGCTGACAGAGGAAGGGGAGGCACCGAAATCCCCCGCTGAAAATGTTAACAGCCAAAAAAGCCATCCTGTATTTTTACATGGCGTAGATTTGCAGTTATTAATTTAGAAGTGGAAGGAATAATTGTCCAGAAACAGACAGCAGCTATTGTATTGAATACACCCCACTCCTTAAAACTTGCATAGAAGGTCTAAAGATAAACCAGTTACATAAGAAAAGGACTTTTCTTATATCCAGTGGCTTCGACAGATTTTTTTCATTGTCTTCCCACATCTGCTTAGCACTTGAAAACTTGGTTCACTTTAGTAAGAAAGGTGCTATTCCAGTTTTCCTGTCATCTTTGTCTCTCTTCTTACATAAACGTTTATGCTGGGCTTACACGAGAACGATGTGGCTTGCTATCCCTTGTTTGATTTCAAACTACGTAACACAGTACAGTTCTGCCTGCAAAACATCTCCTGACAGTACCAGGAACCTGCTGCGTGGAGAAGAAGTCTCCTCTGACCCAGGGTAACTGTTGTGCCTCACTGCTGGGATGCCTGGAGCGGTAACGCTAGTGATACGAGATACTGAGCACTGTATAAATTTCTGCCTGGTTCACTTTTTGTATCTCCCAGTTTGGATCAAGGGGAAGCGGAAATTTTTGGCGGTACACAGAGCATGGGCTGCAGAAATAGCAGCCACTTTCCAGGCATCTACTATATTCATGTTACCCTGCATTAATGGTGCAGCTGTGCCAGGGTCACCCTTTGAGCATGTGCCCAGTTGGCCAAAAGCAGGCATGATTACACGGGAGCAGAGATGGTGCTGTCCGTTCTGATGCAGAAAGTGGCTGCCTGTGGCCTGGAGCCCCGTGCTCTGCAGGGAGGTAGAGAGTTCAGCACAGGATACCAAGCTCTTGACAAGTGTAGAAGCATGGGGCGTGGTTTAGTGGTGGGATGGCAGGATTAGGTTAACAGTTGGACTTGATCTTAAAGGTCTTTTCCAACCTAAACAATTCTATGGTCTGTAGGGCAGGGTAGAGCTCCTTTTTGTGTGTGTGTGTGTGTGTGTAGGCATGCTGGATGCTTGGAGTTTGCTCTCCTTCTCTGCTGGATGCACTGTTTTGAATTTATTTTTCTGGCGTGGGAACCAGGAGAGGAAGAATCAGATGGATGAGAACAGCAGTCACAGGGCTAAACCAGTCCCTGGAGTGAGCAACAGGATCAGAAGGTGGTGAAGCACAGAGACCTCTGTCCAGAAAGGTATCAAGGCCAAGGGACAGTTACAGTAGTAGATTGGTGAAAGAGGGAGTGCTTAGAAAGATGCTCTATGTCTTTTCTATCTAGTATGAAAATTCCTAATATTAGCTGAGACCTGGCAGGGATTAAAAGAGGTACCAAAAAGGGGCAATACAATGGAGCCCCGCTGGCCACAGCTGCTACTGCTGCTTGATGGGGTGGGGGACACACAGTGGCCAGCCAGGTAGATGGTAGCATCCCAAGCCTGGAGGGAATAACAACTGGGTTGGACTTGCTGAAAGAGTCCAGGGTAAGAGGGAGATGCAGAAAAGAACCTCAGGAGGAGTATTGTGGTACCTACCAGGATGCCTTGCTTTAGCATCTGAGCAAACAAGGTCAGGTTACAGGGCCAAAATGGTAAGGCTCCTGTAAAAGCAGAAGTTCCTGTTCACCGTGTTTTCTTTTTCCATAGCAGAAGTTACAGCTGCTCCATCACCACTCAGCAGCAGTCACTGCAGTCTTCCTGCCATGAGCAAGGGTTGCTCTTGCCACAGCATCTATATACAGCATAGATGACATCTATATTACTCTCAGGTGGTGCCTGCAGCCTGTCATGACTAGTTGTACTTCCTACCACCGTCCTCACCAGGAGAAGAGGGATGGTCCCCAAATTATGATTAAGGAAACCCAGGTTTGCATTATGATTAACTGTGGGGTTTCATGAGATTTCGGGTGGGGCATATGGCCATACTGCGTGTCAGGATTTCTCTGTTAAATAGACCAAAAAAGACTTCTTGTTTCAGGGAGACTTCCATGTTAGTGGAATATCAATGGCACATGTATCTGAGATAGACGAGAGTATAATTTGTCCTGTATCAGCTTCTGGTGTGTTAAAATCCATAGCATGTGGTTTGGCCTTCCTATTTAGAGCACCTAAATGTGAAGATTCCCATCAGATGGGAAGATCCCTGGAGATGATGGAACTGCTATGATCTGGTAACCTGTCTGTCAGAAATGTCTTTGCCAGTGACGGATCACAAAGCAAAGGTAAACTCTACAACTCCGGGCTCTTTTGCTTCCTGTCTGCGTCAGTTATTTAAACCACACTCTGTAACCCTGCCCCTTCTTTGGCCATCTCACCTGGGACCTGTGAGTAAAACTAGGTTAAAATGTACTTGCAGGAGAAACATTTTGGAAATGTAACTCGCTTACAGTGAATTAAGTGAGCAAGTTTAAAAGCCAACGAGAATAAAGAAAATGAAAGAAAGATTTCTGAAGCCAGAGAGTAACCGAAGCAGAAGCAGGGCACGGGCTGCGAGGGGCACCTGAAACCTGCAGCACCTGACCCCCAGGCTTGCGATTCTGCAGCAGGTCCAACCACTAACAGGCTTGGACAAGTAAAGAAGACCTCGCAGCAGTGAAAGTGCCTTATTGCGACTGTGCTGGTGGGACCCAATGACAGTGTTTTTTTTCTCGGCCGGGCGACATCTCACAGTGTTTTCCTCAACATAAAGCTCTTTCACATAGGCATAGTTCCAGCACTCAAGATTTCAGTGTATTTTTAGCATGTTGTTTATTTATCATCTGCCATATATTTCTTGTATCAACAGCGGGGCAAGTTAAACATGGGGTCTTATGTCCAAAATAGCTCTTCTTGAAGAACACAAACACAAGCAGTGCTTTTATACTCTCTGATTAGGTTTTTGGGAGGGAAGGGGAACTTCTCTAGGAAGAATAAAAAGGTGGAAGATCTTTAAAGCTGACCATGTCTCCAGCTAATCCAAAATGTTTGGATTTATGTGTAAAATAAGGAATTTTGGTTCAGGGGATTATTTTAGCATCTCTTTCTGTGGAGAGAAATGTGAACGAGCATGTATGTGTACCTGAACGCATGCAGAAAGTGGGTACAGTGACTCATGCAGACAAAAGAAAAATTAAGAAAGCTGATATTTAAAACAGCAGGGGTGTATAGTGAGCATTCTTGTAGAGTAGCCATTATTTATTAAGTAGAGACAGAGTGAGTGGAGCTATACAAAAATATAATGAGACATGCTTCAAGGAATTTGCAGCCTATTACAAACTCAGAAAAAAACACTGCAGGCACATAAAGTACATTAAGTGCTGGTACAAGTTAGCAGTAGTGAAGGAATCTGGCTGAGGTCATTATTGAAAAGTATTGTGAAAAGAGTAAGTCTGGAGGGGGAAGAG
Source organism: Egretta garzetta (assembly GCF_000687185.1). Lineage (NCBI taxonomy): Eukaryota > Metazoa > Chordata > Aves > Pelecaniformes > Ardeidae > Egretta > Egretta garzetta. The sequence goes on along the minus strand of NW_009260028.1, from coordinate 50,543 downwards.
GGGGGAAAGTCATCTGAGGTGAAATTCTTTGGAAGACTTAAGTGGACCTGGCACCAGCTCCTCTGCGTGGGGTGGATTTTATCCTTGAAGCTGGGGGAAGACGACCTCCCATTTGAAGAGGCTGTCGGGGGGAGGAGGAGAAAAGTGAAGCTGGTTGAACTGGAGGGGAAGGTTTTACGGTGGGACTTGTAGGCAACTTTTGAAGGCAATGAGGAGAAGATGAGAGCAGGAAGGGAAAGAAGGAAGAATTTGGATGTATGGAACTACAGAATAGCAACTCAGCTTCTTTTGGAGCTAGTCAAGAAGCAGTGGTTACAGATGGTACTGAGCTGATTTTCAGGGTTTGAGTCAAGCTAGACCATTCAATATCTTATGATATTGAGAAGAATGGTAAATAAAACAAGAGTAGAGGAGGAGAAAGATTTATTTGATTAATAAATTCCTTACCTAGGCATTGGTATGCCTTATTTTGGGAGGGAGAATGTTGTTTCTTAACTTGAAACAAGAATGATTATCTGTGGCCTGTGTCATGGAGGTGATCAGAAAAGGAAAGGGCCTGGTGCTGTGGGGATCCCCAGTGAATCTAAGTATGAGAAAAAAAAGAGGAAGACCAAAAGTGGGGTGGGAAAGAAGTTAGTTACTCAATTGCCCGGAGAGGGGGGAAAAAAAAGTACAAAAAGACTTGTTTGATACATTAAGAAATCTAAAATATGCACTGAGGTGTTTGGCTAAAAGCTCTGATGTTCTTAGAAATGCTGCTGGTGCCCATGCCAACACATTTACAGCTAGCGTGGGTATGTCTGCACAGCCCCAGCGGCAGAGCCATCCTGGGCTATGCAGCCACGCTCTCAGGGCTGTGCAGGAGACTGGCCTTCAGATTTTAGCAGAGAAGCAAAGTGTCATCTGGATCTGAAAAATGAGCAGTAGTGAGGTAAAAACAGGAAAGGCTATGTGGAGAGAGCTGACTCCGAGTCCCCGGGTGCTCCCTGTGTTTATACTTAGTTGCTTTTAACTAGCACAGAAGTATAGTCTGGTGTGTGGGTGGTCCCTGCACTGCAACCCAAGGCTAGTTTTGCTTAGTTAAAGGTTACTGCTGACAATACCATCTTATCACTGCAAGCTGAAAAAAAATGTAACAGGACTTCCTAGTAGTGAATTTTACGGAATTTTCCTGATGTCTGGTTGCAAGGGACAAGAAAATAACAAATTACGGCATAGCTGTTGGGAGGGTTTCAAACTAGCCATGGTTTTATACAGTTTGATGAAGTAGATGACTTTACCCACTCTATATATTGTAAAAAAACCTACCCACACCTTCTCTTGTTCCATAATATTACTGTGTGCTCACTGGGGCTGCATGCATAGAGCCAAGCAGCAACAGGTAGCAGCAGAGCAGCCTCGTTGTTCTATACAGCAAACTGCAGAGAGAAGGGGCAGATGGTCTTTCTTCCAAGTCTTCAGATCATAAACTTCAGGAAGGAATTCTTTGTCCTTTTTTAAAATGCTCCAAGAACATCTTTTGGCCTTGGACCTGTTAAGCTATTAATGCCTATCCTTTGCTTTTCCACTGGGAAAACAAAGCAGGCTTGTTTCTTTTGGGTGTGATCTTTGGCTCTCCTTTGATGTTACTTAATGAGTGTCGGTAACGCCTCACCTCTGCAGCCTGACCTTGCTTACCTTTTTTATGGAGAACATTGAGACTCAGACTAAACAACAGTGCATTTAGATATTAATTTAGGTAAACTGCATGTTGTTCCCCAGGTATCTGACTGTGCATTTGGGGGGATTTGCCATTATCTCCAGTTTCTGCATTCCTCAACTCGATTCGAAGCAGGAGTTCTGGAATTTATGGCTTCCTGCATTTATTTCATAACAGCGCAAACACTTCTAAGTCAGTGAATTCAACTATCCTAAAAAAAAATTTGCTTTTTCCAGCTTTCTTTTCCAGGGATGCTCAGAGTCCCTATGGCCCTAGTAGAAAAATATCTACTGTTGAGAGACAGTTTCTAAAGATTATTCACGTACCATGAGTAGAAGATGCAGGAATTCTTGATGAAATGAAAGAAATATTTTGAAACAATTTAGATTTAATTGTATACCAGATGACTTTTCACCTGTTTAGCACGTTAGTTAGTGTGAATATACCTTCCATGTGTCTCCTCGGCAAAATCCATTTAGAACAACCCGCACAGATCTGGAAACAGAAACTTGCATTTTGGGAAAACAAATGCATCTGAGGACTGCTGCCCCTGCCAGATTACAGGAGTTTATTACTCTTAGGGGAAAGCTTAATAGTCTGTTAATTGAGAAGACAGAAGATCTTTTACACTTGGCTGCACACTATTATTAGGAGCACAGCAATAAAGGGAGCAAACCTTAGCCTACATATTCAAGCAAAATTTTGCAAAATAAGTTTAACGAGATAGTGATGGATTATCCATGCTACAGTGTGCGTGGTTCTCTGCAGAGCACAAAAGGGCTAATAGTAATAAAAGCATTGATTACAGACAGGGATTCTGCTGATTTTTATTATTGCCACAGACAAGGTGCAGTTGCCTGAGCAAGCCACAAGTTTCCTCAGTATTGTGTGAGGGCCAACACTGTGAGAAGAGCTGGGGTATTTCTGGTGCTTCTGACTTCATCCATAGACTGCGGAGTTGCAACTCTGTAATACCACGGCAGTGTGGAGTCAGGCCTAGCTTGCAGAAAATTACCAATTTTTCCGAAATCTCGCTGCTTTTTCAGCTTTGGATCCAGACTACTAGATAAGAGTGAACAGTGAGTTCCTTGAAGGTAAGGAACAGTTTGTTCCAAGGTTTTGCTCGCTTTGTATGCAGGCAAAACTGCTGCTTTTCAGAGTGTGATCTGATGGAACTGTGATTCACACATAGTAGCACTGGTACCATGACAACTCCAAATTCAGCCGTGCTTGTGAATTTCAATCTCGGCTCCCACTGCCAGCCCCATCTTTTATAATTCCCATGTTTTGTTTTGTTTTGTTTTGTTTTAAATGGTACAGTGTCACTCTGAATTACTTTTAAGATTTTAATGCAAGTTGGCACTGCTTCAACTTAAACAGAGAAAAGCACACTTACATTAAACTTGCAAACACTTCTGGTCTTCCATTTTTATACCTAAGTAAATTATGGCTCTGTAAACAAGAAATGATTTGATAAACTCTATTGTGATTGATTCTTATCGACTTAAAATAAGTCAAGACGTGCGACCGTGCTGCCAGTATGAAGTCTATGAAATTCAGATCTCAGGCATGCTTGTGAGTAGCTCCTGGCGCTTGCATGTGGTTTTGCCAGGGCAGCTGCTTGAGCCCACATCTCCATTCCAGGAAGGCAGAGAGGTCTCTTGCAAAAGAAACTGTGGGCTTTTGAATCTGCATATCCAAATCCAGTACGTTTCCAATGGATCTGCACCATATGCTATTTGGGAGAAGATTATTTTAAAGCAATGTTTAGAGCATCTGCACTAGGGAAGGTAGAGAGCATGCAAGCATTGCAAAGCAGGGGTAATATTTCTTTTTAAGTTTGTATGTTTCTTGTCACTGTGATTTAGAGATACTGCCACAGTTTTTTTTTTAAAAAAAAAACAAACAGATTTTTTCCCTCCAGTGGCGTGAGTTAATTTAAGTACAAATACTCTTGCCCTGTCCTTTGGGTATCCGCTACAGGAGAGAAACTCATCCTCTAGGCGTTCTTAGGCTAACACACAGGACATACACCAGTCTTTCCCCCAAATTTGAACAGCACCTGTGTTTTAATGAGACCACCATCTGTTTTTATAGACAAGCAGTTGGTTCCAGTGCAGAAAGCAAAGAGATGGAGGAAGGCACAGCACCGGGGTCTGTCTCCTTGTGGGGGAGAGCCCGCAGCTGGCCAGCCCCCTGCCCCACGCAGCCCTTTTGGGAAACCAGGTGTCTGCAGGAGCGGTGGGCAAGCATTCATAACGTGCATATTTGTAAAACTTTGTGGTTTGCTGAAGAAGTTTCTGTTTACGCTCCTATTTTTAAAAGAAATCAGGGCTGCTGTGCAGGAAAGGTTTGCATCTGGCCTGATGTGACAGCTATGCTCTAAGGAGCTTTTGGTGCCTGACATGCTGGAGCTGGCGAGGGTTTTACCGGGAGGGGGATTTTAAGTAAAGAAAACTTATTAACTCCTGCTTCTGTGAGGACACTGCTGTAGCTTGAGGCACAGGAGCCGGGCTCTCTTGCTGCACCGTATTTGTCTTGACCGTCCAGTTACGCGCCTGGCTGAGTCCTTGCTGATGCTAAATTTCCAGTATTTCTTTCTGTGGGGTGGTTTGCTTAAAAACACATACCATCGGGGCCGTTGGTGTAGATGGCCACTTCCCATGAGGCAGGGGCAGCAGCCGGGGGGGCCCGGGCCCCCCCGA
>NW_009260028.1:27302-46060 GCF_000687185.1 Egretta garzetta | reverse complement strand
TGGAGTGGGTGGCCCAGGCCATGTCCCCAGCACCCCTGTGCCATAGCGGGAGCGGGGAAAAATGATGTCTGCCGAGCTCTCGGATGAGGCACTTTTCCTTGTTCAAGACGAGCTGAGGGCAGGGGCCCAGGCAGTTAATTTGGTGGTGGTATCTGAGATCACAGGAAGGTATATGGAATTTGCCTGCAAGACGTGCACCATTCACTGACGCATTTTTGTAAATCCCAAAAGGGGGTAAAAAAACCACAAACCCCCGCCCCAACGCCAAAATGAAGAAAATGAACTTTTCAAACCTTTAATTCAAACACATTTTTTAAAAATGCAGCAGATCTGTTGTGTCTCATGATGAGTACTGAGTAGCCTGAAGTCTCCTGATGATATAAATTCTGTCAGCTCGGCCAAGAGCTGAGATGTATTTTGGGCCTGTTCACACCCTCTTACCCTGGCACCAAATGTACCGATGTACTGCTCTGGCTGGGTTATGCTGCTGCTCTGACCAGGTCAGGTATGATGCAGACATGAAAAACCAATCTGATGCCCGGCATGGGGATGTGGTGCAGCCGGCATTTCCTCCCAAGTTCTCCCTCCCAGGGAGCAAGAGAGAGGCTCCCCATGCCACCACAGGAGAGGGCTTCTGTGGGCCAGAGCTCTCAGGGGCGCTTGGGGATTGCTCAGAAAGGAGGAGATGAGGCTTGAGGAGAACAGTTCTGCTGATGGCCACTCCCCTCCACCAACGAGTCAAGAAGATCTCACAGCCAGCTGAAACATCACCGACACTGTGTCTTTAAGTCTTGCTAGGACAAACTTGAATACCGTGGCTAGTATGGCATCTCTACCGTGCCCAGATCTATGAGCTACTCAACAGAGTCAAGGTAGTCTAAGGAAACGTGACGGCTTCTAGAGCTGCCACGGAGGAATTTGGAGTAAGACACTAGCAAAATAGAGGAGACGGTGCATGAGCTGATACTGGCTTCTTGACCAAGGGTTTCACTGTCCCTTTCTCTCCAAGAGAGAGGTCTGCTGGGTGTAGAGAAATGGCAATACAGCCAGTCATTGGTGTTACCAGCTGGGGAAGAATCTCAGCCACTCCACAAACCCAGCGAGTGATGGAGGCTGAAATGTGCCCAACGAAGGGAGGGGAAGTTTCTGTGTCTGCAACTGCTGTTCTTTTTTCACATTGGTGAAACTCAAGTCTGCACAACTATGCCTGCAGAGAAGCATGAGAATTCCTCGCAAGAAAAACTTGTGATAACAGTTGGCGTGTTTCACAGACCAGAGACGCTGACAGACGGCTCTCAGGAAGCGAATGGGAGCACTGCATGAGAATATTAACATCTGCCCGCCAGGAACGAAGCTCTGGGGCCACGTCTTCCAGCAACTGAAATGAACTGACAGAGTTTGGGCAGCTGCCTTTGAATGCGGAGCTTTGAAAGATTTGCATCCCTCTCCTGCAATTTGACAGCCCGATCATGTGTAATACTCCTAGTGGCTAACCTTTCCCCACACACTTGGTTTCCATTGCTGCAAACTGACTGGGTGCTCTGATAGCCTGCCAACTGTTGGAATTTTAAGGCAACGAACAAACGCTTTGCAATTATTCTTTTTTGCATGTGCTTGTTTTAATATGTTCAGATGTGGAAGTACTTAACTGCATAATGCCCCAGATGTCTGAAGGCCTCTCGGGGATGAGAGCATGCACTGGTGATACTGTAGCCTGGGATGGTGCTTTTTGTGTGCATTAGGAATGACTACAATTAGTAATGGCAATTTAGGACAGGAAACCACCTACCTAGAGAAGAGATTGACTACAGAAGGATCCATGCCCAATGATACTGAAAACCAAGCCATATTTAACATTCAGATAAAATGAAGATAAGCCTGAAACTCAGCCACTCAAAAAGCAAGTTAAAGTAGGTCAGTGAGTTTAGACCCAGCACTGCAGTTTGAACAACTCACAGAAAGCATCTGCATATTTTTCAAAACATAGGCACTGCCTAAAGCCATTGCTTTGCAGCAGATCCAGAAGTCGACTGAACATTCAAAAGTCTGATCCAAGACCTTCCAATGCTTCAGTAACACAGAAAATGAGACTAAATCATCATCCTTTTTTAAGAAGTGTTCAGTCAGGGAAAAAATTTAAAAGGGTTAAGCTTCAGCTGACACGTGCCCTACTTCTCATATGAGCTTACAAGGAACAGTGGTAGGAATACCTCTCTGTGAGAGCAAGCCGAGCATGAAGCTTGGTTTTGGCCTTTGAGTCATACCCTTATCCCCCACCTTGGGGTTTGTGTGGTGCTACAACACTTCCCTCTGGCTCAGTCCTGCCCACTGCCAGCTGCTTTGTGCAAGACTACCTACAGCCAGGACTACCAAAACCCTCCCTGCACGTAACAAGGTTGATGCAGCATTAGAGTGTGCAGAAGAAAAGGTAGCAAGTACTTGGCTTCCCCTGGGCAATGAAGGTTGGTACCATGGAGGAGATGCCTCTCTCGGATCCCAGCAGGGCACCCAGAAATGCAGGAGGCTGGGGCAGTCCTATCGGAAACAACTGTACTGCTCGCTGCTAGGAAGCATGCAGCAGCATCACTGTTCCCTCACATGGGGCCAATGCTAGTAATAAAAATAGAGTTAATGTTAACTCATTACTGGGAAAGAGCAGTGGCATTGGACAATTGCTGGGGCTGGCAGGTGACTTCTCCTTTTTTGTGTTGGTATTTATTCTCTCCTGAGAAGGCAGAAACTTCTGGTTCTGGTATGCTGTTTCTCTGCAGGTTTTCAGCCCCAAACAAGAGAGTTGGTTTAAAAAAAAATTGAAAAAAAAAAAAAAAAAAGAAGAAAAAAACCAACCCAGAATAAAGTGACACCACATAGCTGGCTAGAATCCTTAATCTCTCTTGATAGCACAGGAAAGCTTGTACAGACTTTCACAGTGAATGACTCAGGTTGGTATTTAAATTTGTTTGAGAAGAAATCAACCTAAAAATATAAGTGAAGACTGATGCAGTTTTCTAGGTTAGGTCTGCCTTATTTAGTGAGCCTCATTACATGTTCAATGACATAAAACCAGGTGGCAGTTGACACACTAAACCAGTCTAAACAGGTCACAGTCTGCTCCAATGTCAATCATTTGCCTGGGGTCAGGAAGTAAAAGTGGGCCATGACTTCATTTCTAAAAACATCAGATTCGTTTTTGTTCCTTGTTAGTTTTGTTGAACTCCCATGCTGAAATACAGTGGTCACATGCATCCCATGTAAGCAGCTGAACCTGAGACTGCATCTTCAGTAGGCAACCGCTGCACGGATTTGCTGCCGCTTCTCACTGTGCAGGGTCCACCCCTTCCTTTTTTTGGCTGCTGAAAGGGTGGTTGTTTAATATCCCTCCCGCCTCGAGCAAAAATCATTTCAGATTTCACAGAACAGCTCTCTTAAACAGCTTGCTCTATGTATGCCAAAGGTATACACAGTCACGAAATGTACGTACCGGGGTAAAAGTCTGAGCTAATAGACTGGCGTCGCAATCTTTCCTTTGGTGCAGCGCTGCTGATTTACGGCAGCTGATTGATCCCTCTGCTGCCTCTCTTTTCGGTTAGCAGGGTACTTGCAGTAATATACCTTTTTGCTAAAGCGGAGTTTTCTGAAAATGCATCGTATACAGCAGCCAGGCCAAAGCTGGTGCTGTGTGAAAAGAGGGCTTTTGTAAAACTGTGTTTTTCTATGAAACCAAGGCATAGGCTTATTTCAAAGGACAGCACTTAATTGTACAAACGTACCAGGTTCATTCCTTGGTTTCCGATCCCCAAGTAGTTACTCCATAGGAAAAACATTAATATTCCTCAAAGTATCCAACCCCAAAATACAGCATTTTACTTTCCTTTCACCTCCAATCCAGCTGTAAGGCCAGGGTTCTCATTTTCAGCCCCATGTTAACAGTGCAGTGAAAGCAGTGGTAGGGTCAGCAGAGAACCAGCCTGAGCTTTTTCCACCAGGGACGTACCCCAGTCTGGGCTCCTTTTAGTATGCAGCACCACTTTCACTGTGCGATACTTCATCATGTCGGTGATGCTTTCACCAGGTATTTTGGAGGCTTTAGTAATAAAAATATAGGCAACTGCTGAATCAAGTGAAAATTCATCACAATCCTTTTAGATAAGATGCTAAAGGACCCTTGACACAAGTCTTTCTGTGATAAATTTCTATTGTGTGTTAAATAAAATTACTTAGAATCATATTCCAATGTTTAATTCCAGGCAGCTGTGTGGATCATCAACATTCCTAAAGGATCTGAGGTAAATTCAATTACTGAGAAATGTTTCACCTGATGTAGAAAAGTTGAGTGGTGTGCATTACATTATTAGATGTTTGTTTATTGATTTCTGAGGAGTTATCCTGTTATAGTTTTTTAATCCTCCTACAGACTGCCTCAGGTTTTTGAAAAACACTTTGGGTCTGAACAACGGTATTGAAGGAGCGATTTGTGTGGTCTTAGTGTGAGAGAAAAAACAAATCAGCATTTTTAAATTTGTCACCAGTTGGAAACTAAGATTTAAATTTGACAGGGGTCAAATCTGAATTAAGTATTTTAGATGTGCTTCTCAATACAAAAGAGTGAACAAGCAGAAAAATTTGGAAAGACAGTTCATAGATGGAAAAAAATATTGCTGTGCAAATTTTAAGAGAGAAATTTGCTGGAAACTGAGATGGAAGCTTTCCAAACTCTGATACGTACTGTAGCATAAACTGGATTTTAATGGTATCTGCCGTTAACTGTTAACTGTATTGCAATTCTGTGTGGATCAGTAAATTCCGCATAATATAATAAGAGTTCAGCATATATCTAGCTGGTGCGGTGGAGAAGTAGTTTCGTTCATGATTATAGAGTGATTTGAGAGCCCCCAGCGGAAACGCCACATACTCTTGCCGTTATTAGGCAGGCATGCCTGGGTTGACTTCAGCAGATTTGCAGCTTCTGTTGGGTATGGGGATATGAACCTCTTTCCCAAAATTACTGCTGTTGAGAGATGCATGAGCTGTATCATGTGTCTCGTGTCAATACCCAGTTCGAGGCAGCTGCTTGCTGGGACGGGCAGCAGGGGAGAAAGGGCTCGGCAGGTTGTAGGCTTCAACTACGGCTGCCAGAAAGTGGCTGAGCACGGCCTTTGAGTTATGACCACGAGTCTGGAGGAGAAGAGTCCTGCACTGCTTAGTCCTGATGCAGTTTTCATTCAAAATCACTGTGCGTGGGCTTTCCTCAGAGGATACGTGTTGTTGCCAGACCTCTTAAATACTTGCTTTTCACCTGCTGCAGAATGGGATACAGCAGTGCCATCTCCTCTTCTTCCCTGTTCCCAGCAAAAGCAACTCTCGGTCAAACCAGTACTACTTCTTTTAGCCACCCACGTGCTCTCTTCTTTCATTGCTGGTTCAAAGTACACCTTTGCGCACACTAGAGGCCAAACAAAAATGAATGCTCCAATTCCGTGTGTCTGAACACAAACCTGAGACTGAGCCATAAACTGTTAAAAACAAAACCCAAATCCTGGGATCAAAGAAAGAGACTTGTGCTTCACAGTTCTATAAATACATGCTGATTTTGCAAAGCAACATAGTGCTAGTGCTTGTCATTACCTGGTGAAATAAATATAAGTGATCTGTTTAAACAAAAAAAAAGGTACTTTTTAGACTTCTGTACGAATCACCAAAGCATGCTAAAGCTGGTTGTGGGAATGTTTGGTGGGGACTGCAAACTGGTGAGATCATTTTCCCAGTGGAATTGTTGATTACTCATTTTTCTTGTTTTCCTTCATAAGAAGTCTCTCCAAGGTTATGTATTTTAGGATCATGAGTGTAATTGTATCCTCGGAGCATATCAGTTCAGTTTATGTAGAGTGCATCATGGCATGTGTCATATGAATTCACTGGTCAAATGCTATCTCGTGCTGGTCTGCATTAGTTCAGATTATCAGTAGTTTATAAGTGTAAGACCATGATCTTTGTTGTCAGTCAGTAGATATCTAAAACAGAGATCATCAAACCTTTTTCTCAGACTTATCCTGCTGGTGACAATGTAGGCTCCTTAGCAATAGAAATAAGTGCTCTATTTTGTTGACTTTCTTGAAGGTTTGCAGAGATTAGTAGTGCTCTGTTCTAAGTTTCAGAATGACTGGAAAATGATCAGTCATCTTCAGTTTACAGGAGCCCATTTTCTAGAATAAAACTGAAAACCACAGTTTAGCATCCAGCATTGAGAAATTCATGTAAGTTTTAATAAGGTCTTTAATGAAATTGAAAGTTTGTGTTAAAAGAATGTCACAGCTTCTCAAAGTGTCACAGCTGTATATGTTTTCAATGTGAAGTAATAGTGGCTTGAATACAATGGAAGTATAAGGAGGTAAGTGGTTTTACTGAAAAAAGATCTGACTTCAAAGAAACTTAAACAGAAGACGTAGAAAACATTAGTTCACTGATCACTTTCTCCAGAGCCCTTAGAAATCAATGGGAATTGCTGGGTTGGATGCAATCAACCACAGCAGATATGAAAGCTTGATATGAAAAAAACCCTCATAAGCAAAAAGAAATTATGTCTGATGGGTGTGGATGCCAGAAAATTACTTTCCATGGGGATTCTTAAAAATACTACTTTTTCAACAAATAGTTGTAAAAAATATTTCATGCTGTGTTTTATACCTGTTTTCTAGGGACTATGCTTTTAACTGCAGCCCACTGATTCAACTAAGAGTGGGGAACTCTAACGTGTTCACACATTTCTCTCAAAATTGTTAAGTCTTCACAGAACTGAGATAGTTATTAAGTTTAAATTACTTTTACGTATTCAGATAATCTCCTGAAACTCATTATGACTGTGGGCAAGTTACTGTAACTGCTATTGAGCCAGGTTGCTGTTTATTTCAGTTCACGTTGTGTTAGATTTTCATTTCTAGAATTGCTTGAAATCTACATATTTGGATATAACCAGTAGTGAAATCCCCGGTTAAGCAAAGGGGCTGAAATAACTGAGATTTACATTGATAGAGGAGTGTAGGAAAGTTTCCTTGTAATACTGGGCTCTAGAGACTTTTTTTAACATTTTATTTCCCTGTTGTAGCTGGGTGATATTGGTTATCCGCTGCACAATATAAATTAAACAGCAGCTGGTTGGCTCTCACATTATTCTGTAGATGTCTTCGGTATAGGTATTTCAAAATTCAGCGTGGTATATCACTTTCCATATGTTTCACACTGAATTCTCAGGAGAAGAATGTCTGCCTTAGCCTAGATACTTCCAGTCACACCTTCCTGGTATGGAAATTCCTGGTTCATACTTTAATCACAAATGTACTTTTTCTACATCTTCACAAGCATTGGCATTTGCTCTTCTTCTTCTAGCTGCCTGCCATTTGTTCACTGGCTTTATCAAGATGGGTGAAAATAAAAAAAAGCTTTAGACAAAAAAAAAACAAAACTATTTGCCACTTTTTGAAAGATTCTCTCAGAAGCAAGGTCATAGCAGAACACCTCAAGTGAGCCCAGTGGTAGCGGCATAAAATATCCAGCAAGTATTCTGTATACTAGGGAAAAGTGCAATCTCTTTTTTTTTTTTCTTTTTCTAAAAATAAAAAGAGATTTTTAATATTTACAGCTTACTGTTGCCCTGATTAGCCACAGCTCTTACTAGACTCATTGGAGGCATCCAGTAAGATCTCACTTGTCGGGACTGCAAGTGAAAGCTTAGAAAATGGAGGATTATCTCTAGGTCAGCAGCAAAAGGCCAGAAGTACTTTCATACTTCCCAGGCAGTGGGGTAGTGAGCCATGCTGCACAGGCAGTAGGGACAAATGCTTATTTCCCATTTGCTGTGCAGTGTCAACACACCAGTACATGCTGCTAAGCCTACGGGTTAAGGTTTCCTACTCAGCAGAATATGTACAGTGGCTGGGGCTGGTATTTTTTTCATGCTGGCTCTTTTTTTTTTTTTTTTTTTTTTTTTGTGCTTTGAAGACTAAGTCAGCCTAAGAGAGAAAGCAAATTATGAAACTTTCCCTGTAAGGGTGTTTCTTTCTCCCAGGGTTACCTGTACTAAACGGCATGTTAGGGTGAAGAGGCAGTGGAGCCATAGCAGCTCCTTTGCACAGCGGTGAGTGAAGACTTGGGTTGTTTCTTGTTTGGCTGATGGACATATGTAAAGCCCCTTCATGACTGAGCAGCCTTTAGTGATCTCACCTCTATCTATGTTGGGGAATAGAAAAATCCGTAACACACAGTGCATATTTTACTTCATATGTATGGGAATCCAAAGCTGTAGTAACGCTCATGAAAATGACTATAAACCTGTTACTCCAGCCTTCCTTGAAGAAATCCTGAGGATACCAAGAGGCCTTAAGCACCCTCACATGGGACCCTTACCCTCCCGCCCTGGGCCTGGGAGCCCCATTCCACCTCTGGGCACCCGTATCCATTTCCAGTCTTGTCCCCAGGCCAGTCTCCTTTTGCTCCTGGCAGGACCCCCAGCTGGGTCCTGGCCCCAATCCAGTCCCTCGCCACCTCTGGGGTTGCCAGTTGGTCCTGCTGCTGCCCCTGTTTCTTGCCCACCATGTTCAGGGGGCTAGTGGCATCCTGGGCAGCATCAACAGGAGCGTTGCCAGTGAGTTGAGGGAGGTGATCCTGCCCCTCTACACAGCATTGGTAAGGCCACACCTGAATTGCTGGGTCCAGTTCTGGGCTCCCCAATACAAGGAAGAGACAGGTATACTGAAAAGAGTCCAGCAAAGGACCACAGGGAGGACAGGAGCATCTCTCCTGTGAATAAAGGCTGAGAGGTCTGGGACTGTTCAGCTTAGAGAAGAGAAGGCTCAGGGGAATCTTACCAATGTATTTAATTATCAGAAGAGAGGGTATAAAGAAGACAGAGACAGGTTCTTTTCGGTGGTGCCCAATATCAGGACATGAGGCAATGGGCACAAACTGAAACACAGGAGACTCCACCTGATTTTAAGGAGAAGATTTTTTACAGTGAGGGTGGCATAGCACTGGCACAGGTTGCCCATAGAAGTTGGGAATCTCCATCCTTGGAGGTATTTAAAAGTCTTCTGGACACGGCCCTAGGTAGTCAGCTCTAGATGGCCTTATGTGAGAGGGAGGTTGGACCAGATGTCCTCCAGAGGTCCCTCCCAGCCTCAACCATTCTGTGTAATTCTGTGTGGCAGGGCCCTGCCTGTGCCCAGGTCATCTTGCCCCATGTCCTCCTGACATTGGACACAGTTTCTATTCTATCTCAAGCAGCACAGCTGCAAGGGCAGCTGTGTATAAAAAACAGCCAGCAAATCTTAAAGATGCCTCACTTTGGGAAATGGAAGATGCGTAGTAGAAAGGCATGGCTGAGGACATGTAGTCCTGTACTAGTACATACACCACCAAATTTATTTTTGCAAAGATCCCTATATGGGGTCCCACCATTACTAGCTTCAATTCCTTTGACAGATCTTGGAGTAGCATTTTTTTTAGCTGAAAAAGAAGTTATCTTGGCAGTTGAATAAGGTCTTTAGTTAGCCACCTCACATCTCCTTCATGCAGTGATTAACGTGATGAAATGGAAATCTTATATATAATAATGCTACAAGAAGATATGTCCCCAAGGATGGTGGGATAGCTGCTAGCATACTTACCTGTGGAAGCAGAAGGCTACTGTGTGTTGCCCTTTCACTATTCTCCTGAATATGTGGAAAAGAAGTGGTGAATACTTTAAGGACGCTAATTGCATAGCTGTGGAAAGAAAGAAATGTGATTGTCCATTGTGTGAGAGCTATCTGGCATCTTCCTCCAATTTCTACTCTGGAAATTATTAGTTCAGGTTGTTCTTAACAGGAGTTCCTCCTTCTGATAGCAATACCTCATGACCATGCAGTTTCTGGACTGTGTATGGTAACACTGAGGTAATTATGCTAGGACAGGCAAACCTAGGAAAAGCAGAGAGATTAGGAAGAGTTCTGTACTAGATAAGACAAAAGATTAATGTCAGTCCAGAATTTTAGTGACTATAAGAGAGAAACCATACATTACTACTTCTCCCAGTATGTCCTCTCAGCTTCTAGCTAAGAGCGTCTTAGTGTTTCTTGGAATCAGAATTCATACTCTAAGAGTTACTAATTGGACTAAACTCTTGTCTAAATTTTCTTGTTCAAGACTCAAGCCAGTTGACAAGCCCTCGGCAATGCAGGCAGTTCTGATAGACTCTGTAACCTCATCTGCTTCTTTCATGATGATATAGAAGTCCATAATTCTCCATTTTAGAGTAGTTTCTTGTCCCAGTAGAGTCAAACAAGGCTCTGTATTTGCACCTAGCCTATTCATTTTTCTGTCTTCGGTAATGCTTCTCAGAGCATGACAAAGGAATGCACCTTTGCTAGAGAACTGAAGGTCACCAGCTTAACCTCAGCAGACTGAGAGCCCAGCCCAGGAAGGAACCATCCAGAAGTCTTCATTCACTGATGATTGCAGGATTGCGTGCCTATTCACCGGATCTCATCAGGCTATCCTCAGTTGCCTTGCTGTCATCCAGAGACATTTGTCTTACCATTAGTATATGGAGGACGGAGGTCATTGTACAAGCTGACCCAAGGCAGTTATTCAGCTTTTTCACAGCCACAGTTGATGAAACAAGGTTCCAAGTGATTGACATGTTTACCTTGGTAGCACTCTCTCCAGGACAACAATAGATGAGGATGAAACATCTCTTTGCTTTTGGGAAGAGAGCTTGTTTTGATCATCAACAAAATCGTATTTGGAATGCAGGATGTATCCAGTGCTCTGCCAAGGCTCTGACATTTACTTTCTGCTCTTTTCTACAGGTGCTGCTCTGGGATGGTGTCCAGTAAGCATCCAGCAGTCAAAAAACTCCACAAATGCTGCTAATGCCAAATTTTGGATGTCCACTAGCATAGCTTTGTAACAAACACTGAGCTTCTAACTTGCAGCAGCTTTCCATGTATCAAAACTGCCGTGGCAAGATCCCTTCTGGGCTTGCAGGATTCTCAAACTGGTCTTTTTCCACAGCTTGTTAGTATAAAGAGGATTACTTTGAGGATGATACTTGAATCTTTTAAAAGCTCCCTGAAAATATTCAGCCAGATAGGTAAGACTAATACTACTGGGTGACAGGAAAAGACTTTGAATTCAGATATCTCCGTCAAATCTTTTGAATGGAGCCTCAGTCTCTGATGAAGCACCTAGCCAAGCTCTTGGTCAGAAGAGAAGAAAGGCTAATCAAAGAGAAACCATAATAATGTTCTAGTCACCTACAATTTGCATATTTAGCCTGTAACCATACCTGTTCATCCCGGACTGGCTTGTTTTGTCATTATTGCATGTGCAGACGGTGAAAGTGAAAACAGCTAGAGGTGACTGGCAGTGATTGTCAGGTCTGTTGGGCAGCTGTTGGTTAAGCCTCATGACAGAAACAAACCCAAAATTAATGTAAACCTTCTTAATGTTTACAGCCCTCGTATCATTAAACTTTGGAAGTTTGGGTTTATTTTCACATTTAGGAAGGTCCCTTAAAATGATAATTTTAAATCATAAAATCATATAATAATAATAATAATAATAATAATAATAAAGTGGTAGCACTTTGTTTTCAATTTCTAGAATGGACTTTTCTGATTTTCATTTTTCTCATTTTTTAAATTAGAAGTATTACAGTTTATCTGTTTCTCAGTCTGTGAAATTTCAGAAATGAAGCTTATTCAGTTGCAGGACCCTGTTGCATCAGCAGAGACAATGGCAATACAATAGTATCTCTTCTTTGGCTGTAACATGATTTCTGGTCCTGACCTGTAGCTCAAGACCTACTGAAGATAAATGGAGAATGCTCACTGAGTTTATTCAGACCTGAACAGGGATCTGAATTAAACTCAATGCACAGAGAAAGATAAGATTTCATTTTTTTAACCCACAGAACTTGAAATTCTAGCAGCTTTGCCCACTAAGTCATCGAAGTCACTTTTCATTTAACAGCCTTTAGATGCATAGCCTTAATAAGAATATAATTTATTTTATCATCACTGGTTTAATTGCTTAGATTATGGTGCTTCTTAATGTGAATGTAGAGAGTGCAGTTACAAACTTTCTCACAATATTTCACGACCACTTAGCATGTATTTCATGTGTTAGAGGCAACTAGGCTGAATATATTTTTTTTCTACCTGAGTAACTTCTGAGTAATTTGTGAGAAAAGATACAACACCGAGGTTAGAATCTGTAAAATACCATGACATAAAACCCCCAAGCTTCTCATCACAAAGAAGTGCAGCCTTATATTTTTGACGCATGTCTAAATTCTGTAATGATTTCAGTCTACAGATTTGAAAATGCCCAGAAGACTGTATCAGCCCCTTATCAGTTTCAGTGCATCCAATGTTTTGCTTAAATATGTCTGCCTCAGTTGATATACTGCCTCAAGGCCAATAGAGTAATTCTACATTTGGAAGAAGTTCTAAAATCTAAATCAGGAAAAGACCTTTGCTGCATTTTCTACCAACTTTAGAAGAAGTCTACATAAGAAACGCTATAACCTAGATTCAGAGTTGCAAAAGGACTAATAATAATTTGTATTCAAGGGGACAAGAGAGATTGGTGTTATATAATATTTCAAAGCTGCTGAACAAAGCAACTTGATAATGGAGGTAATATGAAGTGAAATATCCAAGGTTTAAAGACACTCTGATGGAATGATGCTGTTAAAGTCACCAGGAATCCTGCCTCTCGAGATAGTCTTAGCAAGGAACTAGGCCAATGAACTGAAGCTCTCAGCTTCATCTCTAATAGATAAGAAGCTCGTTTTGCAAAGATCAGTGTAGCACAGTTAAATCGAGGCTCTGGTAATTATAGTAGCTGAAGTTCTTCTGTTAGATGTCTTCCATACTTTCTCCTATTTAACTGTTTAACAGTAGGGTTAATGCATCTCTGCAAGAAAGAAGCAGCAGCTTATGGAAGTATAGGGCAAAAGGTCAAACAGGTTTTGGTAAGTGATCTGGATGTAGCTTATGGTCTGGGTTTTTAAGTGTAGTGCACTCAAGAAGCAATAATGAGGTTTTGGAACCCACCTGTAGTATTAAAAACTCTGCAGGTTCTTAAAAAAGATAGACTGGGTGTCATAAAGTTACTGAGCCCAGAAGAACATAAAGCAGAGAATGTAGCAGAATTACAAGGAAAGATCAGTGCAAAAGCCAAAGACTGAAAATCAGAGATAGAAAATATGTGGGAAAAATCCCCAGAGATGAAACAGGCATGCTGCTGCTGTTGCTGCCTTTTCCAATAAAAAAGAATACTAACGATTTTTCAGTTGATTTCCACATGACAAGATGACAAAGGAGTGCTTGGAATGACTATGACAAGAGCCTATATGCCCCAAACACTTACTTATTCATATATTGATTTTTTTAGAAATAAATGCGAGCCTTTCATATGTCTGGTAAATGTAAATCAGTAACTTGAATTACTGGCCGCTTACTCTTATATGCATACGGTGATGTGATAGCCTTAACTAGAGGGATTTGCAAGCTTATTACTTTTTATCTCATTTGGAAAAGTATAAATTGGGTGTTGAAACTGCAATGAACCTTATTAAATACCTTCCCTATCCCCCTTGGTTGCCTTAAGTGCACAGTAGTTCTTTCTTGTTGCTGTAAGAGGGATGAAAGATTTAGAAGCTCCAATCTAACCAAAAGGCAGCACACATGTGCAGATCTGAGAAGAGGGTGCTTTCTCATTTGTAACTATGCCAAAATTTTATTGTGATGCCTTGGAAGCATCTCTAGGTATTGATTCTGGAAAATGATGGCACAGGTTCAGCGCTAGTGAAGGCAATGGAGTCAGCTTACCCAGCTTGCTTTTGAGGACTTCAGCCATCTATCAAGTGAACTTAGCAGGTTTTGCATATCCAAATGAACCATTCCTGTACAGCAAACTGTACAGGACTGTACAGGAATGTTTAGCTTACTCTCAAAGCTAGTAATCTAATGTACATAAACTTCAGTGACTTTGTGCTTTGAGATTCAGTTACTGTGATTTCAATTTTAAACAACTGATGTTTATTATGAGAGAGGCTGCCAGCCCTTTCATTATTAGTCACGGGGACTGTCACGTGCTCCTTCCATTGTGCCTGTAGATCTTTTCCCTTCTCTGGCTCATGCTGTGTAACCTCCTTTCTCTCCTACGTCACAAGTGCTGCAATCCTTTTCCTTTTCTGTTACATGCACAGCAATAATCTCCTGCTAACGCACCAGCTCTGACTAAGAGAATAAGCCCTGTCACCTCCAAGCTCAAGCAGCTTCCTGAATAATACCACATGATGGGAGATTACATGCTTAAAATGTATTTCAGTCTTCAAGTTCTCTTGCTGGTTGTAAGTTCATTCAAGCCCTTCCTTGCAGGTTGTGATGTTGCCCAAATCCCTCCCCAGGCCTATAACCCCGTGTTCCGTTGTCCAATATGACCTGACTTCGTATTTGGTCTTCTAATGAGTCTCCAGGTTGCTGGCGAGGCACGTGCCTTCTGATGTGCCTTTAGCTCCCAGGGATGGCACTTTACTGTGTCCCTCAGCTAAGACATTGCAGCAATAACGCTGTGCCCTGGTCCAGCACTTAGACCCCAAAATTGCCAAGTCCTATGCAAAACAGGTTGCATTTTGCAATCCTATTGTCTTAGAATGTAGCTGATTATTAGCCTTCTTATTTACTGCTGTAATGTTGTAGGTATGTGTGTAGGTATGTATGTGTTCGTATTTATCTAGCTGGGATTTTCACTACAGTTTCAATAAATATGGTAAGTATAAATCTTTACATGACATCTTTGGAAATAAATCAAGCAGGTTGATATATCTGAATATCCTAATATACACTAAGAATGGAGTCCCTGAATGGCTCTGTTATGTAAAGTCTAAGTTCATGTGCAAGTACTGCGGTACATAGGTGCTGTTTTATAAAATTTTAGTATTGAAACAGCTTTAGAAATGGATTAAATGTTTCTTCTCACCTCTTACCATTTTTAAACTGTTTCTTTTCCCTGGACTCTGAAGACTGGCAAACAGGTACTCTAGGTTGCAGAATTCTGTAGTAAGACTGACACATCATCCAGTCAGAGATCCATGAAACACTATTTTCTTCTGCATATAATCTCATATGTTTGGGGTTTTTTTTTCACTGAAGCAGAGTGATGCAGTGAAGCCAAAGCTGTGTGGGCTGCCTGAGCTCATTATGTGCTCTACTACACAGCTTTGAGAGTGATATTTTGCTCTATGGTATGCTAGCTGTAAAGTGAGGGTATTAGTTCTTGCCTTCTTTAGTAAGCTTATTTGAGGTGAGATAAGTGTGAAGGGATAATTATACATTATTACTATGATAACGCTGTTCTTTTTAATGTATGGTTTCATGTAATACTTCCTAAAAATCTTATTGCTATGACACTGAAGCATTCATTAGCCTTTTCCCTGTTAAACTATGATTTTTTTTTTTTTTTTTTTTTTTTTTTTTTTACAAGACAGCTGATTTTTCTGATGTAACCATCTTTCTGGCTGGGGACTTTCAACCAATGCTGAGCTGAAGGAGAGAGAATAGCTTTCTCTTTCAGCACAGTTTTCATGGCAGGCACATTAAATGGATACAATCTGGAATTATACAGAAGACTTTTAGAGTGGAATTAATTTTCTTTTTATTTGTCTATCTAAAAGTTTGTTGTCCAGTCGAGGTTAATTGTGTAGCTAAGTATTTTCTTGTGAGGACGTAAGTCAGCTGTCAGTCTTCCTCATAGTCTCATTATTCTTTTTGAGTCTGCTGCAGAAACACTTTTGTTGCTCCAACATAACGCATATTTTCACATATGAAAAGAATTGAGTTTTCTTTCTATTGCAGAGCTGTGATTTTTTTTAACTTGGGTGTGCAAGTTTCTGTATTTAAAAAAGTGTAAGTGTATTTGGAGGTAGTGGAAATAATTTATCACAAGTAGTAAGAGCATGGGAGGTCAAGAGTGTGGAATTCTTTCTTCTTGTGGTTTCAGTTTGTTGCTACCAAGAGTCTGTCTAGCCAAGAGAGAATTATTCCTGCCTTATTACATAGCTATAAATAACTGAAAATTCAGTGGCATTTATTCACAGAGCTGGAGAGATTACTAGGTACAGCTTGGTTTAGAAGTATTTTCTGAGACGTAAAGCTTTTATCTGAGTTTTGCTCTGAAGTTTGAGCCTGTAGTGGGTTAGATGAGTCATTTGTAAGGGCATCAGGTAGCAGGTCAGAAAAGGAGGTCTGGTCTGTCAGTGTCTCTAGACTAGAACATGGCACAATTCAGGACACCAGAGTTAAGCTGTAAAGTTATAAGGTGGAAGCTGGACTGTGTTTTTTATGCAGTGCTGAGTTTTATTATCCTGAGTGGGGCTGTGTGTGAAATACCATGGCTTATTTAAGCTTGGGTGACTTCTTAGAAGCATTAGTAAACATACATAGGCAGAGCATGCTTCTTTCAAGGTGCTACATGGGCTTGCACTTGCATTTTATGGACTCTGTAAGGTGCAGAAGCTTGATCATCTACTCTGACAGATGTATGGAAACTCCATGTGTTCGACATAATTTCTTCTTCATTTTAGATGGCAAAACCCATGACACAGGAAAGGGCTTTACGGTTGAATGAATTGTAGCATACAAGAAGTCTGTAACTGAGATCTATTTTTTCCTGACTCCTACTCCATGGATATGTCTTCCCTTATTCCACTGTCATGCTCTCATAATGTGCCATCTAGGCTTTGTTACCTATACAATGGTGTTATGAAAGAAATCTAATTAGAAAACTGAAATCCTCTCATTGAGCTCTGTTAGAAATTTGTATGAGAGGTAGTGAAAGACACCGTAACACCAACACCATAAGTTTTTAAAAATACATTTTATTCCTGGATTTATTGAGAAATGTTACGAGTAGATTTGGAACATCAAATGAACAACTGTGTAATGCAAGGGATAAGAAGCTGACAGCAAACAACAGGTCACAGACAGCTAAAGCAGAGCGTTAACTGTGGTTCAGGTTTAATATTTGGAGGGACAAGCTATGAACGGGAGAAAAGGTAAGAAATTACAAATACCATTTTCAGCCGGTCAGTACTTAAGTCCCCAATTTGCTGAAAGACACATGGAACGTTACTTGCAGTCTCAGTTTTGAAATTACATTGAGTACTTAAGAGCCTAAGGCCATGGCCAGCCAATGACTGCAAACACAACCGTGCATGCTTCAGATGTTACAGCCCACTGCACGGCCACCCCCCAAGCTGAGACAGAAGAGCAGAGGTACCTCGGAAGGGGTGTGAGTTCTCCTAAACTGCCGAGTACAAAGTTAGTTGGATTAGCTTAAACTGCCGTTCAAAGTTGTGTAAGCATTAAATAATTGATAGCTATTGCACTTATGTTACTATGAAGCAAGTAATGGTAAACATTTTAATGTTGGTTTATAAGACAACTGAGATATATTTTAAGCAAATAATTTAATAAAAGCAATAACAATAGTCATTAAACTTCTTACCAAGTACGCAGAGAGTATCAAAGACTTCAACAATTCTCAGAATGATTTTTGTGCTGTAGTGCTTAAATTTTCAATCGGAACTGGCAGGAACAGTAAACTAATTAATGCTGGATTATTAACTTCTTCACTGAAAGGGTTGTCAGGCTCTGGAATGGGCTGCCCAGGGAGGTGGTAGAGTCCCCATCCTTGGAGGTATTTAAAAGAAGGATAGATGAGGTGCTTAGGGATATGGTTTAGTGGTGGGATGGCAGGGTTAGGTTAACGGTTGGACTCGATGATCTTAAAGGTCTTTTCCAACCAAAGTGATTCTATGATTCTGTGATTCTATTCTATGATGGAATTCCTACAAATGTGCATATGACATCTAGAATAATACCAAATGAGGCCTTCGTGATGAATGTTGCCATGATGAACACCAAAGGTATTAATAAAGATTAGACCAATTATTAGACTATTTCAAGCAAAGGAACATAGTTCAGCGCAAAAAGATGATGTTCAATATGAAAAAAATCAGCGTCACCCCTTTAAAATTCACATTAGCAAAATGATAAGGATCTGACTAAAATTGAAAAGCCCAGACTCTTAAAAACACTGCAGCCTGATCCCTTCTGGTGAGGGAGGCATAGGTTTCTGCTGCTTGAGGGCACTCTGCATGTTTCGACAGGGGTGCATGCTGTACACTGTATTCAGCGCAACCAAATCCGTATCCACCCAAGGACCATCGGCAACATCATTACATACAGAGAAGAAAGCATTTCTAAAGTCTGCTAAATATGGTTTCCTTAAAACTCAAATAACAGAAAACACCCCAAACCCTGATTCAACAGCCATGCAGATGGCATGTGTGGGTAGTACATGAAAAAGTTCTTCTTACTAGTTTCTTTGCACATCATCTTGCTGTAGACTTTCTTTTCCCTCAGTAGCCTTCTCACCTTTGTCTCTGATTTTCTGCAGTTTATTTGAAGGATTAAAATTAATTGAAGTAATATATTTTTTGAGGACTTATTTTAAACTATAACTTACTATCATAGAATCATAGAATGTTTTGGGTTGGAAGGGACCCCTAGAGGTCATCTAGTCCAACCCCCCTGCAGGAGCAGGGACACCGCTAACTAGATCAGGTTGCCAGAGCCCCGATCCAACCTGGCCTTGAATGTTTCCAGGGATGGGGCCTCCACTACCTCTCTGGGCAACCTGTTCCAGTGTTT
>NW_009260028.1:26253-27081 GCF_000687185.1 Egretta garzetta | reverse complement strand
TTTAGTGGTGGGATGGCAGGGTTAGGTTAACGGTTGGACTCGATGATCTTAAAGGTCTTTTCCAACCAAAGTGATTCTATGATTCTGTGATTCTATTCTATGATGGAATTCCTACAAATGTGCATATGACATCTAGAATAATACCAAATGAGGCCTTCGTGATGAATGTTGCCATGATGAACACCAAAGGTATTAATAAAGATTAGACCAATTATTAGACTATTTCAAGCAAAGGAACATAGTTCAGCGCAAAAAGATGATGTTCAATATGAAAAAAATCAGCGTCACCCCTTTAAAATTCACATTAGCAAAATGATAAGGATCTGACTAAAATTGAAAAGCCCAGACTCTTAAAAACACTGCAGCCTGATCCGTTCTGGTGAGGGAGGCATAGGTTTCTGCTGCTTGAGGGCACTCTGCATGTTTCGACAGGGGTGCATGCTGTACACTGTATTCAGCGCAACCAAATCCGTATCCACCCAAGGACCATCGGCAACATCATTACATACAGAGAAGAAAGCATTTCTAAAGTCTGCTAAATATGGTTTCCTTAAAACTCAAATAACAGAAAACACCCCAAACCCTGATTCAACAGCCATGTGCAGATGGCATGTGTGGGTAGTACATGAAAAAGTTCTTCTTACTAGTTTCTTTGCACATCATCTTGCTGTAGACTTTCTTTTCCCTCAGTAGCCTTCTCACCTTTGTCTCTGATTTTCTGCAGTTTATTTGAAGGATTAAAATTAATTGAAGTAATATATTTTTTGAGGACTTATTTTAAACTATAACTTACTATCATAGAATCATAGAATGTTTTGGGTTGGAAGG
>NW_009260028.1:15192-26192 GCF_000687185.1 Egretta garzetta | reverse complement strand
CCAGGGATGGGGCCTCCACTACCTCTCTGGGCAACCTGTTCCAGTGTTTCACCACCCTCATTGTAAAGAATTTCTTCCTTATATCTAGTCTAAACCTACCCTGGTTTAGTTTAAAGCCATTACCCCTTGTCCTGTCACATCTGGCCCTACTAAAAAGATTTTCCCCATCTTTCCTATAGGCCCCCTTTAGGTACTGAAAGGCCGCAATCAGGTCTCCCCGCAGCCTTCTCTTCTCCAGGCTGAACAAGCCCAGCTCCCTCAGCCTGTCCTCATAGGCTATAACCTAGTAACATTGTCATGTGTGAATATGAAGTGCGTTTTTAAAATATGCTCACAGATTTAAATTACTGACAAATGTTAATGGATTTCAGCGGAGTCACATGGCAGATAATTGGTTGGTTCACGGTGATGAACCCATGGAGCCAAACCAGACATATCCACTGGGCATCCTATGGTGCTGTAAGAGGAAAGACATTTGGAGGTTGTTTGGAAGGAGAGACGTGCAAGGATACAAGAGAGATTGATCCTATACGCTGAGGGGATTGTTACAGATGAAGGTATAGGGAACGGGTCACAGACTTACACTCACTTTTCCTACCCTGAGTCTGAAAACTTGAATTCAGTGTAGTAATCCGTATCCTCTACAATGGCACCCAGCGCAAGGGGAGGGCTTGGCAGGTTGGCGAGGAGTCAAGGACATGGCTCGGCATGCGCTATCTCGTCCCGGTTCACGAAGTGAACATCCTGCCATTGCTGACAATCAGCAGGTCATGGTGACCCAAGCCTCTATTTATTGCAACAGTGTATTGTTTGTTGTGTAACCACGCAGGCATGGTATATGTCATCTGCTGTTAAAGAGAAGAAATGTATAAGTTGAGGCAGGGGTGTTCCTGAGCTGAGCTCCAGCTGGACACCTGACCCAACCCACCCACTTTTCCCCTGCAACCCCCTGCATGGTTGGAGTGTGGATATATGATCAATAAACTAATTGCTATCCAGGCCCTGTTGTGGTCCCACATTTCACCTGACAGTACTGAACTGCACAACTGTTTCTGAGAACCTTTGTGCCTACACCCAGCATTATCAGAATACAGTATTCTTGACAATTTTTTCCCATTTCTCTGATCATCAGTGAAAACACAGTGACCTCTATGATGGTGAGTGAGTGGTGGGAGGTAAGGCTCCCTGCACAGGGAACTGCCAGGCTGGAAAAGCATAAGGGACAACTAGATGAGCTACAGTAAAATAATCAGCATGATACAATTATAGTACTATTTTCAGGATATGTTTTTAAACATTTTTTACTATGTCAGTGAAAAATGAAAGTGATAAGAAAAATCTTCCTGCTGCAATATCCAGAGAGGTTAGAATAACTTACATGCAATTAGTACTTTATTTGATGAATGCAGCTGTTCGCTGTTCATGGAATAGCTCTGTGAAGTCTGCGATGTCCTTTAATGCATTTGTTGTTCAGAATTATTTGACAAATCATTGCTTCAATGTTTCTCATTTAAATCAAGCTTCCAGTGAGATTTTGATTTTAGTACTTGTTTCTGAAGTCTTGTAAAAGGTAAATAATGCTGTATTACATTATCCTCTGATTGGACAGCTGGTGCAGGCAAGACACTCCCCCATGCTTGTAAAATTTTATTTTATTTTTTTTCTATAAGCCTCCTTGTTTTCAGGCAATTTAAACATGTTTGCATAAGTATCTGTACAGTTTACACTCTACAGAAATAAATGATATGCAGAATAAATTTTAAAAGAGTTTGATATAGTAGCAGGTTTAACCCCAGTCCAACAAATCTCCTGAACTTTCCGTATAATAGGAAATACAGTCTGGGACAGAAGAGAATGAAGATATGAGATGGATCATCGTCAGCTCCCTTAAACAGCTCACCAGATAACTCCTGTGCTCTGTTGCTGCAGTTCAGCCAGAGGTACAACATTAGTACAGTGGAGTTATTTCTGAACCAGGAAACAACTTTTCAGCAAACTCCAAATTTTCCCCTTATATGCTTTTGGTTTTTACAGAAATCTCCCTTTCTTTTGAGAAGATGGAGACATGACATGTATCTGCATTTTTGCCAAAGGTGATGTCTTGCCATGGAAGGAAAATGGCAGCTTATAGATGGTAGCAGGGCAAGCCACAAATGGACACTAAGGGCCTTCCTTATGCAGAGTACAGGAAAGAAGAGGTGCTAGCTGAGATTTCAAAGCTGCAAAGCAGCTATGTAAACTCTCTTCATTTCAAACTGCTGTTGACACCAAATGGCCTAGTTGTCTAAGGCCAAATTCACAGCTGAAAGAGGTCTGCTGATGCAGCTCTGCTACTGAGGCCTGCTGGTGGGTAGGGTCCTTAAGACCTGAAAAGGTTGGGTTTGCTACCATAACCAGTTCTGAATCCCTGGGTGAAATCTAGCAACAAAATCTAATCTTTAAGGAAAAACACTTACACTTTTTTCACCAGAGGTTCTACTGCAAAAATATTATTGAAATGGAAAATTCCTCTCTAAACTACAGTGTTGTAGCAGTGAAAGTTTTTTTATGTTAGACTATGACCTTTGACAAGTCACCAATGAAATTTTGTGAAGTTTAACAGTGATGCTTTTTTCAAGCATGTGTTTCAACCTAGAAAGGAGGTGTCCTTTGCGTTGAACAACGTAATTGCCAACTGAATAACATGGTACCAAGCCCAGGACAGTAAACCCTGCTGAAAGGTACGATGTACTGGATCAGGTTTGGAGTTGTTCCAGTGTGGTTGCACCCCTCTTAATTCACTTGTATCATGGACAGAGCAAGCTCACATTTGCCTAGAAAGTTTAATCTGGACATACAGTAAGATGCAGCTGCAACAATAGAATTTTTTAAAAAACATAATAGCAGCAGAAATGTTCCCAGAGTAATACAGAGGTAAGAAGGCATGTCTGAAAACAATAGCAGATGGGGTGGTAATGTGACCACTTTAGAACTCCTATAATGTTTGGTGGTCTACAATGAAATAATTTGACTTTAAAAAAATCAAATGTCAGTGGATTTTCTTCCAACTCACCACTTCCACTGACCTTTGCATGGACTGTTCTCTGTGAGCCTTTGAGATGGAGCACATGCAGCATGTGGAGTCCCATGTCATGTCAGCCATCAATCTTTACTTGACATCTCTTGTGTTCCTGAGTCGATGTGTTCCAGATTAATGAGGCATTTGTTCTCAATCAAGAAGCTATTTAAGAATACACTTTTAATTGTAATGGGTTGTATATGATTAATTATTTCTAGGTGGCTTGCTCATATTTTTGGATAGCTCAAAGTAGATTTTTTTTTTCCACTGGGTACTACCCAAATCTTTTCAATGTTCATAGTAGTTATCACCCAGTAATTTATGGAAGTGAATTGTCTTCATGAAGGGTTGTGAACTTCTTTGAGAATTTTGCCTGGAGCTCTTTGCTGTAATGACCTTCAATGTTCTTTGTCTGTAAAAGGAATAAGAGGGCTAACACACAAATTGGTTGCAAAAGCTGTGTGTTTAAGTTAATTTGTGTGGGTTTTTTTTTTAAATACTCCATTGTTTTAGGACTATTCATCTCACAGTTGGTTCCGATGAGAGTACGTAGCCACTTTAGTATTGTTCTGTGCTCATCCTTCTGCTTTAATTGTCTACTCTTTTAATTCAGCTATGTCTTTAGAAGAAACTGTTTCAATGGCCAGTGCATTCCAAACTGGACCAAGTTGTTCCCTACATGTGTGTTCCCTGCATGGGGGAAAAGGGATGTGCCATGTGTTTTCATTTGCAAAGCTTGCTTCAGACTTCTTTCATAGCCTGAAGAATTTCCATTTGTTGCTTTTCTTGAAAGGACAAAGGGATCAGTACTTCTCAGTTCTGGGCCCTGAGCGATTATTTGAAAACTCTGATTTTATGACCTTTCATTTCTCTTGGTTGCATGGAACATAGTTTTGGGAAGTGTAACCGTGGACCTAATGGTGGTCAGCACACCAGACTGAGCTCAGAAGAGAGTTTGTATTCATAAGGAAAGAAGATATTTTCTCTCCTCTGAATTAGTAAATATTTAAATTAACTTTAACATCAACTTAATCCAACCCTTCCCATAGGATCTGTTGTGTGTGGCTACAGAGATTGCAAATGGATCACTTGTAGGATTCACGTACAAAGGAGGGTCCTTCCCTTTTCACGTCACCTTTGTCTGCAGCTGTCAGAGAATCTGATCATCCACTCACACGATACATTATCCTTTTATTAAGTGGGTCCAGTCTAGTAAAATAACAGCCATGAAAATGCTACGATAAAAGACTAAGAAGGTGGCAAAGTGCTTGTTAGAGCTGTCTGTAGATAGCAGTCTGCTATTCACTGCCTTGTGACTGATTTTTTTACAAGTTTCATGTGAACTGTACTGTAGGCAGCTGGCATCCAGCTATTTTTCTTGGCTGTTTCCATTTTAGATGATCAGGGGCAACATTATGAGGAAAGATCCGTTTGTTCAAAGGGACCCACTAGGTCTAAACTTGGGGGCTATAGCAGCAGATTATGTGCTATCTGTGGGTGGCTTTTTGTAGCACATGGTGATTGAATCTATGTTCTCTCCTTCTCTTCTCATACAGAATACGTCACGAGGAGCGGCTCCTCCAGAAGAGCTTTCTCTGTAGGAAAGACATTCAAATTACTTTGATTTTTCCCAGTATCTATCATGGCAGTGTGTTCCTGCAGGGCAAGGGAAAGATCAGTAAGTTTTACAGTAAAAGGGCACAAGTGGTGCAGAATGACTTAGCAGAGAATTAAAAGGAGGAATTGCAAATGAAACAAACCGTAGAGTTGTGACAAAGTGCAGACATGATGAAAACAGCCAATAACCACCCCTCACCCCCCACAACGTATGGTGTGTCATTCAGGGCTCTTCGCACAAGTGCCAGTGACTCATTTGGGTGAAATTTCAAAGGTTAGCACCCTTCCCCATTCCTCGATGGGAGGTCAGCACTCTTGATGCAGAGGCAACAGATCTAAATGTGTGACTGCACGTAAGCTACCACAGCTCATGGCTGATTTGTTTTAATTTAAACTGCTGCATAGTATATTAGTACACATAGCAGTAGAATGAGACAACAGGAGAGTAGAAACACTTGGCTGTTCCACCAGCCAGGAGGGCAGGTGGGAAGCATAATCCTCTACTTATTCCCAGTGCAGCTTGATGGTGCTCATGGGTCAGAGCTCTTGTTCTAGAAAGCACTTCTCCTATGCTGGTGGTCAGAGGCTGAATTTTGCACTCAGAAGTGCTTTTGTATAGATCCATGCATGTGAAGGGGGTGAGATGATGGCAGAGATCAGTAAAGAAACTCTCTGAAGTGCTGGTTTTGAACTCTGTGGCTACAATTGCACTATCAGAAAAAAAACCAACAACCCAACTTCAAGAGAGTACAGTACGTGTTAGAATTTTTGCCCATGAAGTTTATTTTACTGCAAAGTAAAATAACTTAATTTTTTAGCCTGAAGGTTAAGACACAGCAAAAGCCTGTTTGAGTTTGCCTGTAGAAAGGCAGAGGCTGAGATGTGGAACAGCTACAGTTAAAGGCAAAAGGGCATATGTGGAGACTGGTAGAGAAGGAAAAGTGAACTAGAATAGTTCATGTCTCCCTGAAGCTGTAAAAGTGTGCTCCATTTAAAATGATAATTTGTGGAGGTCTGATTGCCAGGTATTCAATTTGGTCCTGGAATCACTTGAACTCAGACTATATTTATGAAACAGTCATGCTTTGCACAAATATTGTCGGTGTCAGCTGTATTGAACAGTCTGCTTTTTCTTTTGGTATTAACCATAATTATAATTAGTTGAGTAAAATGACAATTATGTCCAAAAGGGACCTCTTCCAATAAAAAATTGTGCTATGCTACCTGTTGCAAGTGTCGTAAATGGTTTCATAATCAAATTCAGTCATCCTTCCCTCTATCTGCATGGCCTGTAACCTACAGAATCTGTTGTTAATTTGTGAGTTTGGGGTTTGAACCGACCTTGCTGAGAAGGTCATGCAGAGTTAGTGCCAAGAACCCTCTTTGGAGAGACTGATGTAAATCTGGCTGGGCTGGCCCAGCTAGACCCTCTCGTAAGGTCACCATCATTAGCTGAACTTTGGGACCACTGGACCTAGTAAACTTGTTCTGCCAAAATAGTAAAACTTTCCTACTGAACTGAACTTGAAACAGCTCATGTGTTGGAGTCAATTGCTGGTCACATAAAGGAGAGAGAAAATGTTTCTCAGAATATTCAAGGAAAACTTTTCTTTGCTCTGATCTTCATCTGACAGTGTAAACAAGTGACCAAAATGATAAAGGAGAGATGCCTGATGATGATAGGTTAAATGGAATAACAGGTCCCGCAAAGTCTGTAGGATAACTAAAAAACGAAAGAGTAACTTAGGACAAGCTTCCTAACAGTGAAGATTTGCAGGTCCATTGTGAAGTGCCTATTATTTTATAGACACAGAAGTGAACATTATTCTGTGAGAAAGGCCTGAGAATGCAAAGTGTGGGCTATATCCCAGTGGCACAAATTCTAGAGCTGAGTTAGATTTAAAACTTCATTTCTCAAAACTGAATCGTCCTCCAAAGCATGAGTCAGGTAGTGCAGGCTGAGGGAGAAAATCTCCAGTTATGTTCTGAGAGTGAGATGGTCAGATCTAAAACATCCTGAAGAGAGAGCGTGTATTGATTTTGCTGGGGTTTGTACCAAAGAACAGAGTCACAGCTACTGGACAGAGCAACGCTTTCAGGCACGCTATCAGAGATTTTTGCTTGCGGATATAGCTTGGCTGAAATGCTGAGCTTCAACTTCTTTATGAAAAAAGCAGGACTTAACTGTTCTGGGAATATTTGAACTTTAATAAGCTGATCTTTAATAAAAAGACCACTCACACTATGGCAATCCAAAACTCACATTCTAAGAAATTCCCTAAGGACAGCCCAAATTAGAATTTGTTGGTTTTTAAGACTGCAGTTATCTTCGATTCATGCATAGCAATCTATTATCTCCCAAGCCAAGGGCATTTCCTATTTCAGTTTCATAAATGCTTACCCTGGCCATTAGACACAGGACAAGTACTAAAAATAAAAGTAACATTTTTGTTGGCTTTTCCTCTTTTTGGAAAACTTCTGACCCACACCAATTAGTATCAGTCTCTTCGCACCTATTGAATACTCCTCAGGGAACTCCCATAGCACAAATCTGAACTGTGTTACGTAAAACCAGATATATTTTTGATTAACTCTTTTGTATATTTTCCAGCAGCATAGCTGCTAAAAGGTCAGAGTGGGGATCTTATCCTTTAGAGAACGAAGATAATGGAAACACTTACACTTGACATGTTCACCATTGACAGAACTGGTGAACGTGAGCTTGTGTGAAATAAACTGTGCAAAAAGTCCTGGTGGAGAAACATCTGCTGTAAATGTTTCAGTAGGGAAAAGGTATTGTCTGGCTGGAAAATGTAGGACAAATTCACAATGCAGCATGTTGCTGTTTAACAGATATACGTGGCCTTAGGGACCCATGTGGCTCCATTACTTGTCCAAAGTTCAAAATAAAGAGAAAAATAAGTTTTGACAGTCACTTCTGAGGGAAGTGATAACAGATCAAAGGACTTGCTTTTATTGCGATATTTTCATCATTATGGAAAAGAATCACTTTGGACTTTAGCTGCTGTTTGAAATCTTTACCTTTTAATAAGTGAACTCTGTAAATGTAGCTCAGAGAACAAAGGTTTCTCTTTTACAGTTAAACTTTTAACCCTTGAGGTTGAATTGGTGGAGACCAGAGGGAAAATCCACTGTGTTTTCACTGAACTTTTTACCCTTTGAAAAAAACTGAACAAGTTTAAAGTTCATACACTGAGCAAGAGGTCTCTACTGGGGATTTCTGGTATTATTAACTTCCTGGACTTTGACTCAACTTTGAACTTTTAACCTCTTGAGGAACGTTTTTAGTGTGCAAGTGGTACACACAGTAAACTCTCTTATTAACTTTCTTTAACCCGCAGACACGAAAAATGTCAGCAGGCCAAAATTATCCTTTGTCCTTTATGTCATATTTCTATTTGTGTAGCAGTTAAAACTCAAGGGGCATATTGTTTGGATACAAAAAGTGACAGAGACAACTATTTTCCAGGAACTGGCAAGTACAGTAGGCAAGCAAAAGAGAGGAGCAGCCATGAATCTGCCAGGCACTGCAGCAGGGTTTGTAATTCAGACTACGTTGGGTTTTACCTTTAGGACATACACCAGCATTTTAGTGTTGCCCCTTAGCAAAATTTTCTGTACAGAGTGGAGGTATTTTATCTCTTTATTCAACTGGGCTTTACTTTCTCAAGCATTAAACAGTGATACTCAGCGGCCCAGGAGATTATGGATTTATTGACTAGGAAATAATCAAACAAGTAGCATTGTGAATTCTGTATTTGAGCACATAAATTATACTTTCTTATGACTTAAATAAGAGAAAAACAAAGAGAAAAAAAATCTTTGCTTCTAGTCCCAGCAAGGTGAAGATTATCTGTGGACAGTTGTTTGTCAGAGATATTATTTGCTATGAATTAGTCTGGGGAACAATGTGAGATGCAGTAAAAGCTTCATTTAAACCTCCTAGCATTAGTGTTATTGGGGTGTAAAATAGAATTATAGTGAATCCATGTAGTCAAAGATAAAAGAACTTAGCTGAAAAAAAATACAAAGAATGTTGAATGAAACTATTTCCCATCAGAGAAAGCTGTAAGCTTCTGGGGCAAAATGTCAATAAATGGTATCCTCTCAATTTTTTCACCATAAGAAAAGGAAGAGCACAAGTGAGTTTATGTCTTATGGTTCCCTAAATGCTTATTGTGTATCATGGTGTTCCCAATCACAGCAATCGTTTGTCTTCTCCATTAGGAACTCAACAGTGCTCAATGTAACTTTCATTTCAGTTTCCTTTAGATGCAGAAACACAATCAGAAAAAAATGTAAAATGTCTTTCGGAAGCAGATGTGCTAGAGCATGAAATTGCTGCGTTAAGATTATTAGAAGATTAGCAGAAAAATTGTGAGGCTGGCTAGATGTTCTGGTAAGTATGGATGCATACATCTTGAAAGTTTTGAATTTGGAAGATTTTTCAAACCTCTTGATTAAAGCCAGCTGAACGCTGAAAAAAAAATCCCTTTTAAAACAAATACACAAATCAAATAAATAGTTATTTAGGGGATCATCCTTTATGTCCCAGTGAAAAGAACTCTGAAAGATACAAGTCTTGAAAATTTTGGCAAAAATGCACCTTTTCTTGGAAAGGCACCAGATTAGTCTGGTTTTCTATTGGTTTTCATTGTTTTTCTACTGCTTAAAAATATTACTAGATAATGTGATGCAATTCAAATAGATCTGTAGAGTGAAACAGTGTGGTAGGGCCTGATATTCACACTGTATGCATGTGGAGCGTATATTTCAGACTAGCTCTGGTCTGATCCCATGAGCCAAACACCCATAGTGGCAGGAGCACATCATGAGTACTCCTAAGGTTTATTTTCTTGTCTGTTTTTAACCTGGAAGAATCTGTTTTGTGTGCTCTGTGACCTCCTGACAGTGCGAACCAGAGGGCAAGAAGTGGAGGTGATGAAGGGATGCACTTCCAAAGCACCCTCCTGTTCTGGACTGACATACCTGTGTAGATGTCCCTGGTGGCATTGAAACAGGGAGCAGGAGTTGGCCTCTGTCACCAGATCACACACTGCACTGTAAGCATTGTCATGGTTTGTATCTGGTGACGCAGGCGCAGGCTCACCCCTGCAGCTGCATGGCTGTGGGCGTGCATGTACTGGGCTGTGCCTACAGCAGGGTTGGAGGAGCGGGCATCCTTGGGAAACCCGCAGTAGGATCTGGTGGCTGGGAAAGACCCACCCCATAGCTCTCCTTCCGCAGGTGCGCCTATCAGCGTTGATGTGCAAACAGAATAATGAAAGGCCATTTAGCGTTAATCCTTCACTACCACCAACTGGGAACATCATCTGTGCCCCTTAGTAGTTTTCACAGAGACCCTCACTGGGATGTGCGAGGACCAAAACTGTAAGTAGAGGGATGCTGAATGACCTCGTGGGCCCAGTGGCCAGAAGCACTTGCTGTTAAGCCTTGACAGAGGTGTCCGATATGTCCTGCTTAATGAGCAAATACAAACATATAAAGAGTTTTTTAAAACAGCATATCTGGAAAAGCTTGAGCTGTACCAGGCAAGGCAATTTTGAAGCAGTGCAACGTTGCAACAGTTCTAGCCTGCCAGACCAGAATCTAGCAAGTCTGAATCAATGTGCTGTATTGAATCTGAATGAAGTGTTGCCCTGTGTCTATGAAGTCCTGACTCAGGAAAGTACTAAGGCTACTATTTATATGATGGAAAAGTCAAATTATGAGTAGACACTGCTATTAGTCAAAAACCATAGTGGAGGGAAGAACGCTTGAGTTCCTACATATAAGAAAATCAATAAAATTTCTTCTTCTAAATGTAAACTTAAACATGATTTTTCTTATGTGAGGTCTTCAACTGAGCAGTGCGTCTTGTTAAGCCTTGGCCAGCCAGGTGCCTTCCTCCTGGATGGGGACATGGCAGGCCTCTTCAGGGCACAGGGAGAGAGAAGGAGGGGTATGTTTGTGAAAGCCAGCTTCCTTCTGCTCCGCCGTTGGAGCAAGGTGAATCCTTTCATCATGCCCTGGCCTTGGAGGGGAGCATGATAACCACGTGAAAGCCTCATGCTCAGGCTGAGCTTGTTCATCCTCTGCAGTTCACTGAATATGGTTCACCAAGCAATGTGGAGGCTGGGCAGGGTTTCCCCTGCTCCCTTTTCAACTTTTAGCTCTGAAGATTTTCCAGATTTTCAACTGCGAGGTAGGAGGCTTCAAAGTCTGGTCACTGGGCCAAAGTGGGCAGTTTTTAATGTGGATGGCAAAAAGCACTGTTGGAATAAAGGCCCAAGTCCTCCAGGCA
>NW_009260028.1:4180-15167 GCF_000687185.1 Egretta garzetta | reverse complement strand
GAGCATCGCTATTAGCAGGTTACCCAGTTTTTCTTTTTTTTTTTTCAGCATAGACACAACAGTTCATTTTTCCCTGATCCAGATCACTGAACTGCCTGAACTGTTTTAGTGCAGAGGTTTTCCAAAAAGCATTCAGCTTGTGGTATATAGTTGGCACAGAAAATTTCAGCTGGAGCTAGACAGGAGAAGTTTGGCAAAGTTACAGGCAATTGATAGCAGAGTGTTTATCATAACAAGCGTTGGGAAACCTTGCTACCAGCCCCTCCTGCAATCTCACAGTTCATACACAGAGGCAGAATATGTAATACCAGCGTGAGTGTGTATGCATGTGATCGTGTGGATGGATGGAAAGTGTCAACACGCGCGCAAGTTTGTGTACTGCAGAGCTACTCATGTGAGAAAGTAAGTACCAGAATCTGCCCCTAGGCATGGATTACGGAAGGCAATTAGACACATGCTTAGACACTGGGGGTGCCTTCCTCTATCAGACCTTTGCAAACTCATCTCTCCTTGTGCACCACTGCACCTGTGGAAGCATGAACTTCTGCTTTCCCTTAGATTTCAGCATTGGTGGACTGGCACCGGCTCTCCTCTGTGGGAAGACCCTCAGCTCTGCTGATCTGCATTTGCTGTCGCTCAGAGCAAAGAGCGGTCTCATCTGTTTTTGCAGACTTGCCTCCTGAGCATGGAGAATATCTTCAGCTTGTATTGGAGATGGGGACGCAAGCAGGAAAAACCTAGTAATAGAGATACTCAGCACTCATATTGGGCTCTTCAGGAAGTTCAGTTAATCATCACAGTAACTATATGATATAGGAAAATATTGTTGGGAGAAAACTGCACTATATTTTTTCCTGGATGAAGCATACAGATATTATAGAAACAGATAAAATATAAATCAAATAATTATTATCATCTTTATATAGATGGAGAGCAGAAGTTAAATGGTTTGCCTGGACTCCAGGATCAAACCGTGTCAGGATAAGGTTTAGAAAGTCAAAGCCTTGTTCTCAGTCCTGCACCCAGCGCATATGTCATTACCTTTCTCTCATGTTGAATGTCGGTAGCTTTTCTTTTCCCTGTTTTCTGAGTGGGTGTGTGATGGACAGAGTTTATAAAAGTTGGAAAGCAAAATTCTCACCTGGCCCTGCACACTGAAACAAGAATAAAAGAGGAATCCTGGTAAATGTCGCATCCCACACACTCTGCCCTTGAGTCCTTCGAAGCCAAATGATCAAGGCTGAAATGTATTGCATGGAAGGAAGGTAGGGGAATTAAAAACCTGTTCCACCTTGCAAAAGGATACTTACAGCTTAAATTCTGGTCAAGGTGAGGGACAGAAAGGAGATATAACTGAATTACAAACCCTGCTTGGGCATTTAGGGGGGATAGCACCCTACTTAATAGAGCTAAATGGAACCTAGCTCTAGACACATGCAGTTCATCAGGGTAATAGTAAAAGTGGTAAAAACTGGCAATGAACACATCCGTCTTTTTGTCACATGGTTCTGCCCTGCCTGCAACTGCCCTTGGCAGGTCTGAGCATGGCCACGAGTGTCTGACCAACGAGTTGAGAGCCAAATGCCGCATCTGTATGTGGAACTGTATCATATTAAAACTTTCCCCTGCAGCATTTTTTTGCTGATAGGCCATTTCACCTGCTTCTCCCTCTACACCAAGTGGATCATGCGGCCTTGGGAAGACCCTGATTTAAAGCGCAAGACAGGAGGAGTGGTTGCAAGAAGGAGTGCAAGGAGAAAGCTCTGCCAACAAAAAGGGGATCCAGGAAGTGATTTCTTGACAGCCTGAAATCAGGCTCTTCTGAAGGTGTACAGTCATGCCCTCACTGTTTCTCAAAGGCAAGCTTGAAAAATCTCACCTTGGGCTTATTTTTGCTCCTCAGCTGTTGCTCTCTTAGATTATACATAAATCTAATAACATGCAAAGATTAGTCTGTAGTGACTACTACTTTTGCCAGGTTGGTTGATGGATGTGTGTGTCTGATTTTCATGATTACTTTATGACCCTGCAGAGAAGACAACTGAGTGTCCACAGGGATGAAGACGACATGATCCCTGATGAAAAGTGCTTGCAATCAAATTTGAGACTTGCTAGTGAAGGATGTCAAGACAAAATGCTGAAGATATAGGCTGAGCCGAAGTTTTATTACCAAAACAGACTGTGTGCTCATCAAAGCCTTCTTTCTTTAGAGCGAGTTGGAAAAAGTTTTTTGAGGTTGGTTTTTTTGCGTTTTTTCCAATGTAAGTAAGTCTGTGGGGTTGATTCATTGCTACAGGTATTAAGAACAACGTGTCTGAAATTTGTGAAGTTGCCAAGCAGATAATAGTGAGAAAATAAAAGGAAAGTTTAAATTTAAGATTGAAGGTCATCCTATAAAGCTGAACTTTTCATAAGCCAGCACCATGGTAGACTAGTTCTCTCCTGTTTGCTTTTTTTGTGCCGCGGCTGTACCTCCAGCAGCTTAACAGAAGAGCATCCAAATCAGGTTAACAATTACATTGGCTAAGCTAGCTACTGGCAGAGAAATCTTCCTCCCTTGGACAGTATTTTCTTGTCAGGAAGGGAGAGCATATTATTCTCCACTGGATAAATTATAGAACTATACAAAAGGAGGGACACATTAATAGTCTTTCTCATCTTCACGTCCAAATTGCTTATTAGTTGCTTAATTTTTTACTCTCAGCAGAGGGACTTCTTACACAGAATAAAGATCAAAGTGTGTTCTTGTCTCATGCCTCATGCCTAACCAAAGCCAGGTAATAAAATGTATTACTCCTTATATTCCTTGGTGAAGAACTGTGAGGCAAAAAGATGCATAACTTGTCTTTATTTCAGAAGAATATTCTACTGATCAGATTTTTGTTTTTGTAAAATTTGTTTTATTTCACAGTCTCATCAATGCAAAAAAATACATCTGATATTCATGGTATAAACGCATAACCTAATTCATCTGATAAAATGCTTTTCCTCTGACACATTTCCGTCTGTCCACTGAGACAACAGAATATTTTTCTCTGACACGTAAACGATGCCTTACATGCTATTTTATTACTATTTGTCCTTAAAACCTTTTCAGTGTGCTTTATACAATACTGCATAAATAGGATACCTTTAGTATTCCTAGCGTCAAGTATCAGAATGAGGAACTAAAAATAATGTATAAAGAGTAGCATTAATAAGTAACTGATATTTTTAAGGGATTTGTTTGGTATCAGGAGTACAGGATGATAGTTTGGAAGTAGTTCAGGAACTTGTGTTGATCTAAAATCTCAACCTCATATCCTATCTTACTGGCCATGGGACCATCAGCACTGCTGGATACTGTGCTCAAGGAGCACTTCTTAGTATGTGTGGGATTTTCAATGTTTGTTATTCATCCCCAAGACTTCATTTTGTCATGTGCCACAGAAGTCAAATCAAAGCATGAAACAGTGGTCTGTGACCATGGTGAAGATACCATAGAATCAGTGGTCACAGGTAGTACAGAAAAGATGATATCGATTCCACTCTACTGAAAAATTGCTGCTAAGTGCTCAGAAATTTATGCTTCACTTCCTCTTATGAAGGACCTTTATTATATTCTAGAAATATATCATTAAAAAGAATCCATGTTTGTCCTCCGTCACATACTCTCCAAGAGGAAGTCAGACAAGAAGCAAATAAAAGGATTGGTGAGTTTCCTAACTTCTCACTATTTAAGGAAAGCAAAGTAAATTGTAGTAAACATTTCAACAAATTCAAAAAGTGGGGCTAAGAGTCTGACCCAGTGAAAGAACATCAGGAATCATCATTTGGCTTGAATTCTGGCTGTACCCCAGCTTTCTGCCACAGGAAATGCAGATTCACTCTCCTTTTAAAGCGCATTACCACCTAAGCAAAAAGATCCCCTCGCCTTTTCTAGACACAGTTGTAAATTTGACATGCTTGCTTTATTAGCTGATACACACTACATTTAACAAAATGCGTTTTTGTTGTGCCTCAAGATGTTCTTGTTTACAAGTACCCTGTTCCCTGAAGAAGGGTAATTTTAATGTCATAAGAAACTTCATGTTTAGTTTCTAACACTGATATAGCTAATGCAAACAGTCCTCCCCAAGGAAGGAAGGGGAAAAGTAAGAATTCAGAAAGCACTGCATGAAAACTTTTTTAGGACCACACTGAGCCGACCTTTTCTCTTTGGTGGCGATGGGTACAGCACCATGCTCTCCTGTAGCGTACTGCCATTTTCTCCTTTTCGGGTAGCAAATCCCGATTTGTAAAGTTCACAGTGGCACAGGAGCCACAGCCAGTTCTAGGAATCTGCCACCGCTTGCCGGGTCAGCTCAACGCTGCTTTCATCAGGAGTGTCGCTGCAACGGGGAGAAGTTGTTATAACGAGTTTCAGGAGGCATTGACATAATCAGGTCAGCTGGAGGTGCATAAATAAAGGAGGGAGGAACAAAACCTGTAGAGAAATGTGTATCTTCCCACCCTGTCCCTGGGAGACACAAAGCAAAAATCCTTTGCTCTCACCTACTGGTGTGGCATCTTTGCTCCCCCCTTTTCTCTGTTTGGCTCTAAGGTGTTTTCTTTGCTGCAACCTGACAGACTCAAGGACATTTCCATCCATCGCATGGATCTTAGGCAAATTTCCCCTTTCTTCTTGTTGTTATCATGGCAGGCAGATTTTTTTAACAGGCTGCTTAATGGCTAGCTACCCCTCACTGTGGGGATGTCCGTCAGTGAGACAGAGAGAGGACAGGGTCTCTCTGGGGGCTTGGGGGCTGCTGGGGAGGGGAGAAAAGGGAACTTAAAGGAATATTGTACATTGCAGAAAGATCTAGGGAGCTTGCTCTTCTGATGATGAAAACATTATTGGGCTTTTATATTTTCTACTCTTGTGAGCCTGTTGAAAGTTTTTCATGACAACTGTGATCTTAAGAGAGCCAGGAAAAATACCAAGTTGTGTAATTTGCATCTGGAGATGGCACATGCTAATGCAAACTTTAGTCAATCACAGAGCTGGCTGCTGTTACAACTGAGGCTGAAAAATACTTTTCCAGTTTAAAAAAAAAATCAATCTAAAAGTATTGAAACTACATGAGAATCCCTGTTTCTATGTGACACTAGCGATATCAGAAGTAGGGCCTGCAGTCCTGGCTGGAAGATGAAGGACTGTGTATTTATTGAGGCTTTAGAGTACATACATGCTAACAGGCATGCCAATATTTAATGAAATCAACTAGCTATGTTACTTTAAGATAACTGATTTCATGAGGACGAATGATGGCAGGTTCTGTCCTTTCTGCTGTCACTGTTGCTGAGCAATTAATTTTCCTTTGGAGGGAGAAGGCTTGAGGAATATGAAAAGGAGTCTCCATCAGTCCCATCTCCATTAGGCATCCAAATTAACCAGCAAAGGAAGAGGCTGGTGTTAAGAGGGAGGTGGGAAACACATTTTGTTCATGAGAAGCTGGATTTTTGTGATGTGCTGCAGCACTGAACTGTGAGAACTCATGGGTTCAGGGGACCAGTTTTAGGAGGTCCTTTTGGGAAGTTTGAGGCGCTCTAAAAAGGAGATGTGGTTGGCAGGTTGGGTACTGTGACCTTCTCTTTACAGCAGTGCAGGGCTGCAGATTTCCTTTAACATTAGTGGGCAAAGATCTGCAGGTGTGTTGGATAAGACCGATGTCCTTGTAGGTACAATCTCCTGCCTCTGGCAAGAGAGTGGCAGTGTATTGCTCTCTGTGTTTGGATCATTACCGTGCTTTCTACCTACTTACACTTCACTTGCCATTTTGGATAAGTAGAGTTATCATCTTCATTTTATGTCTCAAGCTTTTGTCTGGTACTGCTGTGTAGTGTTAACAGCTGCTAGTTTTCGTTACAGAAGTGGCTGCATTTTAAGAATAGGCAATGAAATTTCTGCTCCACGGTTTGTTCAACCAGTTCATGAAGCACTTTGTAGATACAGGTGTGTAAAAAGTACATAGTAATATTGATCTTACAGTAATAATACTTTGATAAAAGAGATTATAATCCATGTTTTGATATGCAATTTACTACTGATTTGTTATACCATATGCAGAAAATCTTGGGCTCATGTTACTGAGCCTCGTTGAACAAAACCCCAGGTCTAGAAATTAGATTACTATTCTGCAGCTCAGTGATTAAAATAAAAAAAACTCTATCAATCACTTGTATTTTTTTTTTTTGCAAATCAGGTCACTCTGTCCTTTGTGTTCTGTTTTCCGCAGAATGGGCCAAGTCCATTCCCAGTATGACTCCCTTGACTCCAGCATGGTTGCACAAGGGATGACTCTACCTCATTAAGTCTGCAGAATAGCTCTATTTTGATTAGGGATAAAAAAATTAGTATTTGGGTGGAGTCTTATTCTTGCTGGCATGCTAGGTATTTTTTTTCATTGACGTTAACTGGAGCTGGAATAGATATTGTTTACTTAAAAAAAGAAAAAAGAAAAAGTATACATTTTATCTGCTTTCTAGCCAATGTACCATAAGACTGTAAAAGACAACAGAATCGGAAGAGAAAATAATTATCATACCTTAGCTATTTCTTCCTCTGTAATATCATTCTTTGCTGAAAACACAGATATGGTTCTGCTGCAAACGCAAGAAAGGGATTGGGTCCATTTGGCTTGCTGCTCCCTCTCCAAGCTGGGAGCACTGGGTAGGGATTGGCGATGAGAGGGGATGTGCTCACCTGAGCACCCCATGGAGGAGGCGCAAAAAGAGAGCCAGGCATAAGGGCTAGCAACAGGACCCTGCCGGGAGAGACGGGAAGAGGCAAAGGGGACAGGAAAGCCCCATCAGCCTTGCACAGGTGGGACACCGAGCCGGGAACTGCCTACCTTGAGTGTGGGAGGGTATGAGAAAGGCATGGGGGAGAGGGATGGAGCTAGCTGGGAAGACGAATATGAGGAATTAGAGGCTTTCTGGAGAGTGTGGGATTGAGAGAAAGGTCAGGCAAGGTGCCCAGGGAAGAGACGGTGGGACTCTTATTGGTAAAGAGAAGAGATGACTGGAGTCACCCATGCTGTGTAGGAGGAAAGCTTTTGGTGGACAACTGATTTAATCTCACTGCCCCTATACGAGAAAAAGTGGCCAAGACGGTCGTCTTTCTGTTGTCTCGTCTCCAATTACTTTGCCATAGACAGGGACCTGCAGTGCCCCAGACTGTGTCTGGTGGCAAATAAATAAATCTGATTGACTACTGCTGTGAACATTAATTCTCTGGGAGTAGCAACAGAGTGGCATTGCCCTTTGTACACACACAGGCCAGGAAAAAATATACTATAGCACTTTTCTTCCTGATGTTTAGCTGAAAGTAACATTAAAGACCTCAGCTCCTCCCAGCAGGTCATTAAGCCTCAGGAAATACCCTGTTCCTCTATCGTTATTGCTTAATTATTTTCAGCTCTGTAATCTAATTTGCAGTTTGACTCTGTGTTGGTTCTAGCTGCTGTATCGTAACCTTTGCAGTACAGGAAATGCGATGCAAGGTTGGCTGTACTGACGTCTAAATGTTTTGGTGGAAAGGGCCTTTTTCTAAGCCTGCAGCTTCAGGAAATAACTTGTTTTCTAGAAAGCCTGAAACCTTTAACATTCCAGAGATCTGACTTTCTCCTACCTTCTTTTAAAAAAAAGTTTTACAGAGTTTACAATGCAAAACTGAGTAATAAAAGGTCTTTTATTGAGTATGTGCCATTACTCTTTAGTTTTAAAGCAGGATGTTAGAGAAATATGTCACACAGAGGAGCTGTTAACATATTCCTTTTATTTTAATTAAATATAACAGATGATTCAGGTGGTCTAAAAACCAAGGAAATAAACTCATAGCTATGCAGGGAAGCTGCCTGAATATAGGTATTACAAATGAGATAAATTAACAACTGAAACAATTTAAAGCTTGAAGTATTATTAAATAGGTTCTGTCTAAAGCAGATTGTTTAATTTCAAACAGAAATAACTGAGTTTATGCAATACCTACTACCTACTTGGTTTCTCCAGAAATCTCCAAAAATGAACAAGAAATTAGGTCTGTAGGGAGACGTCTGCTTTGAGAGATGTCCCATCAAGACTCTTGTTCTTATGTCTGGAATTGTTTGACAAAATACAGGGACAATGCATACAGTTCATAGCATGTGATATATGAATGCTTTTGAGCTCAAAGGTTCTTCTGGATGTGTATTAGTCAAGTGAGCCTGCAGGAGGGCACTTAATCTGAAATAAAGCATAAAGGGAAAGAATGTGAAGGGGTCTCTGAAGTATAAGTCTCCAGGAAAATCTGTCAAAAAAAAGGCACAGAAGGAAATAATCTAGACTTGGAGATGAGAATGGGGGAAGCATATGGAAATTGGTGATCAGCAGTCCAAGGACTATGTTTTGGGTGAGTATCCTTAATGAGTAGGAAGTATTGCAACAATATTTTGTATTTTGTTTTTCCTCTAGCCTTTTTGTTTCCAACCCTTGCATGCATAATTCTGAACCTTGGCTTCAAACCAGGTTAAATAAAACTTGTTTTGCTACAGGTCTCTCTTGTGTCAAAGTGCACCAGGATGTAACAGAGGGCCTGAGGGGCTCAGGGTATCCAAGGTGCAGAGGAGGGGTGGGAGTGCCTAAAGTGTGTGTATTGAGGGACCCTGGGAGGTCCATGCAGATGCTCTGAAGCTTGTGTTACCACACAGTGGGTTGTGAGGCTTTCCCCATGGCCGGTGCAGGAAAACTTCTTTCTCTGCAGTGTACATGGGTCATTCCTCAGCCTGCGGGGATGGTGAGGCATCCCTATGTGGTGCTTGTGCCCTGCGTAAAAACAGGGGTCCCATCTCACTTAAAAATCTGAGGATCAGGGAAAAAGACATTTCCACACAGTGGAGATGTTCCATTCTCGGCTGCTGGACTCAGCTGTGTGGGATGACTCTAAAATGCAGCGTGCTGCTCAGCCTTCCTCGTATTAGGGAATTGGATTATGAGAATGTACAGAAGAGTTATTCCTGCTCCTCTCTTCTCCTTCTTTGTCGCAGAGCTCTGCAGAGCTCTGTGAGCCTGCCGGCTACAGCAGCCCTTCTGCCAGGAGGACTGCCCTTATCCCCACAGCAGGGGATTTCAGGGGCTGGTGTTAGTACCCTGAAGTGGCGTGTGCTAACTAACCATTACAGTGAAAAATACAATAATACTCTCGAGTTGTCTCAGAGCTGTTGTTCAAATGTATGTGTGTAGAGGGGGAGAAAGGAAAAATTGCAATTAGCCTCCATACCGCCTATACAGGAAAAGGATTGCTGTGGTGTCCAGATCACTGCTTCTTCACTCCCCACCCCTGTGTCAGCAATATAGGTGAACCCCCGATAATATGGCGTTGCAGTTGCAAAGCCTTTCCTCTTGAACAGTGCTGTGGCAGCTAGGTCTGCCCTATGAATTAAAAAAAATATTCTGGTAAGAGAGTTAATTGAATTAATTC
The DNA here is from genome assembly GCF_000687185.1 of Egretta garzetta. Taxonomy (NCBI): domain Eukaryota; kingdom Metazoa; phylum Chordata; class Aves; order Pelecaniformes; family Ardeidae; genus Egretta; species Egretta garzetta. The sequence goes on along the minus strand of NW_009260028.1, from coordinate 5,689 downwards.
AGTGTAAATGAGACTGAAATGGATATGTAAATAAGACTCCATTGTTATATAGAAATGTTGTGCTCTTGTTAGTACTAGGGGAAAATACTCTTCCAATAAGTAGCTTGAAGGTTGAACTCTGCTTGGCTGATTCAGAATGAATAGGCAGCTTTATCGTCTCAGCCTGTATTCATTTTTAGACTTAAAAATTCTGACTGAAGTCATTGGAAGACCTTTGATCCATTAGTAATGCAGGATCAGATCCTCTCTCCAGGTAAAAGACATAACAAAAGGTAAGGCAATGGCAACCTCCCCTTTCTGCATCATGCAGCATGGTGACTCTTTTCTATGATCAGACACAAATGTAGTGATTCAAGAAGAAAGGCCTTAATGCTTAGAAGAAAGTCTGAAAAGAGAAGATATTCAAATGACAGCTAGAAGAAGGGAACAATGCTGATATAATAGGAGTAGACAAAGGATGTTCACATTGTGACACATTTTGAGAAACATCCAGGAACATTTGTTATGCCAAAGAGGGTTCATGGTTCAGTGGAAATGCCATCTTCCGATGGGGAAGTAAGCAGAAGAGGCAGCACTCTGATCAGACAAAGGGAAAAAACAGTTCAGGGTTCCAGAGCGGATAGTTGTATACAAGTTCAGATATATTATTATGTTAATAGTCCAGCTAAGTGTGCATAGCATTTTTCTTTAGTGATTGTTCCACTGAGGAATGACTGCATACTACTGCTGTTCGCTAACAGAGGAATCTTTTAAACTCACTTCGTAAGCAGCAATGTTCAGATGACCTGCCTTCTCTTCCTCCTGTAGTCAGTACTTATGAACTAGAGACTATCTGTGTTTATTTCTGGATTTAAAATACATGTTAAGAAGGCATGGTGAAGCCTGCCTGTGCCTTAAGCAATGTCTGATGACATGGGAATTACTCAGATTTATCTACGCAAATGCTGGCAGATCTGCCACAGCAGTCTCCTGTAACAACATGCAATAACAATTGGGAGTCCTTGGTTTAAAGAAAAGAAGTTGGCAGAAGTGGCTCTTTTTAAAAACTTTTTGTTAGAAGAAAAGCTTCTCTTTCCTCACTCAAGCTGCAACCATTCCCACAAAGTTTTGAGGTATAGGGAGGCAAATTACAGTAGAGTTCAACAACAGAAGCCAGAAGAAGCACTTGGACCATTTGGCCTGACCTGAATGACGTGTTTCATCTGGCTTATCTCGTGGTGACCAAAGGTGTCTGTGTTTGCATGTTTATGTATACACACACAATCTCACGCACATATATACATAGTATATGAACTGTATGAGTAGTCTAATATCCATATACATATGTGTGTGTGAAAGTGTATACATATATATATCTGTTATACTTTGTTCAAAGGTGAATTTTGTTCCTTTAATTGTCTGGACCGAAATCCTGGGAGAAAAAGTATGTTTCTTCTTGGTGGGATGAGCAGCTGAACCTGCTCAGGGGTAGGCAGTCCCAGGGAGGTTATCTGGAGATGAAGCATCCAC
>NW_009260028.1:3680-4130 GCF_000687185.1 Egretta garzetta | reverse complement strand
TAACTGAAATCAAGACTGAAAGCAGGACCTGCCTGCAAGAATAGCACGGGCAGCAGAGGGAGCACTTGGTGAACGCTTCTAATCCCCTTCTCAGTGGCTGAGATTTTTCTCTGTCTAAAAAGTGAACTGTTCTGGTTTTTAATATTTTAATAATACCTCTGTGTGTGTGTGTGTGAGAGCATTTTTAGGCTTAAGGGTAGTTGAGTGGGTCTAGGCATATTCAGCTCAATGCTGTTGTCTGGCTTGGGCCACAGAGTGCTGACTGATTTAACTTTTAACAGTATGTTCTTTATTCATAACTGGAATTAGTTAGGCTTAAGATCTCAGCATTCGTTTTTGTTATGACTTTCTTTGCTAAATTGGTGAGCCCCTAAGCTACAAGCACCTTCTCCCCAGTAAAGTGATTTTACCTGCAGTCAAACCAGGTCCTGATCTTTGGGACAAGAAAAA
>NW_009260028.1:0-3646 GCF_000687185.1 Egretta garzetta | reverse complement strand
CTTTCCCTCATATATTTTTTTTGTCTCCTTTCTGTGTTCTGGCTTTAAAATGTAAGTATTAAACCTGTACATAGCATCCCAGAATCTATCTCATCAGTCTGATTCACCAAGGTATGTTCATTAGCCCTGCTCCTGCTGACTGACCTCTCCTAGGTGCATGCAAAGATTGTATGAGTCTTTTTTTTTTTTTTCCCCCCAAGGAGATCAGGTTGAACTGCTGTTCACTGTAATCCAAAATCTTGAACAGAGATCTAACTAGGGTGTAGCATCTCTAAGGGCTATGTGTGACTTTCATTTCTTGTTCCTCTCACTCAATAAATTAATTGCTATCAAAAGTTGTAGTAGTTCAACAAACTTTTTTTTTTATATAGTAAACTATATATAGTTTATAAACTATACAAATATTTATCAAGAAATAATATTGTGGTAAGTCACTTCTTCTTTTGCCAAGACTATTGTTTGATATAAACCTGTTTTTGCAAAAAGAGTTATGGATGTAATTTGCATTATTATGGCACAGCACAGCCTCTGGTGGTTTGATTTTCCAGATCTCAGAGAGACCTAGAAGAGTCTGTGGTCTCCCATAAGGTGATCCTCTATATCAGCTTGACCTCTGAGATATGCAGCATATTTCATGTTACCGTTGAACCCTCAAGGCCCTGCATTTTGAGCAAAGGATTGCCCTTGCCCGTGTAACTAAAAGTTTTGCATGATGGTGCTGTAATACATTCTTCTGCAAACTCTTTCCAGAAGCTTCTTCTTTTCCTTTTAAAGAAGAAAACACCCCGTTCTGAACTTCCCATCTTTCATATGAAATCTTAAGCTGACGCACAAGTAACAAATGGAGGCTTCAGTGTTATAACTTAGATATCCACTTAAATGCTGCCTTTCTTTAATAAGTAGTCTAATATCCATTGGTTCCCTTGTTATAAGTAGAGAGGGGAAAAAATATTCTATACGCTTCCCTTCTCTTCTAAAGCACAAGCAGCTACTGCTGGCATTGCTTTCAGTGTTTGGAACTTTCTGTTGTGACAGACTACTGAGGATTTTTCAGTGGAGGTACCTGTGGACACAGAGGCAGATTTGGCTGAATAAATGCTCTCACGGGACACACATCTGGTAAAAGCTGCTATTTAATTTGCAGTATTATTAGAGCGATATTAGGTGTGGCAGAAATCAGCCTATGATGTGTCTAATTTGGGGAAAAGCTATCCATTTAATTTCCTTTTTGCAATCTGTATGTGTATGTGTATGGATACTTCTGTGCATGTAATACTTAGAGAATTGATCTCTTAGTAAGAAATATCTGGCTCTGAGAGCCTTAGAGCTGAAAAATTAAGTAAATCAATATATCACTCACTAAACCAAGAAGTAATGGTTTGAATACAACCTTTGATTGTTCTAATTTGCATGTTTGACCTTGAATATGTATCTAAGGCAACCAACATTCTTAGGAGGTGGTGCCAGGATATAGGTTTATTTCTTATGATTACAATTCTCTAGGCTGCTCTCAACTGTGTTTCTGTATGGTAAGCCAAACTTATCCTTGGAGTAAGACCGCTTTAGTCAACGGATGCATTTGGCCCATTAACTTTAGCCTGCCATAAAGTCAAGGGCAAAAGGATATTCTTATGCAAAGCAGAATCACTGTAGATAACGCTACTAATCACTGAGGATTAGAATGAAAATATTCCTGTCCTCATAGCACCTTTGCATGGCTTTTTAGTCTTTTTTAAATAAAAAATTTACAAGGATTTTTTTTCTTTTACTTCTAAGAAGAAATCATACTTTCATCTATTAACACAAAGTGGTGAAACTTTATTAGAAATGCAATTATGTTTCCTAAATCTTTTAGTACTTCTGTGCGTGTGATTGCTAAGCAATAGTAGTTCTAATTACAATTTCATAAACTGCCTATGGGCAAAACGGTAGGCTGTATGTGAACTTTCCAGTAGTACTGTTTGGGCTTGAACATTCTTCTGAATTATTTTAAACCTACATATTTCAAAGGAAAGTAAGTTCAAAATATCTGTGTAGGACTGAAACCCCATACACCTTAATCTTGTGTGTAGATCTACAGGAAATCAACGGGACCACTTGGTTAAATATGACATCAATTATCTGTAGGGTCTTGAATTTCATTTTAAGTGACATTTTAGAATACACTTTATAATATGTAATGTTTTGTCTGAACCATAGGACTAATATCTTTCCGGCATTCTGAAAGCCCCAAACCCCCACGACAGTAAAGTATTTCATTGGCAGAATTAAAGGGATTTTCTCCTTCACATTTGAAGTCTCCTTACATTTTTTTAATTTTGTTTAGACTCATCATGACTGGATTTTAGCAGCAAATACTTTATAGTATATGTGTTTAATCTACATATATATGAGAGCAAGAGATTTCATTCATAAAGAAATGCAGCTCATCACTATATTTAATTACAATGTTCTGAACTGAAATACATAGCCAGTGGGAATAGGACTATTGATTAAAAGCTAGGGTAGCTTCTGTTTAGTCTGTTGGAGGCTCTTCTTTTTTTTTTTTTTCTGTGTGCAGGAGAGGTCAGTGTGATTGCATTATAAAATTAGGTTAAGAGACAGTATTTCTATCACTGAATTGCATGTGATCCATTTCTTAAGAAAAGACACAGTAGAATACTTTAATTCTAAATTCAGAGCACTTTGCTGTGCCTGGCTTAAAGAGTTTTTATTTTACCCTTCAAAGTCATCATTGTAAAACCAGAGATGCCTACAAACCAAAGAACACTACGAACTGATATTTGTATGAGTGTAAATAGTCTCTTTTGTGCTACATATTTGCCTTCAATTTTAGGGAAATTTGCTGAGGAAATTACAATGGATGTTTGGAGAGCAAAAAGATGCAGGAAGAGCATCACATGGATTTTATAGAAGGGGATCTTGTAATAATATCTGAGAATTGTATATCTTCTCAGGGACAGCAGCTTTTACCTGACAACCTGACAACAAAGCTGTCTGAGCATCCCCAGCAGGGAAACAAGAGGACTGAAAGCTGCAGAGCTCTATGAACATGGGTTGCTCCATGTTCATTGAACAGGTGGCTCGTCTGTGGCAATTGTTTTTATTTTGTATTGCAGCCAGGTTGGTATTTTTCTGATTGAATATACTAATTAATGAAATGTGATAATGTTGATATATGAATAAAAGGATAGTAAGATTTTCCAAGGAGATAATCAGGTTTTGCTTAATGCTGCTTCTCAATGAGTTATAAATTGACAGACAACAGAGCTGGAAAGGATCTCGAAGGGTCATTCCCCCTGCCCTGACACTGGGTCAGTCCTACCTAAACCATCCTGACAGATGTTTGTCAGGCCTGTTCTTAAAAACTGCCAGCATGAGGAGGACTCCATGGCCAGCCCAGGCAATCTGTCTTTACACTTAGAAAAGCTTTTCCTAGTGCCAAACTGAAATTCCATGATGCAATTTAAGCCCATTATTTTTTGTCCTCTCCACAATGGATAAGAAGGGCAGTTTATTTCCTTCCTTTTTTGTAGCAACCTTTTACATATTTGAAAGCTGTTATCATGTCACCTCTTAGTCTTCAATTCTCTAGACTAACCAAGTCCAGTTCTTTCTCTGCTCTCTCAAGGGTCATGTTTTTCAG
>NW_009260027.1:0-6030 GCF_000687185.1 Egretta garzetta | reverse complement strand
TAACCTCATCTTAGCTGACCTCTGGACCCTTTCAGTTCTTCTCCACTCTTCCAGAATGGGGAGCCCCACGCGAGGACACACTATTGCAGATGTGTCCACAGCAGTGCTGAATCAAGGTGGAAATAACCCCTTGCCTGGGTGGCCATGCTCCTCCCAGTACAACCCAATGTGCACATGGCCATATTCATGCTTAACACTACTGGCTCCTATGGCATCCCTTGTCATGCCCAGGTCCTCCTCCTTGAGCTTGCTCCTATCCAGCCAGGTCTGAGGCTGCCTTGATGAGGACACACGAGTTAAATGAAATTGCAAGCCAAGGCAGGTGTTACACAGAATCACAGAATGTCAAGGGTTGGAAGGCACCTCAGGAGATCATCCAGTCCAACCCCCCTGCTAAAGCAGGGTCACCCAGAGCATGTTACAGAGGACATCATCCAGGTGGGCTTTGAATATCTCCAGAGAAGGAGACTCCACAGCCCCCCTGGGAAGCCTGTTCCTGTCACCCTCAAAGTCAAGAAGTTTTTCCTCATATTCATCTTAAACCTCTTATGTTTCAGTTTGTGCCCAAGGCCCTTTGTCCTGTTGCTGGGCACCACTGAGAAGAATCTGGCTCCGTCCTCATGACATCCACCCTTAAGATATTTGTACATGTTGATTAGATCCCCTCTCAGTCTTCTCTTCTTCAGGCTGAAGAAGCCCAGTTCCCTCAGTCTTTCCTCACAGGGGAGATGCTCCAGTCCCCTAATCATCCTAGTTGCTCTCCTCTGGACTCTCTCTAGGAGTTCCTCATCTTTCTTGAACCAGGGGCCCAGAACTGACTCAGCTCTGTTTGGTCATCTGAGTAATTCTGTAGGCTGCTGTGGGCATAAGGAATAGGGAAGGGTTATTTGTCCTAACTGCTGTCATCTGATGTTATTTCTGTCTACCAGAGGAATTCCGCACTGGACTCCAAGGTGCTGCCCCCAGATGCTGCCCTGTCTCTCAGCATTGCTCCATTAGAGCTTGCAGTCACCTGCACATATCGTGGATAAACCCTGGTGTCACCTTGAATGCCAACAGGTGTTCCCACCTGAATAACTCCCTCCATCTCCATTAATTAGGTGCCTATTTTGTGCACTCATGAACTGAGGCAAGAGGAATCCCACCTCCTGTGGGTTTGTGGCCTGCATGAAAGGGAGCTGAGTCCTCTTCATGCCCCGGGACTGCAAACCCACAACTGAGATGCCTTGATTGACTCATCTGCATCCCCTCCCTCAGCAGGGGTAAAGGAGATCACTCCCTGTCACTCTCTGGGTGTCCTGTCTAATGATGGGACAAGGAAGGCAATTCTCATGCCTAAATCTATTCTTCATAAGATAAATTACAGTGCTGGGAAGAAGTGTCTTTCCCCAGGTGAGGGAGGGAACATCAGGGATGACCTCAGCCTGTTTCACAGTACGTTCCCCTGGAGCCCCAGGGACACCTGGAGGGAGGGGCCCTTGGGCTGGTCCTCTGCTTCTGAGCTGGGCTGGGCTTCTAGAAGGGAGGGAGCTGATGGCAAGTGGGCAACAGTGAAGAGAGACAGCTCTGCCCAGCAGCAGCTCCTCTGCAAAGCGCAGCAGGGCCGAGGGCACTTCCTGCAAGCATGGAGGGGAGAGGAACGAGGCAGAGAGACGTTAAAGGCAGCCTGGGGTGGGAGGATGCTGAGAGCTCACTTTAGGAGAAATTGTTACAGCCCTCTGTATGGCAAGTCTGTGGCTGCAGGGCTTGAATCTCGTGTTCCTGGAGGCATCTCCTAGAGCTGGTTCATCCCACAGCTTGTAGGTTCTGGGAGGAGGGTTCTCACAGTTTCCCTAGCATAGAGGAGGAGGATGTGCTCTTGAGCAGAGCTTCCCAACTTTGCTGTCAGTAGGATAGGGTAAGATACCAAGTACCAAGAAGATGGTAAAAGTGGGGATTACTTGAAGGGGAAGGAGTCTGTGCTTTGAGATTTGTCCTGTTGCTTGGCTGTGCTGGAAGTGGGAGATGAGAATTTATTTTCCTGCTCTTGAGATGATGCAGAGACACCCATTCTCTTGAGGACTTACCTGAGCTTCTTGTTAGCTCCTGTGCAGACAGAGACGCCCCCAGAACAGTTCCCTGCTGCCAGGAGGAGTTTGCAGGGCAGAGCCAAGCACACAGGGAGTGGGATGGGCCTCTCTTTCTGTGAGCACTGACAAGGAGGAGACGTGGACACAGGCAGATGGTTCCCACCAGAGACAGCTCCAGGCAGCAGAGACATTGTCAAAGAGTGAGACAGAGGAGATCTCATAAACATGGTGGGAGGGGGGATTCGGGCACCTCCTTGCCATGCCCTGCAGTGCAAGCCCCTTCCCCGGAGCAACTCCCTGCTCTCCTCTCCCCCACAGGGTTGCTCCCCACGTTCAGTGTCACAAGGACATGGCCGTCAGTTCCCTTCCCAGCAGGCTGACCAACAAAGGGGGATGAGGATTCAGGTTCAGCTGAGACACCAGGGCTGTGGGTCCTGTCGTGCAGATCTCTTCATAGAGGAAAAGCAACAAAATGTCTTCCCAAACTCTTAGGCTTTGGACACTACCATGTGTGAGGGTTCAAAAGCTCTGACCTTCCCTTTACAAGAACCCATCTTTAGGACATTTGACTTTTTGTCTGGGGGGTCATGCTGAGCTGCATGTGCTGTCCAGGAGGGTAAAGCTCTCCTATGACATCACTGTGTTTTCCGATTGCCCAACAGAGAAGACACCATGCGGCTCATGTCCAGGAAATGCTGTAGGTGGGCAGCTTCCATGAGCCCTCGGTGTCCCTGGTTGGGAGGGCAGAGCTGAGATCCTCCTCAGGTATGAGGGGCTGAGGGCTTTGGAGATCTGCACTTGGAAACCGGATTCCTCTGCTCCCAGCAGTGCCCTGTTTCTTTTGGGGGGAATCGCCAAGTGCATTAGAGCTGAAAAGAGATGGAGCTGAAAGAGCTGCCAGCACAGGGCAGCTGAGCCCAGGGCTGATGGACAGAGCGGCTGTCCTCCCTCTGCACTCAGGGACAGTCCCTTTGCCTCTCAGGACCCACAAGATTTCCCTGGCAGTGCAGCAGAAATGCCAGGGATTTCTGCATGAAAACCTCTTCTCAGCTGTGGTGGGCCAAATGGAAGAGAAAGCACAAAAAAACCTTCCCCACAGCTCTGCTATTCAGGAGAGAACAGATATCACCCTGTGTTCCTCTTTTCCTATTCTTGTAGGGCAGAACAGACTCCTGCAGAGATCACAGCATAGCCTCCTGCTCCCTGGGACACCCTCAGCCAGCCTGAAGGAAAGGGCATGAAAGGAACTTGCAAAGGTCTTCCTGAAAGGAGAGAGGAAGTTTATACAGGTGAAAACTGATTAGATTTTTCTAGATAAAGATATTTTAACTTAATAATGCATTTTCCTGCTAGAACAGGTCTGCATGTCTAGAAGAAGAAAATGTCCAATAGCAGTTCCATCTTTGAGTTCCTCCTCCTGGCATTCGCAGACACACGGGAGCTGCAGCTCTTGCACTTCTGGCTCTTCCTGGGCATCTACCTGGCTGCCCTCCTGGGCAACGGCCTCATCATCACCGCCATAGCCTGTGACCACCGCCTCCACACCCCCATGTACTTCTTCCTTCTCAACCTCTCCCTCCTCGACCTGGGCTGCATCTCTACCACTGTCCCCAAATCAATGGCCAATTCCTTGTGGGACACCAGGGCCATCTCCTACGCAGGATGTGCTGCCCAAGTATTTCTGTTTGTCTTTTTGATGTCAGCAGAGTATTGTCTTCTTACTGTCATGGCCTATGACCGCTACGTTGCCATCTGCAAACCCCTGCACTACGGGACCCTCCTGGGCAGCAGAGCTTGTGTCCACATGGCAGCAGCTGCCTGGGGCTGTGGCTTTCTATATTCTCTCCTGCACACAACTACTACATTTTCCATACCTCTCTGCCATGGCAATGCAGTGGACCAGTTCTTCTGTGAAATCCCCCAGATCCTCAAGCTCGCCTGCTCAGATGCCTACCTCAGGGAGGTTGGGGTTATTGTTGTCAGTGTCTTTGTGATTCTTGGATGTTTTGTGTTCATTGTGCTGTCCTATGTGCAGATCTTCAGGGCTGTGTTGAGGATCCCATCTGAGCAGGGACGGCACAAAGCCTTTTCCATGTGCCTTCCTCACCTGGCTGTGGTCTCCCTATTTCTCAGCACTGTAGTGTTCGCCTACCTGAAGCCCCTCTCCATCTCTTCCCCATTCCTGGACCTGGTGGTGGCGGTGCTGTACTCAGAGGTGCCTCCAGCAGTGAACCCCCTCATCTATAGCATGAGGAACCAGGAGCTCCAGGATGCTGTGTGGAAACTGATGACTGGGTGGTTTTCTGAACCAACAAAATTATTCTACGCAGCAGCTATAATGTAACTCATTGCAGGCTCAGCTTGTCTTTTGTACTTTTTTTTTTTGGTGATGATATTTTACATCTAGTAATATTGTCGTCCCCTTTCAAATTCACTGTCTGCTTTGCTTTCCTGACTGAGTGGCTGCATAAATGAGAAGCCACACACTTTGTGTGTTTAAACAAAATAAAGAGCCCTTAAATGACCCTCCCTGGGGAGGGGATGGGGCACATCCTCCTGCACCATTTCCAGGCACCTGAAGGACAACAAAGGGATTGCTGAACCAGAATGGGCAGGGGAAAGAAAGGCATGCTGTGTATATGGAATTTGGCAAGGCCTTTGTCATGGTCTGCCATGGTGTGCTTATCACCATATTAGTGCTATCTGGGCTGAAAAAGTGGACATTGGGTGGGAAGTTGTCTGGATGATCAGGCCCAAATGTCATCAGTGGTCTAAAGTCCTCTGTGCAGGCAACTACTAGTGGCAGCCCTCAGTGACCAGCACTTGGGCCAGCTCTGTGGAACGTATTGATCATCCTCCTGTAGGGTGTGTTGGAACGCATTTTCAGCTCTTTTGTGGATGAAGCAAAGCTGGGCGGAGGCCTTGAAGAGCTTCATCTGGTCCAGCCTGCCTTGAGCAGGGTGATGTTCAGGGCTCTCTTCAAACTTGAGTTGTTCTATGATTCAGTGAATCTTTCCCTTGGAGATGTTCTTGAAGGCAGAATGGGTGGAGGAAGAAGATTAAAAATAAAAGGAGAGGCAGAAGAGATATAAAATGTGTCAAGAGAAATGCAGCAGTTCCTGTGAAGAATGTTTCTCCACTCAAATCGTTAGTAGGAAATATCTTTGATAAGTTTGATAAAACAAACATTCCTTTATCTGGTCAGGTCCTGGGCTGTAAGGAGCATGATGGATTGGTATGGTATGATGAGGTCAGGTGTGTCTCAGAAACTCCCAATCCAGGAGGAAGCATGGGGCTGTGAAGGGGACTGTGAGGTCAGTTCTGCCTCTGGAGGTGATAGGCCAGCAGCAGGAACATGGTATGGTGGTGTGCTCCATGCCCCACAACCCCCTCACCTGACCTTTTCCCATAACCCTGCTCAAGCAATAACCGCTAGTGCCATTCGTGATGGATGGATCTGGTCTTGATGGATGGATCCAGCTCCAAGGGGATTCGGGGAAGACAGATAACAACACAGTAGCCAGCATCTGATTTACAGCACAGTGTCCAACTAACCGCAGTGCTGGTCAGTGTCTGGCTCAAGCCAGTCAGTATGACTGTGAGCCGATTATCTTACCCCCATCAGTAGTGAGCAGCCCAAGAGCCCTTTGAGCTCTCCTGCACAGCAGCGGGCTGCGCGCCAGGATCTCCCCTTGAGCAGGGACACCTTTCAAGGTCAGTCCTCAGGGTTGAGAGATTCCTTGCCATAAATGACTCTCGATAAGTGGCTCACAGCATGCTAACTCTGACACCTTGGCTCAGTGATATAAAGAATTGATTGTGCATATCTAATCCTTTAGACCTAAATCACTGATTAAGTCTGTGAACAGTACTGGATCCATCCGCACTGGGACTCCTCTCTGAGGAAGGAGTTTAGATAGCAAGGGCATCCTTTCTGAACCTCATGACTCAATGGGAGCGT
>NW_009260026.1:3942664-3951477 GCF_000687185.1 Egretta garzetta | reverse complement strand
AGTGTTTGCAAAAATTAAAACTTTGAGATGTGGGAAGAGATTGAATTTAATTTGTAATTTGTGCAAACATTTTAATCTCCCTCACAGAAGACTTGTGAAGTCTCTTCAAGCCCAGAATGTTTAATTGTTCAGACAGAGCTTTTCCAAGGGGCCCAAGGTAAGCGAGGACAAACTCTCAAATGCAGATCACATCCTTGGCCTCTGTCCCTGTTTTGATTAAACCTGCACTTTCCACTTCTGCCACACGAGCCACCAAAGAAAAGTACTGTGGTGGGTCCTGCGTGGTCCATCAGCTGTGGCTCCTGAAGGAGGCATGAGCATGCGTTACATACAGGTATCCCTGCTTATCTCAGCTCTAAATGGCTTTTAATGAAGTGAAGGAATCATAAGAACGGTCAGTAAGCCAGAATTACTGCTGCATCCTAGAATGAGAAGGAAAAGTGAATTTGTTCAGCACCCATGTTAAAGACTCACTTTTGAGCTGCTTTGATGGTTCTGTGACTACTTCAGTCAAAAGGAGAAATGAAAATGAAATACCAGTTTACTGGATACCTCCCAGTCTGAAATGGCTGTGCCAGGATGGGGCATTGATGGCTGCCCACAGCAGTTCTACAATAGAAGCTTTTCAGTGAGGAACGTGAACAAAATTAACAGAACTGTTCATTGTAATACATTCTTATTATTACCCTTGAGTTGTGTACCTCAAGGGTCCCTACTGGGACCAAAGCTATTTAATATTTTCATCAATGACATAGACAGTGGGATTGAGCACACCCTCAGCAAGTTTGCAGATGAGTGGTGCAGTTGACATACCTGAGGGACAGGATGCCATCCAGAAGGACCTTGATGGGCTTGACGAGTGGGCCCATGTGAACCTAATGAAGTTCAACAAGGCCAAGTGCAAGGTCCTGCACCTGGGTTGGGGCAACTCACGGTATCAATACAGGCTGGGAGATGAAGGGATGATTGAGATCAGCCCTGAGGAGATGGACTTAGAGATACTGGTGGATGAAAAGCTGGACATGAGCTGACAATATGAGCTTGCAGCCCAGAAAGCCAACTGTAATCTGGACTGCAAAACAAGAAACGTAGCCAGCAGGTGAAGGGAGGTGATTCTCCCCCTCCACTCTGCTCTCATGAGACCCCACTTGGAGCACTGCATCCAGCTCTGGGGTCCCCAGCACAAGATTGCACAGAGGAGGGCCATGGAAGTGAGCAGAGGGCTGGAACACTTCTGCTATGAGGAAAGCCTGAGAGAGTTGGGGTTGTTCAGCCTGGAGAAGAGAAGGCTCTGGGAAGAGCTTATTGAGGCCGTTCAATACTAAAGGGGGCTTATAAGAAAGATGGAGAAAGACTTTTTACCAAGGACAAGATGCAGTGGTTTTAAACTGAAAGAGGGTAGGCTTAGATCAGACATTAGGAAGAAATTTTTTACAATGAGGGTGGTAAGACACTGGAACAGGTTGCCCAGAGAAGCTGTGGATGCCCCAACATTGGAAGTGTTTGAAGTTGGGTTGGACAGGCTTTGAACAACCTGGTCTAGTGAAAGATGATCCTACCTATGGCAATGGAGTTGGACTAGATGGTCTTTGAAGGTCCCTTCCAACCCAAATCTTTCTATGATTCTGTGATTATAGGTTGTCTGGCTTGAAGTAGGTATGCTGAATGTTTCAACAGTGTGAGACACAAGCTGTCTGCAAACAGTACAGGCAAGAGTCTCAAATTCGACTTTCAAAATCTCTTAAAATGCTCTTGTAATATTTCCGTGAGTGTGGTGAGGCCCTGTTAGACCGTCTTCAACCTGCTCTGAAGAAGATACAGATTTGGAGTGTGGCTGGCCTCAAAGGCACTCTCCCAGACAATCTGGATGCTATGTTCCCAGTAATACTGAATGGTGTACCATAAACAGGCTATTTAATATTTTGCACACGCCCAGTCATCAATGGCTTCCTGCTTGGGAACTGTGGTATTCAGACACAGTAGCAGCAGCAGCAGCAAAGACATGTAAACACATTTACACCCATTAAGCCAAGGCCAGAAAAATGTTGGCCCATTCCCACTAAGAATATACTAACTTGCTCGCTAGTGTAGGTCCAGCTCATGTGCTGGGGTGGTTTCCAGAGAAACCCCGACTGGTGGCCGCATCCCAAGGAAGCTCCGTGACGTTGGGGTTGACTAAGTATGGGCCAATTGCGAGGTTCTCTTCTGTCTTCTGCTCTGTTGTGTGCTCGAGGGATGATGGCCATTTTGGTCATAGTTTATTCCTGGCATAATATTTGTCTCTCAAAGCCACCAACGGGTTGCCAGTTTCACTATTCATGATGGAAAGATGAGCAGAAATGATGTTGAAACCCACCATCAGGATCTGCTTGGGCAAAGCCCTGTTATTTCATAATTAGCTCTGATGCTTTTGGCCCAGCTGCTTAGGAATCAGCTCTAATCGTCTTATGAAGCCAAATTTCTTTTTTTTCTCTTGGCTCTGGCAGTGCTCCTGCAGTATGTTATGATGTCTGGCTCCAGTGATGCTTACAGTGAGTTTGTATGACCAAGTGATCAGGATGGAGCAATCGTACCTGGGCTGTGCTTAAACACAGGCTTCAGTGGAGTACATTGCCGTGCTTTTGTGTGATACCATGGGGTGGCAGTTCTGTGGCTGCAGTTTATCAGTCTTGCTCTGTATCGGAATTGGTATTTTTGTACCTTCATGTGTGTAGGTGCCAGCAGTCACCACTTAGAATCACAGAATCATAGAATCATTGATGGACAACTGAATGTACTGTAGTATCAGTGCTCACCACTGAAGATTTCCAAAGTGCTCCAGAATAAGCTCCAAATGGCTGGAAAAAATGGCAAGTGAAACCAGACTCTGTTAGTTTCCTTATTAATTGATCTACTGATTGATTTTTTTTAAATACATTTTGGAAGTATGCGTGGTTTGTTTTGGTTTTGGGGTTTTTTTTTTGGTTTTTTGTGTTTTTTTTTTAACAAGAGGCAACTTGCTATTGCAGCTCCAGCCTCAGTAGCCTTAGAGGACTTCTACACACATTTTGCAATAGGTCTCTGAAGGCAATGACTCATAGGTGGGTTTGGCCTGACTCCATGGAAAAGTGATTTTGATCCCCTCCAACACAGGGCACTACTGCCAGTCTGTGTCAGCCAGCACACGCACTGTTCTCCTCCTGTGTATTCACATTTCCCGTGAACCCATGACAAATCTGAGCATGTGTGTGGCAGTGTTTTTCTTTTCTAAGCTGAAAAATGCAGTAGCGATGGTCCAAGTTGAGCCAAACCTAAGCACTTAGATACTTTGGGAACGTTCCTGTTACAACAGATAGGAAAACTTCCATTGCACAGAAGGGATTTTGCAAATCCAAGTGAAAAGCAGTGAATGGAAAGCTCATTAGAATATAGTCATTAATTCTTGAGCTAAATTAACAAGGTTAAATATAATTTAGTGAGTTTCTCAATGTAGGTCTGCCCAATCCATTAACAGGATTTTAAAACAAACACTCTGTGATAACCACATTTCTTAAGAGCTGCATCAAAAGTGCTTTCGCAGAAGGTCAGCCCTGGATCTGTGATATTTTGGGCTACCCTATGCTCTTGGGACCACTTTCAGTGTTTAACATGCAATGAATAAATAAGCACTCCAGAGCCTTCTTTTTTTCCTTCTCTTTTTCTTCCCCTGAGTGTGGAGGGCTCTGAGAAACAATATGGGCAGCAGCAACACCTTGTGCAGATCAGAAGAAAAACCTCTCTTCTGACTTGAGCTGACTCCCACTAATTACATGGCTGGAGATGGACCTTTAGGGAAGCTGCCCCATGGCATTGTCCTGGACAATCCCCGCCAAATTAGGGCCAGTCAGGCCAAATGCGAAGACAGCAGTGATTACTGAGATTATTTTCTTTTTAAACATGCTCCTTAGCTCTGCTTTGCTGGGTGTTGATTTTCAAACGGGACTTATAATAAACGTGGGCCATCTATATATAGCCCAACTTTTGTTCGTTTGCACAGTTCAGAAAGCTTACTGTTTGAGGTTAGCCTTGAGTAAACTTGTACCATTTACTTTGGAGCATTTCAAAGGGAACAAAAACACAAATCATGATGAGGCTAATAAGAAGTTTGGGTGTTTAGTTTAAATGTGTACACAGCAATCATTGTAGAGGAAGTCCTTCTCTTTGGGAGTACATTATTATTAAGCAGCATTGCTGTTTGCCTGGTTTTGTCTGGTCCGCAATTTGCATTCACTTGATGGATTGCCAGGGTCGGAGGTGCACTACTTGGGAAACACTGAAGTGCCGTCTCAGCAAACTCTTAAGAGGAAGGGAACACTAATACAAGCATTTGCCCAAACTCCTTGAGTCTTCTTAGGCTTCCTTAGGCTGTGCTAGATCAATATGACAGTTTGCTAAGAAGCTTTGGACATGCATTCACAAACTCTTTCTATTGGCTTTCTTGGCATGTTATTCAGGAGGTAGCTGCTAGTGAAACATGTCTGCTACCAGCACAGAAGATTTATACATGCATTTTCTTCTCCTGCTAAGTGATTTATTTACTAGCAATAATGCCTTGCAGAGCTGCTTGGTCCAGTTTGCAGAACTCATTATGTCAAGCTGGTGAACATTTCTTTCCATATTATGCACAGAGGTAAGTTCTCTTGTGCCACCTGTCTCAGAGCAATGTAGGGTTTTGCTTGCTTGCTTGCTTGAATTGCAATCATTTGCTTTCTGACTGCTTACTGTCAGTCACTTGCAAATGGATGGGCTTATATGGGAGACAGTTTATGCAGCTTATTTCCCGTGACCTACAAGCCCTGCAAAACAGACCAAAAATGTAATATTGCGAAAGTTTTTAATGGCAAAAACTTTGCACTGGCTTCCACTCACAGAGCACTCAAATCTCTTCTGTTCTCGGGCCGCCAGTGTCTCATGCTGGTGCCTCTCAGCCTTCTCGCTCGCTTGGCTGGCTTTAATTCCTGCCTCTCCTGAGCACTGGGTGAGATTCAGCCCTTTTGCTTCCCGCTGGCGGCGGATGGGAAATCGGCTGCTCCGACAGCTCTGCCTGTCGATCCCTCAGCCAGGGAGGCTATGCAAAGGTGAAAGGCAACCAGATTATTCACGTTTTTATCTGTGAAGCACTAGTAGTTCCCTTCATGTCACTTAGAGAGGGATGGAGGCAGCCTGGGCTCAGACGCGCCAGGGTTTTTTGCGTTCCCCTCAAAGCCCTGTGGCTCTGCTTGTCGGGGAGGTGCTGGCCCGGCTGTGGCAGGGCAGAGCTCCCGGCTCCCTCCGTGGCTGCGGGCAGGCTGCCTGCAGAGCAGGCAGTGGGCCCCCCCCACCCGCCGTGCACTGAGTTTTCACTTAGCAGTGGGAAGCGCAATTCAAGATTTGGGTCTCGCCATCCTTTTGGGGAATGGGGAGCCTCGTCCCGGTCTTCCCACTTCACCCGAGTCTTTGTTTAGGGAGGTCCCCGGCACACTTGGCGTCGTCCCCTTCCCCAAATGCCTGAACAGATATATGATTCCTTGGACATGTGATTTAAAAATGTTCCAGGGCATCTTAAACTGTTTCGCATTTTATTAGCCCTGCCAAGTCCTAAGCACACCTTGAATAAATTCATAGTTGGTGGTTGTGGCGTATGTACCTTGGCTATCGTGGGTGGATAAAAAATGTTTTATACCCTCGAGGAGCAGCAAAAGAGCGAGCGAGCTCCATGCAGTGCGAGGAGTGAAAAAGTTGGATTAAATCATGTCTGTCTGCCTGTGGTTGAACTAGCAATGAGGCATTTTCAATCAGAGGTCAGGGCTGTGGTCAAATTTCTGCTTCAGTTTTTGCTTGCCATAATTTTCCCTCATACCAGATTCTCTGTGAAACTCCAGAAGGACCGAGACACTCTCTGTGTCTGACCTTTCGGGGCAGGATTTTTCAGACAGTCCTGTTTCAATTGAACTTGCTGCCAGAGCATGCAGGAAGGAAGCGACATGTGTTAGTCATACACCCTGGTGTGTGTTTAGCATCCAATTTGTGTACCGTCCAGGAATAACCCGGCATAATTCTGCAAAGCTGGACTCACGTTTAGCTGTTTTGATGTTTGGGCTAGGAGGGGATTTCTTCATACATGAAACAGGCTTTCAGCACTCGGGAAAGATCAATACCTCCCCCCAGGGAGCTCAGGCAATGAAAATATTTTTGCAATAGATGCTGGAGCTCAACCTGTGCATGGGCGTCTCGGGCTGAGAGAGCGCATTTCAAAGCTGGAGTTTACCTGTGTTTACCCACCCAAGCCAGACCCTCCATGGGTGCACGTGGGCATCGCTGCCCCGGCTTCACGGGCATCGCTGCCCCAGCTTCACGGGCAGCATCGTGCCCCGGGGGTGGCTGATGAACACCGGTTCGGGGGGGGAGCGTGTGCCACAGAAGGCAGATTGTGAAAGGTGTGGGAAGAGCCTGAGTGTGGAAACGGTGCTGGGGGCAGCTGTGCCAGGCTTGACATTTTGAAACAACATTAATTAAAAGTAACTTTTTAATCCCTGAGGGAAGAGAAACCAGAAGTGACAGTCTCCTGGCTACAGCCTTTCGGTTTTAATCCCAGTTTTGACTTTTTGCCTGGGATCGACAAGCCGCAGAGAACAAAAACATATTTTAAAAAGTTTCTTTCAAGGCAGATGAATGTTAATCATGAGGGTGGGATTTTTTGTTGTTTGGTTTTTTGGTTTGGATTTTTTTTAACTGCTGCCAGTCTGGAGGAACTGGAACAGCAGACAGCCTCACTTTAAACTGGTATCATTCTGCTCCTATACCTAGGACAGTATTTCTGCTCTTTGGCAGTCATGGCTGTACATTGTGTCTGGCTTTTTTGGGATATCAGGCTGCTGTGCAGGATGGCCGGTCCTTTGCGTCACATGAGCATGGTGCTGGGACAGTCTCTGTGAAGGGTCCTTGACTGTGGTGCTCTGTGGTGGGAGGGACTGGGATGAGCCAGTACTTGGATCCATGCAGTTGGATATCCTGGAAAACGGGGTCTTTGAAACCAAACTGGAAGTAAAGTGACGCAAGGGAGGCAGGAAATGCTGTTTCTCTTGTTGCTGCAAAATCCCACCCTGTTTTCCCTCTGACACAAGTCAGCCCAGTGGCTCCCTCCCAAGGACCTTGGCCCATTAGTGACTGGGAGGGCTTCAGCAGACCTTCTCCTCTCAGCTACCTGTTAGAGCAGCAAGCCCAGGGTTTCCAAATCACCCACTGCTCCAAAAATGTGTGTGTGCAGTACCGCAATTAACATTCCTTCTGAGCGCCTTGCATTAAGCATCTCTATATGTGTCTTGAAGGAAACCTCTGAGAGATTGTCTTTTATGGAAGAGTTATAAGAGATTTCTTATGGCTGAGTTCACCTATAGAAAATACAGAATTGTAAGTCTATGTAGTTCAAGAAAGAAACTGAATTAGCCAGACCCAGACAAGAATAAGTTAACAGTACTCACTAAGGAGCCTTGAGTGGAATTAGAAAAGAGAAAAATGGCCTGCTGATAAAAACAAAAGCCTAAAAACTCGAAGAAACCCTTCCTTCCCCCATCCCCAGCTAATCAGTCCAGGACAGAGCAGGAGCAGGGGTAGGAGGGAACGCGGGATCTACTTGATGCCGGTGGTGTATCTCCTCCTTCCCTTCTTTATTTGACCCTCTTTTAGAGGAATGTTTAGCAAAGCTGTTTATTTTGCATAAACCCAAGTAATAATGTGGCCCCGGGTGACAGGACCTGAATGAAGATGACAGCAGTTTGATTTAACGATTAGCCACCTGACCCGATAGCACCTCTGGAATCTCAACTGTGGAATAAATTCCCATTCTTCCCGCATGGGCTGCATGTTAATCACGGGAAGAAAAGCAAAGGGTGGTTGCAATAGGGCCATTGTTCCGGGGAGCGAAGGCTTGAAAAGAAACTGCCCGTCCCTGCCTGCTTTGTGCTGGCTTCACGCTGAGTCTTGGACACTCAAATTTCTTTTACTGCTTCTATATCCCCCCCTTCCCCTCCCCAACGAGACACTGGTTTCCAATGGGGCAGATTCAGCTGGGTTCATTCACCCAGGGGCTTGCCTTCTCCCTGAATTATCACTATATAGTTTCTAATATTTGTTTCAGCTGAAAGTCGGCGCTCGCAGCGCAGGAGTCTCTCTGTTTGCAGAGTTAGCGGAGCAAGTCGCTGAGGGTTCCCTGCTTTTTCCAAACATTCCCTAAAGCAGCTTAGCAAAGTGGTATGGCTTTGTTTTGAAGGAAACCAATTTGGGGAAAATCTTGCTGTGCTTTTTGTTTCCTCCCTCCCCTCCCCTCCCCCTGCCCTCCCAACTCTTTCAAAGCCCCTGCATTAAGCGCAGTGGTAATGGTACAGCCCTCGCCTTAGCGGGCTAATATTCACTTACAGTTCAGCCTTCCAGCTTGGTAGCACGGGGAGAGACGTGGCAAAGGGGAATTAAAAAATGATTGCAAAGTCAATGGTTTAAAGAGTAATTACAGAGTCATTAAAGGTTATTACGGAGAAACGTTCAGCTGAGCAGTGATTAGCATTCCTGATACCTCAAGTTCACTGTGGTTTGAGGGCACAAGTGAGACGAGTTGCAGAGGTCTCTGCCACGAGGGGATGGAAGCGGCTCCTCTGGGGCTTGCAGCCTGCTCCCGCGGCCAGGCACTCACTGCCCACCTCCTGCTTCCCCCGGGTGCCAGCTCGGGCCGTCAGCTGCGCCTCGGGATCGTAACCAGCTCCAAGCTACGCGCTGCCATGCCTTGCCCAGAGCAACACTCTCTCAGGTTAACTCGTGGCTGG
>NW_009260026.1:3940213-3942636 GCF_000687185.1 Egretta garzetta | reverse complement strand
TCCATGGCCCACAGTCACCCTCTCTCAGGTTAACTCGTGGCTGGCGGCACCAGCCAACCATTCAGAGCTGGCTCAGTCCTACCCCACCTCCTACCCACGCGAAAACCTTCAGGTGCCATCAGGATTCAGGTCTTTCACGACATGGGTGGTAGAGGGCTTTGTGCTGCCATTTGCACCTGCAAATAATTTTGGAGGTTAAAAATCCCAGCAGGCAAATTCTTAAAAAGCAGCACCTCAGCATCACCCTTGCACGGTCACTGCGATGCACTTGTGACAGTACTCACTAAGGAGCCTTGAGTGGAATTAGAAAAGAGAAAAATGGCCTGCTGATAAAAACAAAAGCCTAAAAACTCGAAGAAACCCTTCCTTCCCCCATCCCCAGCTAATCAGTCCAGGACAGAGCAGGAGCAGGGGTAGGAGGGAACGCGGGATCTACTTGATGCCGGTGGTGTATCTCCTCCTTCCCTTCTTTATTTGACCCTCTTTTAGAGGAATGTTTAGCAAAGCTGTTTATTTTGCATAAACCCAAGTAATAATGTGGCCCCGGGTGACAGGACCTGAATGAAGATGACAGCAGTTTGATTTAACGATTAGCCACCTGACCCGATAGCACCTCTGGAATCTCAACTGTGGAATAAATTCCCATTCTTCCCGCATGGGCTGCATGTTAATCACGGGAAGAAAAGCAAAGGGTGGTTGCAATAGGGCCATTGTTCCGGGGAGCGAAGGCTTGAAAAGAAACTGCCCGTCCCTGCCTGCTTTGTGCTGGCTTCACGCTGAGTCTTGGACACTCAAATTTCTTTTACTGCTTCTATATCCCCCCCTTCCCCTCCCCAACGAGACACTGGTTTCCAATGGGGCAGATTCAGCTGGGTTCATTCACCCAGGGGCTTGCCTTCTCCCTGAATTATCACTATATAGTTTCTAATATTTGTTTCAGCTGAAAGTCGGCGCTCGCAGCGCAGGAGTCTCTCTGTTTGCAGAGTTAGCGGAGCAAGTCGCTGAGGGTTCCCTGCTTTTTCCAAACATTCCCTAAAGCAGCTTAGCAAAGTGGTATGGCTTTGTTTTGAAGGAAACCAATTTGGGGAAAATCTTGCTGTGCTTTTTGTTTCCTCCCTCCCCTCCCCTCCCCCTGCCCTCCCAACTCTTTCAAAGCCCCTGCATTAAGCGCAGTGGTAATGGTACAGCCCTCGCCTTAGCGGGCTAATATTCACTTACAGTTCAGCCTTCCAGCTTGGTAGCACGGGGAGAGACGTGGCAAAGGGGAATTAAAAAATGATTGCAAAGTCAATGGTTTAAAGAGTAATTACAGAGTCATTAAAGGTTATTACGGAGAAACGTTCAGCTGAGCAGCGATTAGCATTCCTGATACCTCAAGTTCACTGTGGTTTGAGGGCACAAGTGAGACGAGTTGCAGAGGTCTCTGCCACGAGGGGATGGAAGCGGCTCCTCTGGGGCTTGCAGCCTCCCCCCGCGGCCAGGCACTCACTGCCCACCTCCTGCTTCCCCCGGGTTGCCAGCTCGGCCGTCAGCTGCGCCTCGGGATCGTAACCAGCTCCAAGCTACGCGCTGCCATGCCTTGCCCAGAGCAACACTCTCTCAGGTTAACTCGTGGCTGGCGGCACCAGCCAACCATTCAGAGCTGCCTCAGTCCTACCCCACCTCCTACCCACGTGAAAACCTTCAGGTGCCATCAGGATTCAGGTCTTTCACGACATGGGTGGTAGAGGGCTTTGTGCTGCCATTTGCACCTGCAAATAATTTTGGAGGTTAAAAATCCCAGCAGGCAAATTCTTAAAAAGCAGCACCTCAGCATCACCCTTGCACGGTCACTGCGATGCACTTGTGATGTCACCCCAAGTGCCCAGAGCTGCTGGGGTCTGGGATGCTCTCCTTGACATGGATGGACCTTGCTCAGCCCCAGTGGGAAGCTGGGAAAGCCTGGTGTCCCTCCATGCTGTAATTGTGAAAGTCTTGAAGAGCAGCAGGAACAGACAGCGTTGTCTCTTGTGTGTTTGTGTTTGTCCATACGCACTGAAAAACCCACAAATCAAAAGTCAGGTCTGTGGTGTTGGTGCAAGAAGAGTGAGTGAAACACTGGCCAGAGTCCCTGTCGTTTTATAGTAGAGAAGGCCAAATAAGTATTTAAACAGATAAAACACATAGGTAAAATAAAACTAAGTATTAATGGCAGTATTAGCAAGTTACAAATATTTAGGTGCAAAGCAGGTACCGCTCTCGTTGCTCAGGCAGTTGGTTTCTGGTCTGTGCTGCTGTTTGGATTTTCTTTTGAGCATTGAAAAGGGCATTAATATCTTGCCAGGAAATATTATTTCCAAAGTAAATTAAAAAAAAAAAAAAGAAATGGGCACAGTAAGCCAGCAGGAGCCCTGGGATACGCAGAGGCAGACCCTGCCAGAGCT
>NW_009260026.1:3927727-3940196 GCF_000687185.1 Egretta garzetta | reverse complement strand
CGCTTCTGCTTGAAGGAGAGCGATGGACGGGCGCATCCAAGGGGGGTCTCTGGGCCAGTGAGGAAGACTCAGACTTTCTTCTTGGGCAAAATAAAATGGGACTTGTTTTCGGTTAAAAAGAAGTGTATTTTTTAAAAATCAGGGATGATAAAAAGCTACTTTTTTTTCCCTTCTGAGGGCAAAAAGCACTTAGTTTGCTTACCAGCTGACACCTTGGGGAGGAAAACACTGCTGCCTTTTCACTGCGACGCTCCCCGCATGTCTCCCCCATACGGACAGACAAGGCACGTCCCGCCAGCCCGGCCGGCTTCCCCGGGGATCGCAGCCCATCCAAGGAGGGAGGCCGCGCTCCGAGTCTGTCCGGGCAGCTGGTATTCATTTATGTTTTACAAGAAAGCCTCTCACTGCAAATAGCTTTTGCAGATCTCTAAGATGTCGGAGCGGCACAGGGAGGGAGGCCGCATTTTCGGCTGCACAGGGCTCACTTCCGCAGTGCTGTTCGACACCAGCCTCCGTGTTTCTCCCCCATCAGATCCGTGCTAGTCCGCTGCTGGCGGGGGGATTTTCATGCTGACGTGACCAAAACTCATCCGATTCAGTTGATATCATTATTCTTCTAGGCTGCTCCCACCCTCTCTTCATAAATCCTGTGACATCTGAGGCAGGGACCAGTGGAGGCGAGAATTTGTATCCTGGGCTTTCAAGGCCCAGCAGCAGCAGGAGATAACCAGGCGGCATAGCTGGAGCGTGGTGCTCGATAAGTGCTTTACGTCAGCTTTGCCAAAGTGTCAAGGATTGAAGCGGAGCCTCTTGTTGCTGGTGCAAAAGTGCCAGCTCCCCGACCAGGAGCTGGTTTGGGGCTGGGAGCTGGGGCTTTGCAACACGCCGAGTGAGCAAGAGGTTACCCTTCGGCAAGCAAAATAGCAAAAGAGAAGGACCCGCAGCCGCTGCAGGCATCTAGGAACATTTGTCACTTGTTTTTTTCCTCCACTGATGGAAACAAGAGTAGCTGTGGGGTAGATGTTATGTTTAGCTGAACAGAAGACATTGGAGGTAAGAAAGACCTGACTCAGGCAGGCATTGCCATTAGCCCAGCTGGCTGCTCCCCAGCCTACCCACTGCTTCCACACACCGCTGTGCCACATCGGGAAGGGGAGATCCACGAAATGTCAACGCAGGGGCAGCAGCATCAGTTTGGGTCAAGGTAAAGGTCTGTCTACCTCTGGCTCCAGCTTTGGGCAGGAGCGAGTGCCCAGTTTGCAGGGCAGGTGTGCAAGCATCTTCCCAGCGGTGTTCTCACAGCCTTGCAAATCTTCCAGTTCAAAGACTGTCTGAATTGCAAGATGGCATCACGGGACTTTTCTTTCATGAATCTGTAGAGTCATTTTCTGCAATGGTATATCTTTTTAGCGTGAGCACCATCCTACAGCGAGGAGTGCCACAGCTTAGCTTTGCACTGCACAAGGGAACGCCTTTGATCGTTTTAGCCTGCATCTTCTCCATGTTATTTGGTGGCTTGCAGGTCTTGTATGGGAAGAGACTGTGAACAAGCAACCTGTAGCGCTGTCTTCATCCCAACCACAAATTGCTGAATCTCCTCTGGTTGGTTTTTGGGGGTTTTTTTGCAAACTGATGAGCATAGGTCTGCTCACTCCCTGCATTGAGCCTCATCACAGGAGCAGAGCTCAGTCCGACAGACCCGAGGCTCCTCTCTTTTAAGTGCCTGAAGTAGGAAATGGGTCTCTCCAGGCTTCCTGAATAATCAAAGAAGAGAAAAAGCCTCCCTCTGGCAGGAGAGCGAGGCCACCCAGTCTGATCCCCTTGTCTTTCCTCTTTCTTTCTGCGCTCTCTTTACAGTGAAACTCTTTATGTAGAGACCTACAGGGTTCAGGTGGTGTGATGGTCGCCTTGTAAGATAAAAAGCTCCTGTCTGTGACTTTCAAAAGTACAGGGTGACTAGGTGCTGCTCGGGTTTTGGTGGGTTCCTACCAGCTTAGATAGGGTGCTGTTGGGTTGGCTTTTGGGGTTTTTTTTGCTTTTGATTTTGTTTCTTTTTTTCCAACACATGGGTGGAGGACACATCTTAGAAAATGGACCACTCTGATTATGTACTTGCAATTGCTGGTCTCCTTTGAGAATTGAGGCTATACTGTCTTTTCTGCTGGTTGCTAATGGTATGTAGTCCCGTATTCATAGCGAGCCAAATATATAGCTTCATAGTGGGAGTCCTTTCTGCGTGGCTTGCCCTTTCTGTTTGTATTTTGGTTGCGGGGGACTTGCAGTCCCTCCCTCAGATGTATCCTCCAAGGAGCAGTATGTTTTACCTTAGAAACAAGATGCAAACACAGAGACGTGTTCCCTGCGTAGTTAGTAATGCCGATGACGCTCAGCGCACTGTGCAAAATGCCTGGGGCTGTACAGAGGTGCTTTGTGCAGACCCGTGAAATGCTGGCTATCCGCTTTTCCCCTGAAAATATTTTGGGTGCGTGATGGTGCATGGCGAAAATGGAGGAGTCCGAAGAAGGGCAGGAGCAAGCGATATTTGGCCAGGCACTTGGTTTATCTCTACCAGCTCAGCCCCAACCTCTGCCTCCTCTTGCCTTTGCCTGTCCTGTCTACCTGGCGACAGCGGCGGCAGGGCTGGGGCTGGGAATGCAGAGAGGCACCAGTGGGAATCTGCAGCCCCTCTTTGAGTTCGACCCACCCGGGCTCTGAACGCAGGTCTCCATGGGTGAATGATCAGTGCCTTAAACAATTGCGCTGCACTCTCCCGGCATCTAATTACCAGGACAAAGCGGTCCATAATAATGGATATTGCAGAATGGCTTATTCTCCTGGAGGATTTGATCCAAACCCCAATGAAGTCGGTGGAAAGACTCCCATTGATTTCAATAGACTTTACGTCAGGCTGCTAGCGTGCTGTTGGTTACTTTGCTGTTAACCGCAATATGTTTTTTCAAAACTTTTTCATTTAAGAGAAGATCCCAAAATTGTAAATGTTTTACTCAGCACATGGAAGCACAGTCCTTTTCAGAATGACTGTCCCTCTGTCTTGAATTGGGATGTTGATTGCTAGGAAAATAGCATCACTTTTGAATATCACCTAATTTAGCTTCAGTAATGACAATTGGTAATTGCTTGCATTTTTAAATTTGCCAGTAAGTAAAGCTGTGCAGGAATTTCTCCTAACATCATACCATTTCAGGAGCCTGGCAAAATATTTTATTTGCTTCCTCTGCTGAAAGCATACACAAGGGCTGACATATACACTAAAACACTGTTCTCCTGTGCTTTTGCTCCTTGTGGCTACAGTCTCATTAACATTGCTGCATGTAAAAAACTCCCAAGACCTTTTTTTTTTGTAAACTGAAAGTTTCCTCATCTGATATTTTCACGAGTCTCAGGAAAATATTTTGATATAAACTGATAGAGAAACAGTGAAAATTGTTATAATTTATATTATATGTATATTTAAAAAAACATGTAATGCTTTAAAATTTTCATGGTCCCATGGGATTCCCTATTACCACACACTACTCTGGGAAAAAATGCTTGTGTCCAGCTAACACAACCATGACCCATTAAATAGACCATTTTCTTTAGGAAACTTAAATTGTAAAAGTTGATGATGCTCCTTTGTCTCTTGCCTGGTTTGACCTTGGTTAGCAGGAGGTTATGAGATGACCATGCCTTGGTGAGGATTTTGGCTGAAGGTTCAAAACCCAGGGGGTGAGCCTTAGAAGTTCTTCAGGAGCCACAGACTTGACCCGCAGGGGGAAGGTGTTGGGAGGGATGGTGCACGTCCAGGAGAGGGAATGCTTTGGGGTGGTGGAGACGTGCCCAAGAGTAGTGGTGATGTGCCTAAGAGATGGAGAAGTGGTTTTACGGGGGGACTGGCAAGTGCTGACACCCTCACAGCTGGGAATACCTTAGGGAAGGAGCCCAGAGGTGGAAAAATGGGGCACCCGTTGTCATCATGTTTAGGGAGAAGGTAGAGGCCGGAAATGAAGCAAAAGGATGGTATTGAGAGCAGGACATTCAGACCTGCCCTGGAGGAGGGTCCCTGGGAGAGGACAAGCATGGGTGGCTTCCTCCCAGCCAGGCACCACCAGTGTGGGTTATACAGATGCTGAGCAGGATCCCATCCGAAACCCAGAGTATCATGAGCTCCCAAAAACAGAGGAAGAAAGCAAGCACCAGGAGGGAAGGTTTCACTGCGCCTCTGTTACCTGCTGGGCCAAGGATGGGGGGGATCAGCACAAGAAGGAATCCTCTTTGATCCCTGCACAGGAGCTTGTCCCAACTCAGTGGGCAATATTGAGCTGTGTGTAAACTTTAAACTACAGCCATCCTTGCATATGAGCGTAGCAGTGCCCGGACCGTGCTTTCTGCCTGCCGGGCAGACAAGCCCAAGGGATGAGCCACACCGAGCGCCACGCTCAGCCCCATGTGCCGAGTCCAAGAAAAACAGCGCGCTTTGCCGCCAAGAAAGCGACAGCTAAATTTGTCTTCAAACTACAACGATTTGGAGTAGGATCACTGCAAGGGGAAGCTGGTTCGTCACGGTTCAGAAGATTATTCAAAACGCATGAAATTTGCGTGGAATTTCCTTAATCTGCCTTTACAGGAAAATTCCTTTCCCACTTCCTGAGGGCAGGCCCGTATTGTTGAAGGCAGCATTCTTTAACTGGGGGATATCATTTATTATAAAGGATCACGGGTCAAAGTATCTTAACCCAGATCAAGGGCAAGGTCTGTGGGGACTGCCTGGAGCCTTTCGTGGTAACTCACAATAAAGGCCCAATTATAGAGCGAGGGGCTGACACCAAACCCATGCCGCGGCTGCAGATGGCTAATGCACCTACTTGGGTCGTGCATCTTGTTAAAGGGAGAAATTACTGTAGCTTCAAATTCTTGAAATGGGTCACCACAGCTCGCAGGCTAATTAAGCCTTTCCAAAGTGAAATCCATGTTGCTTAACACTCCCTGTATTTTTCTTAGTAGTTTAACCTTGATATCTTTCCTGGGATTAGAGAGTGATGAAAGGTTGAATTATTTGTCTCTGAACTCCCACCACGAGCGGTCTGACTGCATCTGTTCAAGTTCCTGGTTTCTCAACATTGGTGTTGCATGTGATGCTCTGAGGGTGTTAGGCTCTAAGATTGTATCACTCTAAACTACTGTTATTCACTTGGCATGCAGTTTACTGGTTTGAAAGAGACAGCAGTTCCAGGAAAAAAAAAAAAAAGGGCAGGTAGGGAATCCCATGTAATTAAAAGAAAATTTTAAGATTAAAGGTTTTACATACATACGCATGCATTTCTGTCCAAGCTTTTTATGAAGGAGTTTGTGAGTAGTGTTACAGTTGCTAAAAGGTTTTTGTAAAACTAAGGGCAACTTATTCTCTGCTGCTAGGGAAATTGAGGCACAGCTTGGAAGGGAAACCTGTCAAAAGTTATTAAATACAAAGGCATGTCTGTGGCTCAGGACCCGAGGCAGGAAATTGCCTTGGGGGGAGAGTACTCTGGAGTATTGCTGTGTGTGTCTTCTGGCCTTGGGGTCTTCTCTGGGAGGTGGTCACTGTTGGAGATGGGATACCATAAGCCTTGTCTGACCTGGTGAGGCTGTTTGGAGGTTTTTGGGTATTGCTGGGTATTGCAGCTGCTGGTCGGGAGGCTTGGGGAAGGTGGATGCACCATCCACTTCTAAGTAGTAAAATCTGCTTATTGTGCTGTTCTGGAAAGCCAAACAAAACTGTACACCCATGTTTCATTCCTGTTTTGCATGTACGCTTCTGGCATGTCCAGCTAACTGGCCAAGCTGGGTGTTTGCAAACTCAGCCCCGATGCATGGAGAGCTCGGCAGGGGAGTGGAGGCTGAGAGAGGTTAGCGGTGCGTGGGATATCTGTAGCTGCTCGAAGTGCCAGGCTGTGCTAGGAGGTACTGCAACCTCTCCCTATGTCATTAAGGCTTATCATTGCCACAGACAGTGATTGGAAAAGGCTTTTTGCAAGGCTGAACTGTAAGCAATAAAACTTGCATTCTGATACAGGCACAGTGCACTTAGCTAATAAAAATAGCCTTGGTGTCAAAAGGTTTCCGTAAATGTGGCTAAACATATTAGCAGCCGCTGTGTTCGCCTTTCGCTTCTCTATAGACCCAGGATGAGGTGAGGTGATAAAAACGGGCTTTTTGTTTCCACTGGGAGCCAAAGTCACAGAACTTTACTTAGGATGCTGAGGGAGCAGTCCTGATGTTTCCCAGTGCAGATCATCTCCCTAGTCTTTTCCTCCCTTGGCAGCCCAAATATACTCCCAGCTGCGATGGGTTCAGTCTCAGGTGTCCCGGTGTGGGCAGCAGAGTTGCCCTTTCCTCCTGGCCCTGGGTGGAGGGCTGGAGTGCAGGTGATGTGCTTGATGTGGGTGGGTGGAGACCTGGCCCTGGCTTTCTCACCGCCTGTGAGTGACCGGGCTGAGACCCTTGCGTCGCTTCAAAGTTCGGACTATGAAAAGGGAGGGATAACTGTGCTGTGATGGACACAAGGATGTGCACCATGAGCTCCCTCAACTGACAGCTGTTTTCCAAAGCCCAAATCTGCCATCCAGGCCCAGCTGGAGCTCCGTTAATTCAGTGGAACTGCTTGCAAACTACAGTATTACCCGACATAAGTGAGTGTGGCAAAACTGGACTTACAACTAATAAGTTAAGGATTTCTTGGGACCAGATGCTGATAAAAAAAGAAACATCATGTAGTTGAAGGTGAATGTTGATGTGACAAATAAGCATTATTTAATAATGGAGCAATTAATGTCCCTTATTTGCCCAACTATTACCAGATTTCTTTCATATGATCACATAGTCATTTGAGTCAGAGGAAAATGTATTAACCAGTCTGCCTGCATTTCCCAGTCATACGTCAACCCCATGGTGTTTGCCAGGAGAGGTGACAGGGGTAGCTGTGAATTGGATTATACTCCAGAGGTCCCTTCTTGGCTGGCAGCTGTGGTCGCAACAGTTTGGTAATAATAATTAGCACTTACATGTACTGGCAAAGCTGTGTTTGGCAACTCTTTTGGGCTGTGGATGTGGCTTGCATTGATACTAGATGAGACAAAGTCAAGAGAAGATAAGAGAAGAACGCACCCTGAGAAACGGAGAAAACCCAATACTCCAGAAAATCATGGTGCCCACAAACTCATTTGCTGGCCAGCCGAATAACTGAAAATCTCACAGGGAAGTGTGTGAATAATTAAACATAGCCACAACTGTTTGTGGCCATTGTAGTTCGGCTAATAATTTAGAAAGGTATCCGCAATAGCCTGTCTTCCCCTTCCTTCACATCATAGCTTCCCCTGCTCTTTTTCTTCCTCTTCTTCTTCTCCCCCATCTTTTAGTAAGTGAACGTGGCAGGATCTGTGGTACCAGCTGATTCCTGGAGAAGTGTGATAGGGTCCTGTGAACCCACCAGAGTGGTTAGATGTGCCATCACCTCAACCAGTTGTGGCCTTGACAACCAGCACGATGCTGGCATAGGTTTGTCTGGGCTCTTTTTTTCCTTCCTCTTCCTCAGCAGTCCCAGCAATGTTTCAAGGTTCTGATGCCTACCTGGCATTCTTGGTCCGTGAGGAACAGAGTCACTCTCCTTGCAATGTGGTTTCGTTGTCTCCCTGGTCCCTGACCCAGATCCCTTCTCCTTTTAAGCACACACAGGCGTGTTTGCCTACGAGTGAAGAGTTGTGAAATCGGGGTTGGTAATGGGAAAATGCTCATTCAGGTGTTCAAAGGCATCTGCCGCTGGACCTCTGCTGCTCAACTGAGGATGTTGATGATGCTCCCTGGCAGCAGATGCCCCATCCTAAGGACATGTCCAGTTTATACTGATACCTGCCCTTGTGGGGCTGGGTGAAGGAAATCATCCTTGGACTTGGGGCTGGGAAACAGCCTCTGTGAGCTGCCGGCGGGGTGGTGCGGGTGGTGTGACATGTGATGACGTGAGTGTGGAGATTAAGGTACCGCGGCTTCCTCAGCTGTCAATATGGCCTCGTTCACACGCATTAGAAATTCATTTGTAATTTTCAGGAGGATATGTGAAAAAGTTCCTCTAAAACAGCTCTCAACAAGAGTGTCACCGGCTCAGAGGACGAGCGCTCATGTAGGCCATATTTGAGTTATCAAACCCAACAACTAGAGGCAAATGTCAGCTTATCATAACCGCTCTGTAAACAGAAATCATCGCATAATCTTTTGTCTCACCCATCACATCCAGGTGACAGCCCAGGAAGCCTATTAGCAAATGCCAACACGCCTACCACACTGGGGAGAGTTACGTGCCTGGGTTAAACACCGCACGGGGAGTACGGGAGCCTCAGCAGGGTAACAGCAATGAGTCACCTGAAGTCAGAGAAGCGCTAAGTGATTTTTCTCATGGGAAAAACTGAGATCTAACATCACTGGGATTGAAAACCTTTTTTTTTTTTTCTTTAAAGTTTCTTATTGAAAATATCATGCATGATAAAAGGGGAGCGCAGAAAGAGGGTACATATATCTGTACCATTCTGAATGGGCATATTATAATCTGAATTTTGCAGTGGGAAGATAAATTATAGAAGTAACCAGAGCCAAACAAATACCAGAGCCAGGACTAAAATTGCAAGAATTACAGTACACACTTCAAAGTGCAGTGCTTGTGCTAATAGCCTGATAGCAGTACCTGTTTCAAAGTTAGAAGTGTGTTGTCAGTAAAACAGTGTTCACAGATGTTTTGATCTGCCAGTACCGCATTTCTGAAGAACTTAATATGCCCATTTCTGCTGTTGCCCTAGTTTGGGGCCCCTGCACACAAGCGGTTGCATAGATCCCATCCTGAAACGGTGCGATGAGCCCCAAGCAGTGGGTCAAAGCAAATCCAAGGGTCTTCCCCAAGCCTCTCTTACCAGGGTGTCTGGCTGCTTTTCCTGTCCCATGCCACTCTGCAGGTGTTGCTACATTGTAGTTGTTGATTTTATGCCAGAACAACACTGAAAATGAGAGAAAAGTCCAGTATGATGCTATATCTGTTGTGTGGTGGCTTTCCAACTCAAAGTCAGTGCTAACGTTGCTTTCAGCAGACAATGAATGAATAAATAAAACCCTAAATTATATCTGAAGCTGTTTACCATAGGAGGCTCCCCATCTTGCAGATCTCTCAAGTTAGCTTGAAGGTATCGGCACGCATCAGCTGTGCTCTGAACTGAGAGTGGGGCAACAGCTCCCTTTTCCACTCACCGGGGACAGACACTAATAGAGGGACGTGCTGCAGAATCACACAACTTTGAAGTTAAACACATTCTTTTATAAGTGGGGAATTTGCTGGCAGTGGTAGATAGAGGTTTGGGTTTTTTTAAAAAGCAATGTATTAGCCACAAATTAATAAAACCATCCCAATTTATGCAAAACATGAGGTTGCAGGGACCTGTTTCAGAGTCCCTTGTGTCATTAAAAATACTCCTGCTATCACAAAACTCTTTTTATTGGTGTCACATTTTGACTTCCTTTCTTTTTGTGCATCCTTTAAGATTAAATGTTTTTTAATAAGAGGACCTCTTCAAAATTGATTGGGTCATGGGGGTGTTGTGCTGATCATTAGATTGTTTCAGTGCAGATGTCATTTGGTTTATTCTAGCTTAGTTTAAGACTGTGCTTAACTTTAGTCCCCCAGATTGTTGCTTTTAATCCAAGAGGAAGGGGGTTGCACAGGTTGTCTTCAGTGATAAAATGCACATAAATGAAACAGCGCAATTTTTGTGGTTTGATCTGGCCAAAGTAATCTGCTTCACTTCCCAAAGTTATGGAATAGGTTGGCTGAATTAATATGGGGAGTGATACAGGATATTTGAACTCCTGTCAGTTATTTCATTCTGCTTTTTCCCAGCAGTAAAATGGATTTGTTCTGAAACCAGGAAAAGAAAGAAATAAACTTGGCAGATGTAACCAGTTTATGATTTATTCTGAGTTGTAGCCTGATCCAAACGCCACTGAAGTCTACAGAAATCTTTTGGGGGATTTCAAAAGGAATCTCATCAGGCTCTTGATTGATATTCTGGGGAGTTGGGGGGGACGCATGTTTGGGGCCGAGGGAGTCTTGCAGATCTCATCCTTTTTTTTTTTTTTTTTTCCACAGTTTGCATTCTCTTGGTGTACATCTTTTCATGCAAGTATCTCAGTGTTCCCTGAACCATATGTATTTGGATTAAAAGGTAATATGAGAAGTGCTGGGAAAAGCTGGAGCCAAGTCCCATTTTATTGCAGGAAGGCCTCAAAGTGATGTGAGGAGGGACAGCATGTCTGACATCTGGGGCTGTGGGAACGTTACTTAGCGGTTGCAATAGAGACAGGGGTTTCTCGTCAGTCCTGTTTCCCTTGTGTCCAAATTCTCATACTCGTGTGCCAGCTCGAGCGAAGGAAAAAGGGGGATGAAGGGAGGAGAGGTTTGCATCGTGTGATCTCCTCACACGAGCCCCACTGCAAGGGATGCTCAGCAGGTGGGCGTCTCGTCCCAGGGTGCGGGTGGACCCAGGCGAGTCGCAAAGCCTTGTGCTCTGGTGCATTTTGGATCTCGGTTTCATGAGGCAGCGTAAGTGTGTGACCTTAATCAAGCCGATTAACCTTGCTGAAGCATCTGGAAATAGAGATGAGTAATAATTGTAGCAGAATTTAGCATGTGGCATCTTTTAACTTTACGGTTATCTGCAGTGTTTTCCAGACTGGAAAATTTCCAGATTTTTCTAGGATGGGAAAGGCCGCTATGTGATGTATGGAAACAAAACAGGCTTTGCACCTTGATTTATTCCTAATCTTATTATTGTGTGACAGGATCAGTTATTTCTCAAGGGGTGGTTTAATTAATGTTTACAAAATATTTGCAGTTCTTGGGGGAAAATGCGTCACAAAAGTGTGTTATTACTTGGGCTATTTATTAGATGGCACCCGAGATGTGAAAGCTCCTGCTTGTAACTGTCTGCAACCGCATTTCAGTGCACGTTGTGAGCTTTCAAAGTCCTTTTGGAAAAGCTGGTCTTTTAAAACCTTATTATTTTTCTCCCCCCTCTCCCCCCCCTTAAAGTGGGAGGGAATCACAGATGATCTTTCACATGATTCTTCCAACACCCAGTCATTCATCAGCAGAGACTTAAAGATAATAAACTTTTTGTTTCAGGCAATTACTTAATCTCGACAAACTCCTGTGTTAAGCAGGGCTATTAACTGAGCAGGCCATAAATCAGCGTGTTGCCAGGTGGGTGAGTCTCCTGAACTGCAATCACTCTTCAGGACCTTCCAGAGACCCCTCACAGTCTTAAGCACCCTCATTACACAAGCAGCATGCTAACAACCAGCACTTTGCATGAGCTGCCCAGAGAATCCACTGCAAACTGCACTGGGACCATTTTTAACACCAGGCGGAAAATTTTCATACCACGGCAGGATGATACATGGGAGTTATTAGCCTGCACCAAAACCACAGCTGGGTAAAACAGATAACTTCCTCACCCCTCTCCTCATCAGACCTTCTGCTTAGTTAAGAGCAGGGGGCCACCGAATGCTTGGTGAAAAGCCAGATCGTGCAGTAGGCTCTTAGTCTTTATGGACTAGGAGTGCTTTGGGGACTGATGTCCTGAAGCATGAAAACTCCCAAAACTCTTCTTTGAAGGCTACTGAGATGCTTATCCACCTGGGTTTAAATGCAAAAAAAGAAAAACCAAAAAAAAACCCAACGAAAAAACCAGCCCTGCAATTTTTTTTATGACTCTAGCAGAAAGCAGACATCTTTGCTTCCATTTCCAGAAAGAAGTTTGGTCAAAATGCACAGCGGACTCTGCACAGGGTTTTTCCAGACTCGATTTGTTCAATTTTACAAATAATATAAACAGACCCTTCATACAGAGGGGAAATTTTTCAAGCCATTGCCTATAGGAACAGTTTGATTTCAGTTTGTTTTAGTGCCTGGAGGAGCATATGCATAAAGAAAGCAAACTCACTCCTGTGGTTTGGATTGGAGAGGCTAGAAATGCCAGCGCTGCGTTTGAAGCACAGCCTTGTCCTGAAAGATTGAGAAAGCCTTTGTAGCGCGAGGGGGTATGGGTGTCCCCGCGATGGCAGCAGGCAGCCCTGCGGCGGGGGAGACCGCTCAGGTAGGTCTGTGCTCGGGGCAGGCTGGCGTGCTCTTTCTTGTTGGCACTGGCACCTGCGCTTTCATGGCATTGAAGCGTCTGCTTGGGCGTTTTTTTTCTTCTGCAAGGCGGCTTTCCAGCTCCTGCAAGTTGTGCCGGCTCCTTGTGCCGATAGCTCCTGGTGCACTACCTGATGGATTTGGGGAAATGCATTTAGTTTGCAATGGATGGTCAGCCTAGCTTCTTCATACGCATAGTTTGGCCAACACTAGAAGCAGTCATGTCGCCCAGGACCAGCACCTGGGAAGCTGGGCTGTGAGTAT
>NW_009260026.1:3926731-3927665 GCF_000687185.1 Egretta garzetta | reverse complement strand
GCGCTCCCCAGCCCAGCCAGCCCTGCAGCCACAGAAAACCAGCCTGGCCACCATAACAGAGAGTAGCACAGCACGAGGATGAGTGGCCAAAGGAGGCCAGGACCTTGCTTTCTGTGGCAGCCTGGGCTGGAAGTGGTTGCTGAACCACAGCCTAGGGGCTGTCTGTGCTCATTCATGCACCAGCTATCTCATGGTAAACAGGTTCAGGGAGTTGATCCAGCCAAAGCCCCATGCAATAAAATTTTAGGTGATTAGTTTTCAACTGGATGAACTCCCTGAGCTGGCTCTGTGTGTGATTGCATGAGTGCCAGTGCCACCTCCGGGGAGGGGTGTGAATGCGTGGCCGGGGGCGTGAGGCAGGGTCGATTTGAATGCTAAAAGATGTCCCTGTGTGTAGACCTGCTCCTAGGGATGCAGTTTGGGATGATGCTTTTCTATAAGCTTTTACATGCATGAGTGGAAGGCGCATGGTCAGGGCTTTGCTAGACTCACTGTTGGATGAAAGGAGGCTGTAGTGAGGTGGGTGTTAGTCTCTTCTCCCTGGTAACGGGTAATAGGATGAGGGGAAATGGCCTCAAGTTGTGCCAGGGCAGGTTTAGGTTGGACATGAGGAAAAATTTTTTCACTGAAAGGGTTGTCAAGCATTGGAATGGGCTGCCCAGGGAAGTGGCTGAGTCCCCAGCCCTGGAGGTATTTAAAAGATGGGCAGACGAGGTTGCTTAGGGACATGGTTTAGTGGTGGGATGGCAGGGTTAGGTTAACGGTTGGACTTGATGATCTTAAAGGTCTTTTCCAACCTAAACGATTCTGTGATTCTATGAGCAGTGTCATGCAGAGAGCACTGCATGATAGCTGATATACTCTCCCTCCTTTTTCATTCACTTCTTTAAGCCCTTTGGTGCTTCAGCAGTCTCCTTGTCTCCAGTCTGCTGAA
>NW_009260026.1:3917776-3926707 GCF_000687185.1 Egretta garzetta | reverse complement strand
AGATCCCAGGCTTGGTTGTGTCAGATGCAACAGAGGCCATCAGTGTCCTCTGGTGCTTCTGCTGCCTCCTGGTTGTAAATGCCAATTGGTGTTTTCTCCCGTAATGCCTCCATCTAACGGCAAATTACAATTTAGCCTTGGATTGTAGGCGATCTAGAGTAGTTGCGCTTTTGAGAGCCAAGGAAAAGTTAGCTTAGGTGTAAAATCAAGCTCCGGGAGCAGCTAAGCCGTACAGAGCAGCACGTGCAGCTGCCTATGCGCTCACACTGTGCTTCTCTGCTCTGCATTTCTCTCTTCTTGGGGTACCCAGAAAAAGAAACATCTTGAAGACTTGGGGGGTCTCTCACAGCCGAGTATTGGGGACCACAGGAGAAAGGCAGGGGATACCGGGGAATACTCAGGGCACTCAGCAGTTCGCTGAGGTTCACACAGTCCCTTTTCAGCAGCCATTTCAAGTGATGTGGCTCCCACTGTGAAATGAGCTTTAATGGGAAATACACAGGAGAATGAAAGAGTTTGCCATTCATTGGCTGTGTCCCAGAGCAGTCAATGGCAAATCCCCTTGGCCCATTTTTTTTGTTGGTTTGTTTTTTGGTTTTGGTTTTTTTTTTGGTTTTTTGTTTTTTTTTTTAAATTGCTGCATCAGCTGGAGGTGCAGGCGGTTGCTGAAGCTACCATCTTCCCAGGAAGCAGGACGATAACAACTTGGAGAAAACTTTTCCCCTTAAACCTGTAGGCATTTTTTCTTCCATGAATGTGTCTTTCTTGAGGGATCTTAAGTCTGCGTGAATGTTTTTGACATCATGATTTTTCTCCTGCTGCCCGTCCGGGCAGGCGCAAGCTGAGCCGCCATCTGCTCTGCCCCCACCTCCCTGCCTGCCCCTCGTGCGCTGGGATTTCTTCCTGGCTGGTTGGGATTTTTTTTATTTTTGTTGATGTTGTTGTTGTTCTTTTTCTTCTTTCCATTCTCTGGCAGCAGCTGTTGGGAGCACAAGCCCCAAGATCCATCTGGCCCTTCGAGCTTACCGGGCTGTGTCTTTCCCCGACAAAGCGGCAGTGGCCGCGCTTTCATCCAAGAGTTACATTATCTAACGGCAACTTGCTCCAAAAGCAAACTGCCTTTTATTCGCCTGTGCTGCCTCTCTCCCTTTAGAATTGCAGCCACAGCTGAACCACAATGTAGCCTCAGATCTGAGTCAGTCTAGAGGGCTGCTTTTCTCTTTTTCTTTTTCTTGTTTTGTTTTTTTTTTTTTCTTTCCCTCCTCTGCTTTCTGGAGGAGTTGGCACAATCCTGTGTTATTAGGACATAAGCCAGCTTGTTCTAGTGGAATTTCCTGTCTGATTTTAATTTCCCTCTCTTTTTTTTTTTTTTTCCCCCTCCCCTCAAAGTGAGACAGAAAAGCTTTTTAATTGCACTGCCGTAGGTTGCCCTTTCGGGATATTATTATTCTTATTAAGTACTTCCTGTTGGGAGGCGGCACATGAGTAGAAGTAACAAGGATCTCGGTGCAGTCGGGGCTTGTGGCCTCTTTGTTTGTTAATAACCGTCAGATTGGCAGCGCCCTCAAGATGCATCTTGGCCTGACAGCCTGGCACTTCAGTGGTGTTCAAGACTCTCAACGCTTGCAGCTCAAGACCTGTGGAATTAATAAGCTGCATTAGGCCTTTTTTTTGTGTTTTTTGTTTTTTTTTTAAATTGCTGCATCAGCTGGAGGTGCAGGCGGTTGCTGAAGCTACCATCTTCCCAGGAAGCAGGACGATAACAACTTGGAGAAAACTTTTCCCCTTAAACCTGTAGGCATTTTTTCTTCCATGAATGTGTCTTTCTTGAGGGATCTTAAGTCTGCGTGAATGTTTTTGACATCATGATTTTTCTCCTGCTGCCCGTCCGGGCAGGCGCAAGCTGAGCCGCCATCTGCTCTGCCCCCACCTCCCTGCCTGCCCCTCGTGCGCTGGGATTTCTTCCTTGCTGGTTGGGATTTTTTTTATTTTTGTTGATGTTGTTGTTGTTCTTTTTCTTCTTTCCATTCTCTGGCAGCAGCTGTTGGGAGCACAAGCCCCAAGATCCATCTGGCCCTTCGAGCTTACCGGGCTGTGTCTTTCCCCGACAAAGCGGCAGTGGCCGCGCTTTCATCCAAGAGTTACATTATCTAACGGCAACTTGCTCCAAAAGCAAACTGCCTTTTATTCGCCTGTGCTGCCTCTCTCCCTTTAGAATTGCAGCCACAGCTGAACCACAATGTAGCCTCAGATCTGAGTCAGTCTAGAGGGCCGCTTTTCTCTTTTTCTTTTTCTTGTTTTGTTTTTTTTTTTTTCTTTCCCTCCTCTGCTTTCTGGAGGAGTTGGCACAATCCTGTGTTATTAGGACATAAGCCAGCTTGTTCTAGTGGAATTTCCTGTCTGATTTTAATTTCCCTCTCTTTTTTTTTTTTTCTCCCCCTCCCCTCAAAGTGAGACAGAAAAGCTTTTTAATTGCACTGCCGTAGGTTGCCCTTTCGGGATATTATTATTCTTATTAAGTACTTCCTGTTGGGAGGCGGCACATGAGTAGAAGTAACAAGGATCTCGGTGCAGTCGGGGCTTGTGGCCTCTTTGTTTGTTAATAACCGTCAGATTGGCAGCGCCCTCAAGATGCATCTTGGCCTGACAGCCTGGCACTTCAGTGGTGTTCAAGACTCTCAACGCTTGCAGCTCAAGACCTGTGGAATTAATAAGCTGCATTAGGCCTTTGGGGGTTGTTTTCTGCTGTTCGGTAGTCACAGTTCCTCATCCATCTAGTAAAAAGCCCGCACCGGTGGGAAAGTCTCACTGTGGAAATCCTCAGCGGGGAGGTAGAAGCTCCTGATCAGGTGTGGTGGGGCGGACTGGCACATCCCACGTGGGATTTGCATCCTGTTGTCCATCTCTCAGCCTCATTTTAGCAGGCTCGCTGTGCCTGCGGAGTGTCCAGCAAAGAGCCCGGGATGCTTCTGTCTGTGGAAGTGGAGGGGTCCCGACAGCAACCCTCTGCAGCGCAGGGACCAAAACCCAGGCGACTTTTCCCGCAGCAGTGTGTCAGTGCAGCGGGTTGCCGTGTGCCATCGCGCTGCTGCTGTTTCAAATTCCCTAGTGTCCCATCCCATTCAACACTTACTTAGCAGGAAAAGGCAATTTTATTTTCTTTTTAATTTCCCAGGAAGCAAAAATTCTCAGCAGTCTCTTTCAGAAACTTCTTGTGTTGGCAGATACCCTTGTAATAAAGGCAAGGCATTTCAAGTTCATCACTTCCACTTTCTTCTTGTAGTCTAAAATATAATAGATCATAAACCATCTTGATCTTTTCTATGCCACTTTTGACAGCAGCTGCAGGTTCCTGGAAAATGTTTTCTGACGGAAAACTGCTCTGCCTTAAACCTTCCTCCAACTCAGGCGATTTAAGACTGAAGATGATGGCTGATGGCAGCAAGGCTGATTAAGAGACTTTTCTAATTATTGCTATTTGGAAAGCCATCAGAGCTCGGTGTTTGGGCTCCCTGCTGCAGGACTTCCTCGTGCTCGTGGAGTTCCCCCCGGCTGCAGGAAAGCTCTTTCATGTTAGGTACCCTTCCTAGAGGTATATAAAAACAATTATTTGTCCCCTTAAGGCTGCCACATATCAGTAACCCGAAGACCCTAGGAATTCTTGTAGAATAATAAATAATGCATCACCTTTATTCTCAGATGCCCACCTGAATATCTGAAAATTCTTCTAGAGACATGAATATATTAATCCTCCCAACACCATTTTGAAGTTTTTGAGAGTTTTCAGCACAACCTGTTTTATAAGAGCAAAGTAAGAACTTTCCATGCGGGTCGTCCGCAGGCTTCAGAAAATTCCTGTTTTCTCACCAAGAACCAAAGTGCCCTGGTTTTGGTCACACCTGAAGCGTGCTGCCAAGCCAGCTACTGCACAGGAGCGCATTGCAGGGTTTCCTGGCGTCCTCGTGTCCCTGCTGGCAGCAGCTGGGCTGTCCCCACCAGCTGTCCCCAGCCCTTTGGTGGCCGAGGCAGAAAGCCCCTCAGGCAGCATTTCGGAGATGGCAGATAGCAACAGAGGTATTTCAGCATTTGGTTTCTTAAAGACAATTCTACGTTCTTGTAGAAAATGTCAATGAACTCTTACATTTTTAATCTAAGTTTTCTATGTAGAGGGAAAGGCCATTTTTAGCCTCACTGTAATTGTTCCAGCTCTTTTGCCCAGGAGAAGACTGACAGGTTTAATGCCCTTAACAAAGGTCAGGCGGTGCACGGGAGCGAGCTGAGGAGAGCTGCCAGGAGCTTCAGGACGGGTTAGACATAGAGATGAACAAGAATATCCTACTTCCATCAGGGCCTGAGTTCATTTAAGCGTGCCGTCTCCTCCTTGGGGTGGGGAGGAAATTTATGGGCAAATTCCTTCAGTGTTGCCTTGAGTTGGCCACGGGGCCGCGGGGGGAGCTCACTGATCTAATCTCGCCCCCGTCCCAGCTGCAAGAGCCAGCTCTCTCCGCAGACGCCTGCCTGCCTGCCCCGCTTTTGGACACAACCTGTGGCTCAGCAGCACTGCCCAAATGCAAAAACAGTGGCCAGGCTGAAATGTGTTCCCTGGCTGCGTGGCCACCAGGACTACATTTCTGCCTGCCATGTGCGGGCAGGGCCCATGTCCTATGGCGGGGGCCTGCGTAACGGCAGCCCTCAGGATCTTCAAAAGACTTTTCCTTTGTTATTCCACCTGAGCTGAAACAGGAGAATAAACTTAGTAAGAGGGTAAACTTCTCTGGGCCATCCCCAAGAGGGTGGATGTTTGTTGTGATGGCTCCCAAGGAGGTTTCCTGTGGGATGCTGGAGAGGGGCAGCCTTGCATTTGCAATGTCTGATAGAGTTTTTTGCTGTGTCTCATGGCCTTTATAATGGCTTTTATTATACAGGTAGCCCCAGGAATGGACATTACTCTGTGTAAAGTACCGCATCCACATGGGTATCCAAAGTCTGTGTCCCCGCAGGGAGCTGAGCGGCCATGCATGCCATCTCGCTGCTGGCTGGCAGGGAAGCAAACATCTCCCGGGTCTTTCTGTGGTGGTGGGGAGCGCGCGGAGGGCTCCAGCAAAACTGCCAGAGAAGAGGCAAGTGGAAGTTGCGCTGACTCTGTCCTGCAGATGCTTTGAGGCGTCAATACAATAATGCTTCTTTTCAGGCTTTCTTTTTGGTGATTTTATAGCTGCAGAGCAACATATTTTTTTTATTATTTCTTGTTTACTTTTCCCATACCTGTATCCCAGCAAGGCCCCTGCTCCTTCCAATACTCCTACGAGGTATTTACCATTACCTGAGCCATTTGTCCAACAGAAGTTAGTTGTGTGCTCTCTATTGCTTACCTGAATGGGAAGCTTGGCTTGCTGTGCCCAGCCCATGGTTAAGCTAAGCACATTGCTTTCTCCGGCATCCTGACAGGCATTGTCTGCAAAAAACAGTTTAGTAAATTAGGCTACCATCACCTTTTTTCATTGGGTGTGTTAGAAGTAGAGAAAACTGGTTCTGCATCCCTCTGAGTGGAAACATCTGGCTGGATGTGTTTCAAAAGGGCCTGTAATACCTGGGGTGGGAGAGGGCTCTCCTGCAGGTGAGCTGGGGGGAGCCTGCCTCCCATTTATCCTTGCCATAATGTTCATAGTGGGACGGAATGAATATTTGCTGATCTTTTACCTGTGTACTTCCTCTTTTATTTTTGTCAGAGCTAACTGAGCTGGTAGTAAAACAACGTTCTAATTAACCAATAATAATTGAAGTATGCTGTGCGAAAACCAAACCAAACGCTAACAAGGCAAACAAAAGGAAAGCCCGCACGGTGCAGCCCTGT
Source organism: Egretta garzetta (assembly GCF_000687185.1). Classification (NCBI taxonomy): domain Eukaryota; kingdom Metazoa; phylum Chordata; class Aves; order Pelecaniformes; family Ardeidae; genus Egretta; species Egretta garzetta. The sequence continues at coordinate 3,920,853 of NW_009260026.1, read as the reverse complement.
TTATAGTGCTGTCTGCTGGAATCATTATACACGTTGATACAATAATACTGAGCACTTAATTACCACATCATTTTTAAAGTGCTGTATAAACATTAACCAAACCTCGGAGGTAGGGAGGTATTATTATCTCCATTTTAAAGAAGGGAAATTCTGACAAAACGAGGTTAGTCGGTAATTTAGCGTCATGAAGCCAGGCAGCTGGCAGGGCGGGAGATGAGGCTCCAGGGCCGCTCTGCTGCGATGTTGGAGACAGAAAAGCAGAGCTGCTGAAGCACCTGAGATGGCTTTTTGTGAAATGCATGGCACTGCCGTTTGGGGAAGGCAGGTACTCCCCCAGCACCTCTCTCTTCTCAGAAAATATGCAGGTTGGTGTAATTAGCAACCACATAATTATCCCCTTTTGAGGCAGGCACGCAGTTAGTGTGTTTTGCAAAGTATCTAAACAACATTAAAGCAAAGCTCTCAAACAGGGGCTTTGGGGGGCTAAGAGGCAGCTACTGTAGCCTTGTGTGCCTGCTCCCCCTCCTCCCCGTATCGATCTGAGCAGTGGTTCTGGGAATGGCTTTCCCTGCAAAGCCCTTAACATTCTGCGTGGTGGTACATGACTTCATCCGAGGAGAATCCCACAGGCGCATCAGCGTGATCTGCTCTGTCATGTTTCTGTGACCCAATTTTCCCCGTTCTTTGTCTCAGACCTTCCCTGACCCCAGGCCTATTATCTCTTCCAATAATTCACCGGGGCCATTATTAATGGTGCATTAACTTTGGCTGCGCTTTCAGCAAAGATGTTTTTCTTGTGCTCATTCATTCGCTCAACTCACTTAAACAGCGAGATCATTATTCGAGGGACGTCACACAAACACAAAAACATCTCCCTTGCCCACACCTATAGCCCTGCAGCACTTTGCCGGAGAGGCGGCCGTCCAAATACAACACTGAAACGCCCAGGAGGGACTATCAAAAGGAGTCAAGTAGCCACACACACACACACTCAGTCGCCCGGGGCCAGGTTTGTCTCCTCTGCTTGCAGGCTGAGACTCTCTCTGGGATGCTCTGAAGCCCATCAAGCTCTGAGGTGCGGAAAACCACTGCAGGAAGGCTGGGGAGCAAAGCATGAGCCCCTCTTTGCTGTTTCAGAACAAGCCTGATGTTTGCCACTGCAGTCGCTGGATGCCAGAATGTGCCCCTTTAAAATGTACACTGTGGATGAGTAAAATTTGGACTTTAAAAAATGTAACAAGAAAAAGAATGCTGCCTACGATTTATTTCTCACTTGATGCCTTGGAGTTCTCTGGGTGATGACTGAGTGAAGGAGACTTCATGTTTGTTGTATCGTTAACCCTGTCCTTGAGAAGAGAGTGAGATTTGGGCATCGAGGAGAAAATGTGGGCAGTGAGAAGGACCTTTGCTGTGGAGATGGGGAAAACTAGCAAATGCCTCCTCTCATGTCTTAGAGGTTTCCGTGTAGTGTCTAGTGCAGACAGCAGTTATTTTCCTATTATCCTTTTCAAAGAAGCTAGACCTGGGAAAAAAAAAAAAACAGATGCTGTTGCAAGCTGCTGTGTGGCACGAAGCAGCATCCCACCGCCCCCAGGAACAGGGATGTGGCCTGTGACAGCACAGCGCTGCTGCTGCGAAAGCACTCATGGACTCACCAGCATCTTCTGGCACATCCCCTTCCCATTTTTTTTTTTTTTCCTGTGTCAGCTGCTTGTACATAACTGCTAATGCCACTGCAGTGACAGGAGCGTGTGAGCTGTTGTCTGGAGAAGTTTTTCTCCTAGTAATCCAAATCAATCCAATACCCCAGGGCTCCAAAGCCTTTTAGAGATAAGGTTGCAGTTTCTGCCTGCTGTGGTTGAGGTTCGCTGGGGAACCCGCTCTTGTTTGACTGCGTAGACTTGGGCAAGTTCTTTTACGTTACCCTGTTTCAGCCCCTCTCAAGTGAAAAAAAGGGCTGTGTTTCAAATGCACGTTTGCTTCTCTTCCTAAGGAGAGGTGAGGCTTTGTTAGTCTTTGCACCGTAGCTTGTGATCCCTGTGTGAAAGCTGTGTCCCATGCATCACTAAAACCACAGGAAATCAAGCCAAAAGGGATCCCAAGAAGTCAGTGTTTGGTTTTCCTCTTTTATAAAATGTTGCACTTTTTTTTATGGCTGTTTTTGCAAATTTGTTGAGAAAAGCACTACAGGTACTGAATTATCCAGGCAGCGATCTTTTACTTTTTTTCCTCAACAAATCACTTTCCCTGTTTGATTGCAAAATATTTATGCTCTGTTTCTGAGCAGTCCACTCACAGCCTGGGCTGCTTGTTCCCATAGACGACTGTTGGACATCCATAGGAAAACTGCATTTTTTTTTAGCCCATCTGGTGGCCTCTGTGGCTCACGCAGGCTTAAGATAAAGCGGTGGGAGCCCAGTACATATTAGATGGTACAGAGCAGGGGGGGGCTTCTCGGGGTGTCTCCCCAGCCAGTCTTGCTGCAGCACCCCAGCTGCAAGTGGGAACAGAAGACGTCCTTTAAGTGCCTTCCCAAGGGCTTTCCGAACTATATTTGTCAAAGCGAACTGCAAATGAAACTCGATTCAGCGGTGTGGGGCCTGATTTCTTTTCTTCTGCTGCTTTTTTTTAGTGATCATGTGTGTAGGCTGAAGTATTTGGAATAGAAAAAGCTTATTTGACCCTTCCTAATTCTCCTTTTTGGGCTCAAAAAGAGGTGCTGCTGTGAGTGATGTCAAAACGGCTCCTTTGCTTGCTATACGAACCCATACGTGCAGTCTGTGTTTCTCTTGAAGCACAGGTTTATCTGTGGAGATAATCAAAAGCCTGCATCATCCTCAAAAAATGCCTGTTTCTGATGCCTCCCTCCCCTGTTCCTGGGATTTTCGGCAAAGGGACATCCCCTTTAAACCTGCGTTTCTGCTTCATATCTTTTCTCTTTGAAGCCAGAGGGTTGGCTGGCCTTTGAATAGACAAGGATGAGAATATAGCAGTGGGAGGTCCATGTCTTGCTCATAAACCTTGGCCAGAAAATCAGCTCCGACAAGTGGGGACAGGTAGCAGCGTCTTTCCCCTTA
>NW_009260026.1:3917397-3917736 GCF_000687185.1 Egretta garzetta | reverse complement strand
GGCTGGGTGGAAGGTGGGGCCTCCCAAATGCGCCTTGCTGCTCTGCCGCTGTGCTTCACCCCGGGAGCTGCCTGCCACAGGCTTAATGAAGAGATGTGTTATTTCTGTACAAAGCACCCTGTTTTCCCATTGCCCCTGCCCCTTGGGTGCTGCTTTGATTTGTTCTTTGGTTTTCTCTTCCTTCTGCGGGAGCCAGAGAAAATCTTTACCTCTTGTTCCAGTGCTAGGGGACTTTTGGAGGTACCACATCATGCCTTCGCGCTGCAACACATCGTACCGCATGGCTTGGCGGGGCCCAACTTTTTCCTGGGGGAAAGCTTTCCCCAGGCCTCCTGCTGA
>NW_009260026.1:3876201-3917362 GCF_000687185.1 Egretta garzetta | reverse complement strand
GCTAATTGGGCAGGTTTGGGGTTAAATCTGCAAAGATTGCTTGGGTTTGGTAAATCCTCTGCCACCACAAAGCAGATAATGCTAAACAAAAGATTGCCTTGATTGGATTAAAGTTGGCAAATTCATTGCCCTAATCATCATATTGCCCTTCCCGTGGCTATTCAGGAATACATCACCATGACTTACTTGAAGTAATTGAATATAATTGTCTTTTTAACTCGTATGTGTAAAACATCCATCTTTGTTAACAGCGTGTGTTGCTGTCCTGCTGCCAGCTAGCTGTCCTCTTCGGGAGGGGTGGGAACACGAAGCAGAGCCAGGCTGACGTTTATGAATTGGTAGTTGATTGCCTATAAAACCATTCATTATTTCTGACCAAGCACCTGGAAAAGAATAAAAAGAAACAGCACCAGCCACTGGAACACATAGGCTTGGCCGGTGCTCCCAGGCAGGGGAGAAGAGGGGAAGCCCTGAAGTGGGACGTTGTGAGGGGACGTCACCAAAACCAACCCTTCCCCTTGCCCTCAGTGGCAGCAAAACGCCGAGTACGTCATGGGGTTGGAAATGAGAGCGGCAGCGTGAAACAGGCGCCCGAGGCAGGGGCATTGCTGACCCTCCCGCAGTCCAAACAGGTTGAAATGCTTAAAAACAGGCCGATGGTTCCAGTGGGAGGGAGGAAGTTCATGGAAAATTTTCTCCCGTTAATAACCAGAGGTGTGAGGAAGGAGAAATTCTCTTCAGATGTCATTTTTATACCAACAGATAGCTAGGGAAGGAGGCCAGACAGCAAACACCCCATGTTTTCTTTTCCCCAGCTCTCCTGAGTGACAGGGAAAGACTTCTTTTGCACAGAAATTTCCTATATTACCTCAGCAATCAATCATTTAGAATTGCATAGTTACAAAATAAAACATAACTGGCTGGGGTTTTAAGAGATTCAGCATTTGACCTGTTATTCTTAACAGTTTTATCTTTATTAGTGAATTAAATTGGTCCAGGGAATGGGCCCAAGGATTAGGATGTGACTCTCCATATTATTAAAACACTGCCACGATGCCCAGCACAGTTTCAGCCCATGTCAACTCGCACTTTCCTGCAGATTGGGGGTTAGCCCAGCCCTGGACATGCCCGTTACAGGCAGAGTGGCCACCCTGTTTTGGGAGGCTGCAAAATTTCACCTGTAGGGATGCCAGCTGGGCTGTGTGGCTTGGCCCCAGGACCGCAGAGGAGTTGGATTTATTTGTATGGCGCAGATACGGGGGTGAGCACTGCAGGAAGCCCAGCCTAGGGGCTCAGGCTGGAAGAGATGTTTGTGTTGTCTGGTGTCAGATGTCTGTGCAGGGATAGTTGGTTTTGTGACCGTGCTTGGTGCACGATGATGTAAACTCCCCTTGCCCTGCTCCCTCTGGTCCTCACGGTGGCTGTGGCCGTAGCAGTGTCCCCGGTGAGGGGTGTGGCAGCTCTAGGTGCCTGCCAGCATTTTGGGCTGAGCGTGGTTTGGGGAGACCAGAGGCTGTATGGCGCTGCGTGGGGGCAGCGCCATATGGGGACGGAGTGTGACGGCTGAAGTCCGCTGCGTTCCTGACCTGGAAAAACACTGGCTGCCTCTTAAAATGAGGACTCCTTACAAGTGTCCTTATGTAAGAGATTGTCCCTACCCAGGATGGTTACAGGGTGAATCTTCCTCCTGCCAAAGCAAATCCTGAAGGATGCAAGTTTATTCTCTCCCTGAGCTGCTTTTGGGGGAGGAGGGGAAGGGAGCAGAAGCGGGGAAGGCGCTTAACAGTTACCCTACTGTGTCCTGACATTAGGCGAGCTGCAAAAATGCTCCCAGTGTATCAGGTAGTGCGCGGTGCCAGCCTTTCGCTGGAGCACGGAGAGCAAGTCTGCTGCAGAGCCTTAAATACTTTCCACCCCGACTACCTTAGCTTAACGCCTTTCAGCAGAGTTGGCAGGAGGGTTGTTTTTGTGTAGTCTCTCACCTCTCCCGGAAGCCCGGCTGACGCGCCTGTGCCGCGCTCTGCTCGGGGATTGTACGTTGCAATGGGAGTAGGAGCCGCAGATCCTCTTGCTGATATGCCGGGGAAGACATATACGGGGATTTCACGCAGGCTTTGCACGACGGATCCACAAGGAGCACAGCCTCGCCGGACGGAGTCAGCGTAGCTCTGTTGCAGCTGGAGTCACAGATGTGAAAGGCTGAACTTTAAGTCTTTCATAGAAAAGAGTTTGGCGTTTACTGGAGTTTGCTGAGCATCAGCGAGAGACTTGGTCCAAGCTTTGACACTTTGGTTTTGGATGGTGCTTCCCCACTCTACAGAGAGATGCTACCTGTCGCGGAGGCAAGTCACAGTGAAATACTGAGTGCAGACTGGGTTTTGAAATGCTCGCTTAGGAGGTTGGTTTTGTTTTGCTTTTAGTCTCCAGTTAGATAAGAAAGGCCAAGAAGCCAGAGAGGGAATGGGAAGACCTGTGACAATATTAAGTAATCTTTAATGAAGAACTTCTGACTGTTTGTAAAGGCAGAGCAAGACCAGCCTTTTATCTTTAAGCCGAATGCTGGTACCAATCTAGAAAGCGGCATCGTTACAGATGCGATGAGCCCTATCAGAGGGCGATTGTACAATATTGTTATCGAGGCTCTGCTAATTGTATTTCTTTAGCTTCTGTAATTTTAGCAGGAGAGGCCCAGGTGGTCAGGCAGCGTTGTCGGGGGTGGCGTGGAGAAATAACCTGATGAATTTTCCATCAGTTCGACTCACTCAAATATTCTCACCGTTAACTTTTGGGGTCAATAATAAATATTAAAACCTGTAGATTTAATAAGTCAATGTAGGTGTTCTCTGCCTTTTGAGACCACTTTATCTTTCCATCAAAGATGAAACAAGCTTCTCAAATGAATAAAAAATAGGGCCTCAAGTGATTACAAGTGAGAGCAATTTGGGCTTCTCTCTCAGAACCTGGCAGTAGGCACTTTTGAGTCTCTTCTGACTGCCTAGATGATCTGCATTAGCACTGCTCTCGCTGTTACATTTTTAGATAAATATTTCCAACTTGTGTGTACAGACCTTCAGGAAAGGTGTTTGCTGCCACTCCAGGCATGAGGGACGACGCAGGTCTGGATCCCGCCAGGCTCTGTTGAGTCTGATTTGCGTTGCAAGTCTAGTTTTCCTTGGTGCTTCCTATAATCTCCTCAAGTTCAAAGAGCGCTTAGCTGCTTGTCTTTGTCAAAAACCCTGTTGGAGATCTTTTATGTCGAAGATGTAGGATTTCTCCGCATGACTTTGATTATTTATTCATTCCACTTCTCTGGTGTATGATAGCGCTGATATCATGAAGACCCCTTGTCTTGCACTGCTCTTGCTCTGAAATTCATGGAGATTTAGTGCCTTTGAAATTGTTTTAAAAGGAAAGGAAAAGTTTTTGAAGTCCCATTTTTTTTTTCTTCTTCTATTCCCCTCAACAGTGCCGCAGCACATTTTTCCAGCCTTCCATGCTCCTTTGCCAATTGACATGCGCCACCAGGAAGGACGATACCATTATGAACCTCACTCTATCCACGCTATCCACGGGTAAGTCTTGCACCTCCGCTCCCGTGCCTTGCTAAAATGTTGGCTGCCCACTGTACGCCGAATCCCACTGCTAAGGTCTCAGGGACTTGCTGCTCTCCTGGCAGGCTGGCCCCGCTGGTCACTCCTTGTCCCGCTGTCCCCATCCGGTGGCAATACTGACCTGCCTGGCAAGAGTGCTCTACAGCTCCGTTAAACCTATAGAAGTGCCGTGTAGCTGCGGGATGGGAGTGCAGGGCTTCTGTGTTGTTATCCAGCTGAGGTCCTGGGGACAGGCTTGACTTACGTTTTTGCGGCCATGGTGTTTCTCATGTCACACTGTGCCTGGGTCGTTCCTGGCACTGTCTTGGTAAAGAACGAGCGCTGCTCCCTTTGATTGAAGACCTCGCGTACCGTTCCTTCCTGCCCGTCAGTTGGGGGTGCAGGGGGGGAAGGCTGCAGGTAAAACTGTAATTCACTTTGATTTCACCGGATGATGGCCTGGGCAGGCTGGATGGTGTTTTCTAAAATGTGGTAAAGAGGCAGGTCCTCACGTGGATGTCCATGTCCACTCTGGAGGGGCAGGACCGTGGGTTTCAGTGGTGACCTCCTTGTGAGAGTCACCCCTGCCCCAGGGCAGCTGATGGCCAGCGAGCACAGGCGCTAGTTGGGGGCTGTACCCTGAGGGGGGGGATCATGATTAATCTCCTTATCCAGGATATGACAGCTTAATAGTCCTTCATGCCTTGGAGGACATGTTTATAGAGAGATCTGGGTTCATCTCCTGTAAGCTTTGACCAGGGCAGGGAAAACGGAGCAAGCAGAGATGTGAGCAGACACTCTAGTGACTGTGTAGCCAGGAGGGTTTCTCCTCGTCCCTGAAATGCACCATCCCGGTGGGAGGTGAGGAGCAGCCTGATGGGGTTGGTGGTCCCACGGCCAGCCCCAAATCCCTCAAGCTGTGTCTGTAACACAGGGCTCAGCCATTAGCTGAGGGACAGGTCCCAGGGCACTCAGTGTAAGGGAACCCGTAATGGCTGGAAACATTTTTCAGGAAGAGGCAGGGACGAACAAACAGGGCTCATCACTTTAAAAACTCTCATTTGATCCCTCTGTTGACTCCGGAGCCCCGCTGTGGCCTCCTCGTCCGGCCAGGGTCAGCGCTCACCCAGCTTTGCAGGGGCTGTTTGTAGAGCTGTGCTTTTTCTGGATAGGTGCAAGTGGGGGGAACAGCCCCCGGCAGGCAAGTAGTGCAGACGGCGGCAGCCAGGAGATCTGTGGCATCCCACAGCTACCAGGGCTTTATTCCGCTTCCAAAATGCTGCAGGAAAAAATGATAGGTCATTCCCCTGGATCCTACCAGAAGGCAAGTAGTTGTCTCTTTGGCTGGCAGTCAGTTTTCCTGAATGTTTAAAGGGGCAGAAGCCCCTCCTTCCACTCTGTGCACAAAGGGGAAAAGAGAGAGCAGGTTGCTAACGCGGGAATTGGGGGGGCTGAGGAGGCTGAACGAAGTAGTTCTGGTCTTGCATGCAAGTACATGCAAAAATTGTAGAAAAAAGAAAGACAGATTAATAAAAAAAACATACTGGGAGATAGTTAATAAGCCGGAGCTCTGGCTAATAAAGCACAGACTGACTTCTGAAAGGGGCAATATTCAAAACAGTGATCAGAAGAGAGGATGGCAGATGCTCAGATGTTTGGCACCAGCTTATTTGTATGCCCAACTCGGTGCTCCCGTTTGCTCCTTGCAGATAGGATAGGGTGCATTGCCTCTGCAGCACCTCTTTCAGTGGGGTCATGGAGCAGGGTCTTCTCCAGAACGCGACCAAGAGGTCACCGGCAGGTGCCATGTACCTGTGAATCGTAACACTCGGTGATGGGAGACGGTATTTTTCATATTGGTGTTGTCCAACTGATCAAGCCTGACTAAGTGCACAGTGCTGGCAGATCAGGTTTCAGTTCATCTGCATCATTATTAATAATCCACTGTCTTAGCAGTGACCACAGTGTCCTGCTTTTAGTATTTGGGTAGAGTTGTTGGCAAATACCTATTGCCTTTCTTCTTTGGGATCCGTCACCTTCCCAACAGTACCTCTCACAAAAATGACTTGTGAGGTACTGGAGAGAAAACTTGGTTGTTGGTCTTAGAAGAAGAAAGAGTTTTCTTTGAAATGTTTGATAAGATCAGTCTTACTACCTGGGCATTGCGCTCAAGGTTGTCTCTGGGGCTGGTGAAGCACCAAAGCTGAGCAGCCAACTGCTTCTTGTCTGTGGGGTTTTTTTTAGGATCAAGGGAATGCCACTTCTGTTTGGCTCTTTCCCAAGTGCCCTGGTCTACTGCACAACCACACTGGGAAAATTCTCACTGGCTGTGGAGTTAGCCTCTCGACCATTTTTTCTCTTTGAATTTTATCTGCAAACATCTTAACCTCATCTCCTGCCGTTTCCTCCTCTGGTTTTCATTCTACTTCTCTTTTGTCTTCCTCTTCTCTCCTCGTCTGGTCTGGAGATCATAACATAGTGCTCATTCTCCTCGCTGGAGGATGTCCAATGTGAAATCCTCCAGAACAGGGTGGTGGAGCTGGGCTAGAGCATGCATAGAGGTTGTGCGTCTCTTGTTCAGTACGCTGGGTGGACTCTGCAGGCACAGTCAAGCCTCTAGAAATTTGAACTCCATCCTGGTGGTGCAGAAATCCATCCTTTTGTTTAAACACCACCAAAAAAAAAAAGGTATGTGCATATTTTCACTCTAGAAAATTATGGTAAATGTTTGGAAGAAAAATTATGTCACTGAGTTTTGGTTTTATGATTAATGTGGTCGGTGCCTGACAGAGAGCCCCCAATTCATCAAGCCCATATTCTAGCTGTCTGTTGTCTGGCCAGTACCAAATTTATCTAATTACATGAACATTGCACAGCAAATTAAGTGTAGTCTCATTTGTTGCTAACTATGGGGTCTTATTATCCGCCTGCTGCATTATGTCAAAGGTTGGTTTCCTGACTGCTCGATGTGACATGGCAGTGCATTCCCCTTCATCACTGTTTGCATTTGGCCTAATGAGAACATATGTTATTTTATCCTAACTGAAAGGAACTCATCTGCCAGGGTCTCTTGAGCAGGACTACTTGTGGGACCCTTTTCTTGAGAATATGGTTGGGAATATGGAAAACTCAAGTAATATAAGATCCACATGCCAAGACGGGGGCCTGAAAGATTTGCTGCATTTCTGCTCACTGTTGTCAGTCTTTCTCTCTCAGTCATTTCCTTGTTAAACAGTGTGAGAAATAATGTTCAGAGCTTGAGTCTTCTTCCAAATCACTGAGCGCTTACTGTATATGTCCAGAAGCAGGTCATGTTGGTCTTTCCTTGAAATACACTCCTAGAGATTTTTTTTTCAGGTTAAAATAGAATTTCTCCAGTCATCAGGACAAGTCAGGTCTCTGTACAACCTCTGCTGGTTTTATTCCTTTGGTGATATACTGCACTTTCCTTTTTTGACATCTTTTTTTGGCTTTAAGAACAATTTGGCAGAATCATGATGCTTGCTTGGCTAGTCTAGAAAAATAAAGTATCATTCAGATGATCCTTGAGCTCTCTGCAGTGCAAACCAACAGGAATACTGTGGATTCAAGGCATCGTCCTGGATTCTGGTGCTTGTGAGCTTGTGGTCATACAGAGGATGGGGGGAGAGGCAGGATTGGAGCCCAGAGGGAACTGAGAAAGTATGTAATGCAGAATGGAATAAAACTGAGCATGGGATGAAAGCTCTTCCAGGACCGTAGAGTTAGAGCAGAATGAATAAAGAAAATTGTATTGGTACATATAAATTTTATGAGGTACCACTTCCACAAAGCAGCCTTGTTTAATGTTAAGGTTGCAAAATACAGCACTCAAAAGCTAAGAAATGACAGAAAAATAGATTTGCAGATTCTGACTCATTTTGCATGCCATTGCGATAATGCATTAAATTACACAGCCACATACTGGTTTTCCCTGGGCTCCTTGCCTCTCCCACAGCACAGGATGGCCCAGGCTCTGGGGAAGAGCAATGGTGGGTGTTATATGCATTTTCTGCATGCAGCTTTTATCGATTTGTCAGAATTTCACTCTTTGCCGTTGACTGTAGGCAGAACACAGATCAGCATTACTGGAGCAAAAATCATCAGCCAGGGTGTTTCAGCAGGTTCAAAGCTGAACCAAATTCACTTCATAAGTTAGAGCAGGTCCTTTTCTAACACAGGAGATATTTCATATTTTGCTGAGCTTCTTCACAAAAGCTTACTCCACTGGGGCCCTGCAATAACTCCCTCCACTTTAAACCCAGGGAACTCTTAGCATCAGCTTTGCAAGCTGAAGCCCTTGACCACAGTGGAAAGCTGCTGGCAGAGACGGCAGGTGATTACCAATAGCTCCCTTCCACTCCCTGCTTTTAGGTGTGCTTAGCTACTCTAAACTTTTTTTTTTTTTTTAGGCACAACAAAAATAACTAAAAACTCCTTAGCTCAGCTTAAAAGTCCCTGCCAATGCAAGAGCCTCCAGGGCTAACCCTTGTAAACAGCATGCCTAGGCTTGACTCAGCAAGAAGCTTTTTAACAGTAGCTCCTAAACTGTGGTTAAAACCCATCAGGCATTACGCAGTGTAACAAACAAAAGCAGCCTTGTTTTTCCACCGACGTCCTGGTTGTGTTTCAGGATGCAGTTCTGGCATTATTTATTAACAAAATACAGTTGTTGTTCTTCTGTCCACCCACAAAAGCAGTAAAAAACACCCCTGAGCCGATAGTCACAAATTCTATGGCTTTCATGAGGACTGAGTTGTCCCAAAGGTCTAAACATAGAGATGACTCCATCTCCATGATAATGTGGAGTTGCCCTTAATTTTCCTCTGGTAGGGATTTTATCTGGCTTAATCATGGATCTTTCTCCATTTCCCTGAGATCTTAATATATTACAGATTTTCCCTGATATTCAGCCTACACTTTTTTTCTTTATCTGATCCTATTACCCCTCCTTGTTGAGGTTTGTTTTCTTTTTGCTATGTTAAAAATTACAGAATACCATTTCAGGACCAGTTCCAATGTTCCTGAGCTGTTTAGGCAGGGAAATTCACAGGTGGGCAAGGTGACTGTTAAAGTTTTCATCATAAAAAGGCTGTATCTCAAGTGTTTAAAAATTTGCCAAATTTAATGTTGAACCTAAGATTTTCCGTGTTGGTTATCTGTTTCAGGCTGGTTTTCTCCTTCCTTTGTTGTTTTTGTGAGATTCAGCCAAGGGAGGCCAAGTGGGGTTAAGGGAAAATATGTTGGTTAGCCATACAAAAAATAATCATTATCATCATCTTATAACTGTGCTTTGAGAAATGCCAGTGTCTCTTGCTTTAGAGGTGGAATTTGCTATTGTCACAGATGTGCCTTTTGCTGTTCCTATTTAAAAAAAACACACACACCCCCGCTAAATTTTGCCGGATAGAAAGCCTTTGAAAAAATCTCTCTTCCAACACACTCAGTGAAGGGGTGTTGGAGTTTTGCAGCAAAATTTTCCGAACACCCCTGTGTCTCTGACCATGCTCCACCCGAGCCCTGCAAGGGCCTTCTTCCCTGAGCTCCCCATTTTCTGCCAGGGGTCTTGGTCGTCCCCTCCATCCGGGGGGATTCATAACCACAGCTGATGGCGGAGGGGAGTTGGTGGCATCGCAAGCTTGTGGAGCCGTCTCTGTGAGTTATCGGGCATGCATGAAGTGCCTTTGGTTAACCTGGGCAGGACATGGCTCCTGTGAGGCTGCAGCTTTGATCCCATCAGGCAGTTTAGGATGGGACCCCAGGTAACGTTCATTCCTGCAGCAAGGATGCCTCTCAGTTGAGCCACAGAACGTACACACCAATAAAACCTGTGTGTTTTCATATTTACTTTGCTACCAGAGTAGAAAATCTTTGGCAGGTCATGATTGATGGTACTGTGCTGCTTTGGAGATAGAGCGAGCTCCCTCCGGAGTCAAAGCAAACAGCTGCTCAGAGAGGCCTTCTTATGTGTTTTGCGAAGTTTTACGACTTTCACCAAATAGATACATTGCTCATTTGGGAAACAGGTTTGGGGGCTCCCACATCCAATTTATTCTGTCCCCTTCTTTCCCACATGCTTCTTTTATTTATTTAAGAAAATAAGAATGTGTGAGTATGTGATGGTTGCAGAGGCTGGTCCCCTCCAGAAGGCTGGTTCAAACCTCTCCCCGGTCTGTAATTAGCTGGAGTGTGTTGCTTTTAGGTGGCTCTTTGGTAACCTCCAGGAGGTGATTTGGGGAACTATCAATACTGATCTCACTCTAAAACTACCAGGATTAATACTTGATGGTCACTTGATCCATCTTCAGTAGACCACAAATTAAATACTTGGCTGCTGCTGTCCTGTTTTGGGGGCTGGAAAAATTACTTTAATTCCATCAGTGCTTTATTTTTCCCATCTCTAAAGTGCCGTTACCGTAATACTCACCCTCCTGAAGTTTTGAGACCTAAGAAGTGTCAGGCGGTCTGTGCCTTGTTTGGCACCCCAGAAGGGGTTCATGGCATGTTTTCAGGCATCAGGAGAGAAGTACACAGCGCTACCTACCTGTGCAGAAACTGAGAAGGTACACGCTTAACATCTTCTGGCCTCAGTGGGAGGACAGGCTGATCAAGTCTTCTGAAAATGGGGCAGACATAATCCAAAACACTCATCAGGGCTAGAATGTTTCTGTAGTTTTTTCCAATCTGATAAACTATTCTACGGAAAAAAAACCCCAACCAATCAAACACAAAATGCCACAGCTTTCTCTTTTGAATCTTGTTAACAAATTTCAAGCACTTTCCTTTATGATTTGCACATCTATGCTGTTCCCTAAATTTAGGAGATCGTTTCATCGTGTTTGTTTAGCTAAATAGCCCTCAGGATACTTTGAAAAACTCGAACCTGAAGTCCAGAGGCACCTTGGAGGTACATGGTTTCATGTTCACTGAACTATGCAGTCAGATGCAGATTGGACTTAGAAATATTTGGGTTGGATCTTCAGTTGCTGAATGCCAACATCATCACACAGGAGTGAGGGGCTTCGGTGAGCTCACATAGAGTCGTGCTCATTAGCACTCAGTGAAGGTCTGGGCCACCGAGCTGCTGGTGCTGTGACACCACAACATACTGAATGAAAAACTGCAGCTCTAATTTAGCCTAATCAACACCAGGAGTGTAAAAACGGCTAGGAGGTTTTAGTGTTGAGAACAAGAGCCTGATCTCTGAGGTCTTTTATGTAAACCTCTGGCATGTGTTCATTTAATATGATGTCACTCTGTAATCCACCATTGCTTTTAAATGTCATTCTCAGAGCTTCATGTCAGCAAGTCTTAAGTGATAATCCCTTTGCTTACCTCACTTTATAGTAGATTAAAAGTGACTTCATGCTTCCACCTTATCCACTGTTAAGCTTGTGCTTTAGGAGAAATTTATTTGAACTCTCTTCTCCCGCTGCTTTCTAAAGAGTTTCTAAACAGAGAGTGAAGGTCTTTCAGAAGCTACCTCAGTGGTATTGCCCATTCTCCATTGCTTTCAGCGTCCTGTGAATAATGGATAAATGTTCAGTGCCAACCTCCTGCCCTTTTAAACTCCAGTGTTACGAATTTGTTTCCCGAGTTTTCCCTTGGCTAAATGTGGAACACTGCCCCTCCTGGCCTCTCCTTTTTCTTAATCCTAAATCTATCCCCTCTCTAGATGGTGCTTCACCTCTCAGCAGCTTCTTACAGCCATGAGGACAAGAGGCCATGACCTGTTGCTGTGTTTTGCTCCTGTGTAACTCTTCCTCCTGTACAGCACAAGGGTGTGCGGGTTCCCCCTTTCTGGTCCTGTATCTCCTGGTTAAACTTTTCTCTATCCTGTAGCAAATTGTTTCTCAGTATAAAAAGCGCTCCCTGCAGTTCACCTTCCTCGTCCACCCTCCTTTTTATTCTCTCCCCAGATTTCACCCTTCTGCTCCTCGCACACCTCCTTGTGTAACACGTCCCTCCAGATACTTGCTGCATGTTGTCATATCCTTTCTCCCCACACTAATGAACTGACCAGGCTGCAGCCTGCAGCATATACTCAAATATCAGTCTGCTCAGCCTCCTCATTTTCACTGTGTTTCTCTGAAACACTTCCAGTGTGTGTGGAGATAAATGGACAAAGCCCATCCACCCCATTGGCTTGTGAAATGAAGCCTGCGGCACATCACTTTTCAGGTACTGGTTAATCTGGGTTCCCAGCTACCAGTGGCCATGGGAAGCAAATAACACAAGGTGCTGAGAGATAAAAACTAATGGCAGGGATGCTGGCTTGTGATACTGGAAGAAAAATGTAGGAATTTTAGTGTCCATACAGAGCGGAAATTTTAAAATCTCATCCAAAAGTTCCCCCCACGCAATAAAGAGCAGAGAAGTCAATTTACCCTGGAAGGATGAAGGACTGAGTCAACTCTTCTGGGATTAGAACATGTGGTTTGAGGGATCCTAGGTATTTCGGGTCTGATTCTCGGACCACCCAGATGGCTGGGGGGAAAGGAAAAAAAAAAAATAATACTAATAAAAAAAGGACCCTAGTTGGCAGAACTGCGGATCTGGGTACCCTGCCTGCAGCTAATGCCGTGCACACACATCTGCACAAACCAAAGGGCAGAACTGGGTGCTATTACTCCGGGAAATCTCAGATCTGCCGAGTGCTCCTGCGGGAACGTGTGTGTTTAAGTGAGCTTTCTAGATCCCTGACTTTGACACTAAACCACCTATGTATGTTTTTCTTCTGTGTGCCAGACCATTTTGAGAATTTGTGATTTTACAGAGTTTTCTGCCTTGGAGGCTTTTCATGCCTGTTCTTTTATGTTTCACCGTTGATATTAAATAGACAACTAACAGAGCTAAAATTTAGAGCGTTACTCAAGGGTCGAATTTTAAAAAGTGCCTGTATGATATCAGGTCGTAAATCCTACTGTATTGGGTCTGGCTAACAACATTATTTTGAAAGTGGGTGTTGTGGGTTTCAAAATAACGTTGACCCGAGTCTTTTGATGATTTTTTTAAGATGTCACTTGGCGAGGGACACCTTACAGTATGGCAGGAGCCTGGGAGGTAGGAACTATCCTTTTCCAGCCCCTGGGCAGCAGAAGGCCCTGTACCATGGTCTCCCCACAGCTGAGCGCCTGCTGTTGGATTAAATGTGAGAGGTAGGCTCCACCACCACCTTCTGCCCTTTCTGTGAGTGCAGCGGGGCACGTCAGTGTTTCTTTCATAGAGGTGGAGCCTCCTCATGGCAGAGGTATTTCTTCCTGCCACAGCTCGTTTTGTCTCTCTCTCACACCTCTCCCTACCCTGCACACATGTACCCAAGTCACTTATAACAGCACCTGGGTGCAGTCAGGCATGCCTGAAAAAATATGTTAGGGCTATATGAAATGCAACCACATTGAGCTTTTTGAGTTTAGGTCTCTCTGAGAAATAAACGGATGTTCCTAAATCCTGTAAGGGCCTTTCAAATATCTTCCTTTTGATCCTGTAAAAGCATCCTGGAGAAGAATTTGTCTTATTCCTCCTTTTGCCCCTTCACAAGAGGCTTTCCTAGCTTGGTTCTGGAGCTACTTACATGGCTTTTGATTTGCAAACCAGCTGCAGCACATGGTACCTGCTGATTGAATGCTTCAGCTGAAAGCTTCTTAAGATCCCACAGAGTAACCACACATCCCAAATTACCACTGGTAGAGGAAAGACTACCAAAGTGTGGTTAATACATTAAAAATAGGAAAGTTTCAAGCTTACAGCTGCATTAGGGCAATGGTCGTACATGCATATTCCTGTTTGAGACTATTTGTCTTCACTGTGAGATAAAACACTTGATTTCATATGCTGTCTTTCATCCCAACTCAAGTGCAGTGTGATATTTTACAAGAGAAAACTGCATTGTAGATATGACAAAAAGCAGGGTGTAGAAAGGTAGGGTTGTGAAGGAATTAACGCATTCAGTCACCAAATCAGTAAATGAAAGGAAGATCAATCTAATGGGGATTAGCAAAGAAGGAGAAGAGATACTTGTAGAAGATAGAAGAGAAATGATGGGCTGATGAGGCAGAGGGAATACAGAAAGCCATCTAGGCTACAGAACTTCTTTTAAGGCTCTCCCTATTCAGGAAAACACATAAGTATATGCTTAATTAGAAATACCTGCTTAGGCTGACTTCAGAGGAGCTTAAATGCATGTTCACATACTGTCCTGGAGAGAGGTGTTCTTCTGAAGATGCCATAAAACAGGAATGTTTACTAAATCCCACTTGTATATTTCTTCTTTAAAAATAGTTTATATTAGAGATTTTTCTTGTGCCAATATGAACTTGGCAGTTGACTTCAGACCTGTTACAGTAACGGATTATTTGCTGGTGTTCTCATGAAGTGCCTCAGTTCAATTATGTTTCTTTAGACAATTTTGGCAAAGTAGAAGTCAAGGCTTAATGAAGAGGGACTAGAGCTCTGTGGTTACTTCCACATAAGATTTCTGTGAGTCCAGCATCATCACAGACATCCCAGAACTGGTGTGAAGCAGGTCAACTTGGAGGAGCCTAGCCACAACGGTACCATGCAGACAAAATGTCCAGGTGTTTGCTTTCCAGGAAGAGCAAGTTTTCAAGGAATTAACAGTGTTTGAGGTGCTGCTTTGAGTAACAGATCACCACTCGGGTCAGACAGTGTGGTGGTCCTGCTTGTTTGAGAAGACCCTCAAGGAGCCAACGATATTTTCCGGTCTTTGGAAGGAACTGAAATGAGATCTTTGCTGCTCTTTTACCCTGATCACGAGGCACTCATTTTGTGATGGCGCCTTTTGGGGGTCAGGGTACAGCATGAGAGTTAGTATATGGTAGGAACCAGGTCAGGGTGAATAACTCTATTATCTCTAGACCAGTGGGAAGGATTTTGCAGTTGGTTCCCAGGGGAGAAATCGTATAAAAGTTATTTCTAGCTTTTTCCCTTTTTTACTAGTCCTTCAGCCCAACTGTTTCTCTGTAAGAAGTAATGCCAGGAAGTGATGAAAAGTGAGGTATCTGAAAAGTTTTATCCAGTACATTTGAATGCTTAAATAGTTATTACCTGTTTGTGTATGACTTCCAGTAGAAGTCTCTAAACAGAGAAATTATTATAGTGAAATCAATGTCAGCAGACCCTAAACCACTTTATTCACTTGAAAAAAATATAAGACTTCCAAACTCCACATGAATTTCTAGCCATCTTTGGAAAAGAAATCATGCACACACATAACCAAACAAATTTTCAGGTTAGATCAGGAAAGTTCAAACCCTCCCTTGGGGCAGACAGGAATGAGATGACCAGAATGTAAGAGACTAAAATGGAATTGAGCCAGGTTAGATATTTTACAAGCCATGTCTTTTTAAGAGTCCCATGGGACCTTTAGCAAGGACAAATGCACTGAACTTTTGGGCTTTAGCAGATAAGAATGATGGCCACTCCGTATTCCTCACCAGAGCATCATCACGTGGTGTTGCCTAATGAGTCAGAGGGAAAGGCAATCTCCCACCACCACTTCCTCCGTGTCCTGGGATTTTCTTTGCTAGTCATCTCTTCAAGGCTCGGCTAGGTCTTGACCTCTCTTGGCATGTGAGATCTAAACCTGGTATGACTCCAGACTTCCCTCAACCGCGTCTGGTTTGAATCCTGTCAGTGCCGAGATGAGTGTTACCGCAAGAATAAGAAACTCTTCAAAGAGTTGTGTGTTTGTTTGTTTGTTTTTTTAAGAGCCAGCTTCTGCCAAATGTGAAGAAGGTAGGAGCGCTGTGAGCTGTAGCTTCTTTCCCTTCAGGTCCTGATGTGCTGATGGACCTCAGGATCCTATCAGCCTGGTTTCTCCATGCTTGGTGTCTGCAGAGCAGGGTTTGCATTTCTGGTGGATTATGTGACAGTTTCTGATAAGGACAGATGGTGAGCAGAGACTTGGGCTTGGTTTGCACACGGATGTTGCATTGCTTCAGGTATGTCACACTGGTGCAGCGTACTGGGTGAGTGACCTTTCCCAGGGGGTACTCAGTGAGTAAATGGCACAAACTGAGGGACAGAAAATTCCTCGAGGTGCCTTGCCCTGAAGAGCAGATCGTGCTTCCTCCCAAAATCTTGCACTAGTTGCAGTGGTTTCCTATCCCTTCATTTGGTTTTTGACTATGTTGCCAAACTGGCCTTCATCCAGTCTCTGGTTGGTGTGATTGATTTCATTGCTTTGCTGTGCGTAAACCCAACCCCACCAACTCTGTGTTCACTGGTGGTTTTTCTCCCAGGCAGGGCAGTTTTGTGGTTTAGACATTCACCAGCAAAATTGCTGTGATCTGTTAACTTCCAGCGCAGTAAAGATTTGTGTGTACGTGTGTTTGTGTATGTGCAGTCTCCCTTACTTACCAGTGCAAGGTCTCAGTCTAGTCTCCTCCTCTCGTTATCATCCTCACTGGGTGAAAGCTAGGCTGAAAGATAATCTCCTTGCCTATAGTGCATCGTGGTCTGAACTCCCCCTGGT
Source organism: Egretta garzetta (assembly GCF_000687185.1). Classification (NCBI taxonomy): domain Eukaryota; kingdom Metazoa; phylum Chordata; class Aves; order Pelecaniformes; family Ardeidae; genus Egretta; species Egretta garzetta. Next base: position 3,901,258 of record NW_009260026.1, on the reverse strand, counting down.
TGCATTTGAGTTTCAAATGAAAGGGCTTCTGGAGTCTAGGAGCAAATCTTCAAGTAAAATGAAACTGCAGACGTTTAGAAGCTGTTCTTGAAGGCTGAAGGTAGAAGATAGAGATGGGTGTATCCAGGGAATATGGCATCATTGGGAATGTCACAAGAGCTTGACAAATATGCCAGGAAGAATCCATGGGTACAATAGCATGAGCTGTATTTGTTGTTAATTTTTGGCTCATCAAACTTTTGTCCTGCTTCCTTGAACAGCACAATGAGAGCTTTCAAGTGGGACTTGTGTAATTAAAAGTTTATCTCCTACCCAGAGGTCCTTACAGTTCTTCTTGCACTTGCTCTGTCCCCCAGATACTCTATGACTGAACTTAGAAAATGGTCTGTGCCACCCTGCACCTTTTTTTTGTTGGCTAGAAGCTCTTTTATAACAAGTGTGAATGGTTGTATTAATCCTTACGGCATTCATGAGTACCGAATGTGTACTGCAGTGCTGAGTAAGAGTAATTATTTTGCCATTACATTATGAACAGCTTTAAAACTTGCACTGTAATGTGACTCACATAAAGGGAATTGTTGATATTAGAAGTTCAGTTCTGGATAGTTGAATTTCCTTGGTTACTAATAACACTGTCGAGTATTTAAACCATAAAATATTTTAAAAATCCACTTTATTTTCACCCGTTATGTCCTTTGCTTATTTTAGCAAATGAAGCAGCAGATAAAGCTAAAAAAAAAACCCAAGACATGTAAAGTGCAGGACCTTAAGTCCTATTTTCAAAGTAAACTGCAAAAGATACTTGAAGGTGGAAAAAGATGACTTTCAAAAGCTGCTACCACATGGAAAACCTTGCTGCTGAGATTCCAGCAGAGCTTTGATTTTCCATGTTGGTTTCTTCATCAGTGCGTTGTCTAAACAGGTAAAATAATCCATTGCACCTGAGCAGTTCTGTTTTCTCATTCCCAGACCACAGCACAATGGCCCTGTGTTTGCCTTTTCCAAAGCTGGAGAGAAATGTTTAAATAAAGTTTTGTTCTGAATTATTAAAGACACTGCAAATGTTTTCATTAAAATTTGAGTATGTTTAATATCCCTTCTCCTGAATTTTAAATAGAACCAATACTTGGTGACTTAATTACCCAGCAATATCTCTTCTTTAGATTTTTACCTTATATTAATAAAATGAGTGTATTTACATAGTTCCAACCTAAGCACATCTCATTTTACTGACTAAGTAGTACATCATTTAAAGGGCACACAATGTTAACACCTTTTGGCTCGCCTGAGACTTTACATCACGCCACACACTGAATCCCATAGTGAACTTTATCCTAGGCCAAAAATAACTCATTTTCTCTATCCTTCCTGATAAAAAAAGTTTAAAAAAAAAAAAAAAAACCAAACCACAGCTTTCTGGTCATTTTAAACTGTCCCCAAAACATACCTACTTTCATTGAGGTTATATTCAGACTACCTAGAGTATCATCTCAGACGGACTTTGGTTGCTGTCGGGGGAAGCGGTGGCTGTAATGTGCGAGTTGAGCACCTGCAGTTGGCCATGGGAATGCAGCAGCCACCTCTTCCTTGGCTCTGCATGGTTGGAGGCCTTGGCAGGGTGAGTAGAAATGGGGCTGGAGGTCTCATACCTCTCTTCACATAGATGCCATAACAGGTGTATAAGCTGGTGTTTGATGAGGTGCGAGCAGGGTGGTTTTTGAGGTTTGTGGAGTGATGAGGAGCCTCCTACTTCTGCTCCTGGTCCAGCAGTATGAACTGTCACCAGAACCGTTAACATGAAGAGGGTGTCTGGTGGCCTTTGCCAGCACTGATGCTGTAAAAAACCAAACGCCAACCTGTTTTTCAGGCAGCACCCCTAACCCAGCTGTGATTCCCTGGAAAGCGGGGGGGTAAAGAGTGACTGTGCCTCTGCCATTGCTGCATTTATGAGAGAAACAGCTTCAGCAGCTTGGTGTCAACTTGGCACTTTTGGGAATTAGATTTGACATCTCAGGTTGGGTTGGTGTCATTTAAGGCTCAGCTGAGGACTGGAGATGCTGAATTTCCTATATTTACCCAGCTGAGTTTAGTGCCCTGCTTTTACCTGAGCGGAAGGAAGATTTGGGGCACCTAAAATTGGTGTGGGGCATCATGCAGGCACAAAGGCAGGCAAGAGCCGTGGCCAGGGGAAGCGAGCCCACGGCACAGCTGTGGGGATGGAGGTCACTGGAGGGCGGTGGGATGATGAGCTGTGCTGTGCTCAGCCATCCTCTCCTGCCAGGCTGGCGAGTGCCAGACCCACAGGACCCCAACACAACCATGGCAGATGTGCAAGGGTGGGCTCTTTGGCCTCAAAAGGCCATGTGCGTGTGTGCATCACTCTCCAGCTAAGACAACAATGACTCTTTGAAATGTTTTTCTGCATTTGCATTTACAAAAGCTGGATAAGTCTTTTTTTTAAAAAAATCTGATAAGTAGCAGGCAATTGAATTAACCACTGTTGACTGTATTGCTGTCTCTTAACAAACTCCATCTGTATGGTCTCCCTTTGTAGACACAATTTTATAACTTAATTTCCCTACCAAAACATCAGTGTTTACTTAGTAAGAAATCTGTTCTTTGTCAGCTTAAAACAGTGATTTCTTTATTACCACTCTGCACAAGGAATGACAGCGCAGAGTTGGCACTGGAGCAAGTCTGGTTGAGTCTACAGCGTTGTAATGGAAACAGGGTGAACTGAGGGTCAAGTATAATGGGATTTGTATACAGAAATGTGTCTGCATAAGGAATAGCTGCATGAGATAAGAGAATGAAAGATGAGGCCTGCAGGTCTCCCTTTGCATGGTGGCGGGAGGGAGGTGTCGCCATAGGTACAGGGCACTGCTGACATGGGAGACAGGGTTACATCTGCGCCAGCCTTGCAAAGATGCCTAAATCACGCATGCGTGCTCTGGCGCTAGCTGACGTCAGCGGGTGTTGGGTAGGTTGGGGCAGTGGTGGTGTGAGAACGTCTCATATGTAATTTTTATTGATTTCGGGAAGCATAGGGTCAATGAGGGGGTTAAAAGCTATTACAGTCTGTGGCCTCCCTAAAAATTTTCCACCGGTGTTGTCAAACATGATATAGTGAATTTAGCCCGAATAACAAGAGGCTTGCAGGGGGTTTTTTTGCTATTTTTCACAGCACCTGAAGGAGTTTTTTGTGATTCCCGAGGGTTTTGCAAACCACAGGATGAAAAGCACTAGTGTAAAATTTCAGCAGTAAACAGCTGGAGAACATCAGAACCCTATTCCTTCCTTGATAAATATGTTATACTTTCCCGTGTCAATGGAAAACTGGAAAAATAGGAGAGCAGCTGTAGAGAATGACACCAACAGATCTGGGAGTAAAAGGGTTTTGGAAGGAAGGCCTCTGGGGTGGTACATGGATGATGAGATATAAAACACCTCATCCACGAGCTGATTTTGGGGGGGAGCATCCTGGTTTCTTTGAAGTCTGTTGGAGTTGTACAGTTCAGCAAGCCGTGCTGGTGTTTTACCACAGGGCTGGGCTTTGGTTTATTGCGTTTAGTTTCTCCTGCTATAGAGGCTTTCTCAGTCTCAGACTGCAGGCTGGAGCTGGTAGAGGAATGCCAGTTGTTTATCACAGTCAATTGTAGAGATTCAGCTTTCTCTGAATTATTTGTGTTCATCTTTTCCCTCTGGAAAATTAACTCCCAGCTGGACATTGTCCATATTTTAAAACCAGTCGTGTTTCATTCTGGTTCGCTTTCTTTCTAATGATAAAAAAAGGAAAGAAAAAAAAACAAAACCTGATAGGTTAAAAAGCAGAAATTAAAATGGAAGAGCTAACTTATTGCTAATTCTCTTATTTTGTACAGAAAACTCCAGACATTTCCAACAGAAAAGCTCGTTTGGAATAAAAAGGCTTTTCTCCCTGCAGTCATATCAGTGAAAAACTTTTACCTAGTTCTGCCCTTCACCATATAATTGCTTGCTTTTCAGCATCCTCGTAGCAAAGGAAAGGATGGTTAGATCAGCCAGCCTGCTGGATCAGATCTCACATTACATCTTGAGCTCTTTGAGTGCCATTAGCATTTCCTTTTAGAAGTGAAGAAATATTGACAGTTTGGTAGGTTATCTCGCATTTTACTGCACGTTAGGGCACTTCAAAGTCTTTATGTAGTGATGGGAACTGTCATGAAGTAGATGTGAAAAGGGCCTTTGGTCCAACTAAACCTGTCAGCAAGAAGATTTAGGGCAGATGGTTATTATTAGAAATCAATGTATTTATTATATATTGTTCAGGAATATTTCCCTTTGGAGGTTCCTGTGAGTGCTGTTTCTGTTTAAAATGTGTCAAATGCCAGTAAAATTAATTCCTGCAGAAAACCCAGGGAGTCCTGACCAAAAGCATCCTATTTTTTACAAATATATATAAGCATCCTGTTTTTTATGTATATAAGATATATATATTCCTATTATAGGAATGCATGTCTTTTCGTTCTTTGTGCGGTGACACACCAGAGGCAGGTACACACGCCACACGCCAGCAGCGGGCCCGGGGAGTGTGTACGTGTGTGTGTGAGATGTGGTTCCATGTGGCTATCACAGTCACTTCTACATACAGAGCTCCTCTGACTGCTGTGTCTAGAAAGGCTTTGTAGAGGTCTGTGCTGTACCTGTTCCCGTTTCTTTTTATTCCTCTTTGTTAACCCTCATTTTCTGGTTGCTTCCAGTTGGTTACAACAGCTTGCTGCTGCTTAGAGCAAGCACATCTTTCTAAAGCCTGAACACCGATGGTTTCCCCCTCTACTTCAGAAAAGAGAAGTAGGACATTTCAGGCTTTTTATAATTAGTTGGGTGTAGGTTTTCCTTCCTTGGTGTCTTGCTTAATTATAGGATTTAAGGACCTTGGATTATGGGAAGAAGACATTCCCAAAAGAAAAGGAGCGTATTAGCAGCAACATTAAAGCGGGAAGTCGCTGTCCTGGAACAAAGATTCATTTTCCATTCACCCCGTGATTTACAGCACATTCCAACCAAGTGATTTGGCTATGGTCTTCTGGCATAACATTGTTTGCCCTTTCCCTGACATTTTGCATATAAAGAAAAGTTATGAGCTTCTTGGGCATTCAAGGTACCAGGAAATGCAGGACTCTACCTAATTTGTTAACATGAAATTATAGATGTCAGACATAGACTCTGTTAGTTAACGTTGGTTAGAGTAATGCTGCAGCCAGTTGATTGTATTACAGTCATGATGAAGAGGAATGGTCCTTTTTTGCTTTTCTGGGATATGATGGGTATAGAGCCAAGGTAGATTTAAAGTGTAATGAATGAATAAGTATTTTCTATGGTTTGCCTGACTCTTCGTGAGCTCCACTGCTGTGGTGTTGCTGCCACTGACTTGCCCTCTCCACAGCAGGTTAGTGCTGGCATAATACGAAAAGGGGCTTTTCAGAAGTACTATAGGAATAGCCTTTTAAATGTTAAACCCCTCTGTAGCACTTGAACATTATTTTCTTTTAAGGGAGAAAAGCCCCCGCCCAAATGTAGCATGGCAAGAAGACACGAGGCAGGGATCAAAAATTCAGATTTCCTCCCCACACACATACACTTCCCATTTGTTTCCCCAAGCCCAGTGTCTTCACAGCTACAAGCAAAGTATTCACCCGAAAGTGCTAATATCCTCAACATGTGTCCCAAGGGAAATCAATCAGATGTGGAGAAACGGCTGTGTCACATCCAACACATCTTTCCAACACCCATTTCCCACATAACCTCACCAGTGCAGAATCCTCTCAGATCTCCCTCAGCTTCCTACTCAGCTCTGCCATCAGGATCTGGCCCATGTCCACACCTTTCCCATCTCATTCCCCACTGCTTCCCACCTTGCTTGCTGCCCCCCCCTCCCCAGTGCTGCTGCCCAGCCCTCATCACCTCCCCACCCTGAACCCGCAGCATTTCAACACCACAACTCTCAAATTTTGTGACTACTGGTATCAAGTCCTCATGCCTGGTGGTTTCAGCCTGAAGTTCACATGCTTCCAGGTTTGTATTGCTCCCTCAGTCTGTCGCTGAACTACTTTCATTGGCTCTTGCACTTTTATCCATGCTTTCTTTCACGTCTTTTCTCTCACTCTCCTTCCCCTTCTCCTCCTCAGCTGCCTTCCTTGAAGTTCCCCTCCCTCCTTAAAATATGCTTCTTCTCTGAAGGCTTTCATCATTAATCTCTCAAGAAACTATCTTAGAGACTCATCTGCTGCTCTTTGATTTATTCATTGTGGGGTTTTTTTGGCGGGTATCTCACAAGAACTGAGCTGGTCATCCTTCTACCTCCGTCGGTAAAGGAAAGCTTGTGTGAAAAGGTGGGCTTTCAGAACTTAAATTAAAAGATCATGTAAGTAAGATAATTGGATAAAAAAGGATATTAGGATCTGAAACAGAATGTTTACTTGCTTTGATGTGCTTTGGGAACATATGTCTGCACAGTGGGCTGTGCGGCTGATTAAGTATAAAACAACCCAAGAAAAAATCACCACTATTAAGCTTAAATCAAAGATCTCTCCTCAAGACACTAATTTGATTTGGGTTTGAAGGTCCCATATCAACTCTAATTTCTACCTTTGATGTCTTGCTTCTTTGTGTGTTGTATAATGGAGGGCAACCTTACTTATTAGAAATTTGCATTTTTCTTCCATTTTAAAAGCAAATATGGATATTGTTGTTGTTATTGTGTTGCAGTTGTGCCTACAAGTGTCAGCCAAAACTAGACCTGCATTGTGGTAAATGTGGCATAAGTGCAATAAGAAACCATATGTAGTTAGGAGAGTTTCTAATTTGAGGGCCTGTTCCTGTACTTAGGCTCACAAATTCATTCCCTCCAAATGATGCTGCCAGCAACCTGTGAGCTTAAGAACACCGTTAACTTCTGATGGACCTTAGATGGGAAAAGAAGTTTTAAGCTCTAAACCAAAATACTTTTGATTTCATTGATAAAAAATAATAATACTCTTATATTAAGTGAAATTGAATTTTTGTTCCATTTGTTCTTGGTATTAGATATTTTAAACTTAGGATTGAAGTCAGGAATGTTTGAAAATGGAATGGTCTTTTGGAAGGAAAAACGACAGGTTTTGGGTTTTTTTGGTTTTTTTTTTTAATTTGGAAACAAAAAAATCCTTTTTCTTACCAGGAGCAAATACATTAGATTGACCTCATATGCTAGAAGTTGCATTAAGCCTTAAATATGTTTTTCTAAGGGATGGAAAAAAAAATTGTGCTAAGAAATGGCACCCACCTTAGATTACGATACTGTTTCCACGGTGCAGATGGAAAACAGAAGAATCGACGCATTGGAGGCTGTTCTAGTTACTCCTGCCATCAGCGACAGTTTCCTTGGACTTCAGTGATTAAAGATTAGATTTTAAGGTGTGATTTTTAAAGGTATTTAGACAACTACAATTGCCAATGGATGCATGGTGGGATTTTTCATAGTGTCTACATAAACTCTTCTCAAAGCAGTGCCCGAACCACAAATCCACAAATAAGGGATTTTATATTCAGAGATTTGTGTCTGTTAAGGCCCAAAGGAATTACAGCAGTTACCTGATCTGACATCTACCACACTGTCCGTAGGATTCCCCCCTTTAATTTCTACAGTGGAAGAAATTACTGTTTCCTACTACTAAAACTCCAAACCTTGCAGTACACCCAGAGCCCATCTTTTAGAAAAACATCTAGTTTTGCTGTAAAGTCTTGCAGCAGCACTGAATTTACCACTTCCCTCCATAAACCCATCTAATGGGAACTTGCTCTCGCTGTTAAAATATCTTTTTTATTTTTCATGCTTTCCATGCCTCAAAGCCATTTTTGAGGGGAAAGGAGAAAATGGGAACTGCTCAAAGCGTGCCTGTTAAATTTCTGCAGAGAAGCTTTAGCATTTTTTGTCCAGCTTCACAGCTTCTTATGAGTGCATTAATTGCTGAATTAGCAAAGGTAGCTCTGATTTTCTATAATATCCATCTTTGTGGGTATGGAAGAAGAAAGAAGGTATTCTTAACCCCATTTTAGAGCTGAGAAAATACAGCAAAAAGAAGTAAAATGAATTGTGCTGAGCATCCCAGCAGGGGAGGGCTGGGAGTTAGCAACGATGTCTCTTGGGTCCCCACGCTGATCTCTTCCTAGCAGAACACATAAGCTGGCATCTTCGAGTTGATAGCCCTATATTTGAGCATCAGGTCACTTTACTGGATAATTATCATTGTGTTGCAGTGCCGGGAGAGCTGGGAAGCGCAAGTGATTCCCCATCGCCTCATTACTTGGGCTGTCCCGCGCTCCCTGGCAGCGGCTGGTGGGGAGAGGTGGCTGCAAGGGAGCTCTCTGCTGCTCTTCCCAGCGCATCCTCTGCTCCCTGGGCCGAAAAAAACGGGAGGCGGGGGGAAATCTTTGTGAATGATCAAATGCCATGTGAATTCGATAGTTGTGGCCCAGGTTTGACCTCTGAAAGGTACCTTGTTTTGAGGGACCTTGTGGGGTTTAATTCTGAGGGTACCGCACAAGTGTCGCGACCTCTCGCCCTTCCTGTTGTAAGGGACTTTAAATCAGAAATAAACAGAGGTGAAGTTGAGGGGCTGGCGAGAGCTGTTTAGACTGAATCATTTAGCATGAATCCTGGGGCATTTTAGGTTTCCTGCTGGATACAGCTTTGGCATCCCATATGTAGCATATCTGCCATGAGCACGGTCCCTTTTTAGGGCATCCATACGGCTCTCCTCCATCTCGTACAGACTTTGGGTGGTGTTCTGGGTACACAGGACTTGCAAAAAACAGGCCAGGAAGTTTTATTTAAGACAAAAGAGGTGAGGATTTTTATATGGGGTTTAGAGGTAATTGTTGGCTTTAAAACCTTTTTTCTTACAGCACAACTCTACCAGGCTATGATACCCCGTCCCCATGAGCAGCTCGGTTCCTAGCTTCCAGCTCTGTATAGCAGCTAAGCAGTTTTTTTATTGTACAGCAAAACAATTGCCTGCAAGTGTCCATATTCCATTAAGCATATGGAAAAGTATTCAGCCCTTTGTTTTCTGCTGAATGAATATATTTGGCACGTAAGTATTAATTTAGACTAGTCATGGGACATTAGCGCTGCTTAATTGTCCCCATTTTTCTGGGTTTTATTTAACTGACGGAGATTATTTCAGAAATGTGCAAGTTCTTTAACTGTTGCATTCATTGCTGGCTGCCCCTTGCACACAGCAGCGGTGAGATGGTGCCGCATTTCCACCACACAAGATTTTGGAATTACTGGTGTGTGACCTCAGGGGGAGAGCAGGATGAGAAAAAGTCAGCCCCGGACCCCATTCATAGCAGCCAGCACTGGTTTTGCCAGTCCCTGAGTGGTTTCCCTTCCCAGGAGCCCAGCCCAGCTCCTCAGGGATGATGCTCCTCTGCCGTGGGACCACGAGGATCCTTTTCAGCACAGTGCCCAGCTGCGAAGCACCAAGCGCAGCAGGCACGCACCTCCTGTGAGCAGCAGCATTGGGGCAGGTGCCTGCCAGGCTCCCAGGCACACGCCAGGACATGCCGTCCATCTCACTGAGAACCACAGGCTGAAATTTTTTGCCTTCCTTTCCAAAGAAGAACTAACAGCTTCTTCCCCCGGCCTTTGGGGTGAGACTGTGGAGCTTCAGACAAGCTGGTGCTCCTTTCAGCAAAACCCAGGTGGCAGGAAAGTTAAAGCAGATCTCTTTTCCCCGGTGAAGGACTGTCAAGGAGTGACCAGCCCCTGGGGAACCACCAAAAAGTCTCCTAGTGTCCCACCAGCAGTGTGTGTCGCATTTTGGATGCTGATACCTCTCCTTGTGCTGGTTGCGCTTGTCCAGTGCTGCGTGTACCTGCTGCCCCACGGTCCCGCTCTGCAGGCAGCTGGAGCCAGGTAAATAGTACAAGGATTTCTGCTCTCCGAGGATGGTTATCCACTGCACCAGTAAAGACCTGCTCTGTAAAGCCTTCAGCAGTGTGCACATCCCCAGCATTACCATGAGGCCCTGCAGCCCTTAGGCAGGGGTCAGGCAATGTCTCCCCCACCTCGGTGTCTCCCTCTGTCAAAGAGTGGAGAAGGGAGAGCCTCTCCTGGGTGGGGGAGGAAATGAATTCAGGCTCGCGTACTTTGTCAGAGATGCAAATTGCTCTGCAAGTCCTGAGCATTAATTATAGAGCCTGAGCTTCTCACTGGAGCCGCGGGGAAAACAGGCCCCTGGCTCCCATTACATTTAATGGCGTTTGGACACCCAATTCCCTTAGCCTATTTGAAAATCACAATCCCAGTTTCCTCAGAAATATACGTGGTCAGGTGAAATCCCTCGTCCCACCGCAGACAGCGAGATTTTTACAGCATTGGCTTCAGCAGAGCCAGGAGCTCTCCCCCAGGTGCTGGGGTGTTTTCCTTGTGCCACCCACAGATCTAGGGGTGATGTATGAGCAGCAGAGGTCTGGGCAGGGAGCTCCACGGACACACTGAGATGCCCAGCTCTGGCACCGTGGCACCATTGCACAGGCTGGCTCACCACACCAAGCTGGAGATTGTCCCGCTGCAGGATCCGGGGCATGGGCATGGGGAGCCCCGCTTGCCTGGGAGGTGACCTGAGCATGGGGGCAGAACTGCATTCCCCCAGCAGTGCTTCATGTCTCACCCATTTAAGCCACTGCCTCTAAAAAGCAGCAGCTAGTTGTCCCTTCGCCAGTCCAGCAGCAGACCCGTGAGGCTATGGATGCCTCCTGCTGTGTATTTGCAGAGCACCGATGTGATGGCACAGTCTGGGGCTTGGGAATTAGATAAGAAATAATGCCAGTGGCACAACTGGAAAAAAAAGGAGGAAGATCAAAGTTTTGGAGAGTTAGGAGCAGAGGATCCCTCTGGCCAAGTGAGCTGTTCGTGGTAGTCAGCTCCGGGAAGCCACGTTATTTTGGGATGTGCTGCGCCATGGGATGGCACTTTGCTAGAATTGTAGGCATACAATGGTGAGAGGTGGTCCCTGCCTGGGAGGGCTTGCAGGAACCAGACCTGGCTGCGAGTACGGCTGTCCCCATCCGGAGATGGAGATACACAGCAAGGAGAGGCTTTAAGCAGAGCCGTGAGGAGAAGCCTGCTCTCCAACCCGGTCTTCACGCACACGGTCAGCCTCACGTTGAAACACTGCCCGGATCTCCAGCTGCATGCATTTTGGGTGAATTCTTGATCTTTTTCCCAGTGTTACCTTTTTGGCCAGGGTGGAGTTTTCCTGTTCTGAGGAACTCCAGCGTTTCTGCTCAATTTAGCACAGAGAAAATGAACGGCAAACCCTTCATATTGTTATATACATTTTAGATGTCGGCCTCACAGTTTGATCAGCGGAGGCTCCGAAGGCTCATAAACCTGGTAATACATAGTTTCAAGCCTGCATCAAAGAAGTTCACAACCCTTTTGGGAGAAGCTGTGAGTACTGATGAAAGAGGGAACTTATTGTGTATGTAAGAAAACTTCTTTCATGGCTTATGTATTAAGGCAGGCTCTGTGGCCCAGGGAAGATTGGGGCTGCTTTTAATTTACATCCCTCCTCACTTATATTAAGTCTTCGTCAGAAGAAAAGTTAGTCAGATGTTTTCTTAATGACATCATTTTTTTTAATCCTGTTTCATTTTTTCCAGATGAGGCGGTGGAGATTATTAGAAATGAATTGAAACTAAATCTGGAACAGAGACTTTGATTCACTTCTCCCTCCTCCCCAGTAGAAATAAATTGGTCGGCTCCGTGCTCGGCCTCCTTTATTAGCAGCCTCGACAGAAACCAGCCCCGTCGGCCTCGGCTGCAGCTTTCCTGAGCTTGCTGCCGCCATGGCTGACGTCATGGCGAGAGGCACCAGAGAGTGACTTGGAGAGGGACTTCAGTCACCCCGTAATTTTGGTAACAAAATGCCATAGTGATGCAGGTGGGGAGATTATGAGGTCTGAAATAGCCATTCCATCATTAGTTTGTCTTTCAGTGCCGTAAAGGAAAACAGGCTCGATGCTGGTGGGTGTTCTTCTACTGAAACCCTGGTCTCGGTCCGACGAGCATGTGTGCGTGTGTCGGTGGCAGTGCATCTCCGCAAGTCCCTTACATCTGATAGGTTTTCACTGCCTTGTATTTCACACCAGTGAGCCACAGAGTGTATTGCTACAGGAAAGTACTTTGAACTATAAATATTTTAAAAGGCATTTAATTTACTACCCATCAGCAGAAAGTGTTCAAAAAGCCACAAGGTTCACTAATTTATCAGAAAGACAGAGAAACATGCGGAAGATCAAACAAAGACAAACATGCTCGTAAACTGCTGAATAAGTCTGCAAAGCTTATATTACATTTCTGTGTGGTTTTGTTGATATGCAGGTATTACAAATAAATTAAAATGCACCTGAACTGTTGATAAGGCAGGGTGGGACCAAGATCCTGAGATGCAGGTGGCGTGCCTAAACTGCTCAGACCCTCGTGTTTGCGGTTGTGCATGGAGAGACAGTTCTTACGTGCACTTGCTAATGGCATATTTGGATATTCTTAGGGAAGGACCTTTGTAATACTGTCCCTTACCTCAGCCCTCATCCCAGATCCCTGACCTCTGAAATCCCAAATCCTCATGGTCTCCCACGCCTGGGGTGCAGCCCCATGGGGTGCACACCCATCTCCTTCAGCTTTGCCAAAGCACCCAGCCAGGGACGAATGTCGTCCTGGCCATGACCTGCATCTCCACACCAGCTCTGCTTCCAGCGGTCTGTGAGTACAGAGAGCTAATGCAAAGCAGATTTTACTATTTTGCTTAGCCAAATGACAGCTCTGCCTCTTTTGGTGTCTAGCTCAGATTTTCTGCTTATCAGGTCAGGGTGTGTAACTTTTTCTTCCCTCCTTGCAGCCTCTGCGGTTTGTCTAAGAGGCTGGGAGGGTACAGCAGGAGACGTGGCTGGGAGGTGTCCACCCACTTTGTCTTCCATCTTTGCTCATCCTGAGAAAACTGCTCAAGTGCTGAAACATGCTTGTGACTTTTTTTTTTTTTTTGTTACCTGCTGAATCCCTCAGCATTTACTGACTTCTTTCTCAGGTAACACTTGGCCTGAGGAAGATCTGAGGGATTTAACAGAGGTGGCCCCCAGAAAGCATGCAATAAAACCTCTCCTGAACTTTTGCCCTCTGAACCATACCACCGACCTGTCAAGGAGGTTTGTGCAATCCGTGATGGACGCAGGCGGGGAGGGCTGCTCTGCCGTCGCTGGCAGAGCCATGCATGCTGAGCTGAGCGAAACACATCGCCTCCAGATCCTATAAGTACTCCTTGCGCCTTTTGCATCCTTTCGTAGGCAGCCCTGTCCGGGGCTTTACACATGGCAGCACTAAACATCTGGACACCTGGGGCAGTCAGGAGCTTGCAAACCCTGGGTTTGCCTCGAATGTCTTCATGTAGCCAGCCTCCCCGTGCAAGGCGACAGGGTGAGATCTCTAGCACGGGGAGTGCTCCGCACAGCCTGCATGTGCAAGCGGTGCCCAAAGCAGCTCATGCCCCTTTTCAAGGCAGCCACATTGCATAAACACATGTTCAGTGCAACGCAGTCCCTGGGAAGCTTGTGCTGGCTGCAGGCCCTGCGTATGCCAAGAGGGGTGTTTTTTCCCCACCATGTCCTCAACCTCCTCCCTCACGGGCAAAGGCAGTGGAGTGGGAGGGAGAAGGGCAGCCGGCGGCCATGCCCGCTCCGGGGAGGCTGCGAGTGACAACGTGTCTCTGTTTCCTTCCCAGGCCTCCTCCCCTGAGCGGCAGCCCTGTCATCTCCGACATCTCCCTCATCCGCCTGTCTCCGCACACCGCCGGGCCCAGTGAGTCGCCCTTCAGCCCGCCGCACCCCTACGTGGCACCCCACATGGAGCACTACCTCCGCTCCGTCCACGGCAGCCCCACACTCTCCATCATCTCCGCTGCCAGGGGCCTCAGCCCCGCTGACGGTAAGATGCTGTGCTACTGGTACCGCAGCAATTTTGTAGCTTACCAGCACTGAAATTCTCTAAAACCCAGGGTTTTACAGCTGCAAAGGCTCTGCAGCTGCTCTCTGAAGTGGGAGAGCTGTCTCTTTTTCTGCACACCCCCCCCTCCTTTAACTACACATTTGTTTTGCATCATTGCACTGAGAAAGCAGAGCGTGAGAATAGCTATTACCACTGGATCATATTATAAATATTTTGCTTAAAGTACGTTCCTCTCTGCAGCGCTCTCAGCTCTCTTACAAGCTTCCCTGCTCTTATGTCTCTACTGGGAGCCCTGCTTCCCCCAAAAAGGGTCACAGTCTCTGTGGCTGCCTGGCCTGGCTGGGATTGACATTGCAGAGATGAGGCAATGCCGACCAGGTTATCCCCAGCTTTGTGTCTCTGGGCAGGATGGCTCCCAGGTGAAGGAGAGGGGCTGTACTTTCTTCCTCCTTATTCCTGAGCTGCCCCACAGCAGCTTTTGGGAGAAGGCGAGGGTGTGTGGGGAGCTGGTGCTGGCGTGGTGATGCTCTTTGAGCCCCAGCAGACCCTGTGTCGGAGAGCTGGGGACAAAAGCAGCCAAGCAGGGAAAGGGGAAAAAGCACAATTCTGCTTTCCCTTGGGGAGGTGCAAGTCATAGAATCATAGAATCGTTTAGATTGGAAAAGACCTTTAAGATCATCGAGTCCAACTGTTAACCTAACACTGCCATCCCACCACTAAACCATGTCCCTAAGCACCACATCTACCCATCTTTTAAATACCTCCAGGGATGGGGACTCAACTACTTCCCTGGGCAGCCTGTTCCAATGCTGGACAACCCTTTCGGTAAAGAAATTTTTCCTAATAATGGTGCAACTTGAGGCCATTTCCTCTTGTCCTATCACTTGTTATTGGGCAGAAGAGACCAACCCCCACCTGATTACAACGTCCTTTCAGGAAGTCGTAGAGGGCAATAAGGTCTCCCCTCAGCCTCCTCTTCTCCAGGTGAAACAACCCCAGTTCCCTCAGCTGCTCCTCATAAACCTTGTGCTCCAGACCCCTCACCAGCTTCATTGCCCTTCTCTGGACACACTCCAGTGCCTCAATGTCCTTCTTGTAGTGAGGGACCCAAAACTGAACCCAGTATTTGAGGTGCGGCCTCACCAGTGCCAAGTACAGGGGCACAATCACTTCCCTGATCCTGCCAGCCATGCTATTCCTGATACAAGCCAGGATGCCGTTGGCCTTCTTGGCCACCTGGGCACACTGCTGGCTCATATTCAGCTGGTTGTCAACCATCACCCCCAGGTCCTTTTCTGCCAGGCAGCTTTCCAGCCACTCTTACCCAGGCCTGTAGTGTTGCATGGGGTTGTTGTGACCCAAGGGCAGGACCCGGCACTGAGCCTTGTTGAACCTCGTACAGTCGGCCTTGGCCCATCGATCCAGCCTGTCCAAGTCCTTCTGCAGAGCCTTCCTACCCTCCAGCAGATCAACACTCCCGCCCAGCATGGTGTTGTCTGCAAACTTACTGAGGGTGCACTTGATTCCCTTGTCCAGGTCCTTGATAAAGATATTAAGCAGAACTGGCTCCAATACTGGGCCCTGGGGAACACTGCTTGTGACCAGCCGCCAACTGGATTTAGCTCTGTTCACCAAAACTCTTTGGGCTCAGCTGTCCAGCCAGTTTTTTACCCAGTGAAGAGTACTTACTTCATCAGAAGTGCTTCCTTACATGATTACAAGCAGCTGGTTCAGTGCGCAGGAAGTAGCCAAGGTTTGGGGACCTGGTCTCTGCACACTCTGCAAACCCAAGCATCTCTTGGCTCCCGAGCTGCTGCGGGGGCAAGCGCCCCTTCTTCACCATGAAGCAAAGTGTACCAGAGAGCGACAAGGCCCCTGGCTTGTGTTCGGTGGCGTAAAACCACCTTCTATGGCTAAAAAAAAAAGGGAGATGTATGCGTCTTCTTCCCTCCCCTCAAATGTCACCTGAACTCCCAGCTGCCTGCCGCAGAGAGGTCTGATGGCTGACATGTGTGTGCTCTGCCCCATCCTCCCCTTCCAAAGCCAGTTTCGTTATTTGCTATGAAAAAATACGCATGGTGTTTTGGGTTGCTTTTCTTTTCCTTTTATTCTTTTTTTTTAAGGCGGTGGTAAATAAGTTAATGGGACGAGTGGGTGGAGAGGCAGGTTTGAAAAATTACAGCTGGGAGAAAGTGAGCATAATTGGCTTTGGCAGCCAAAATGGCTTTATGCTGCCAGACACTAAACCTAGCTCTATGCATTAGACCTTGGCTTTAATTTCCTTGCGCTGCTATCGGGAACTGGGCTGCATTTGTCTTTCCTTCCTAATAGGCAGGGATGTTAATGCTGACAGGGTTACTGCTGCTGGCGGGCTGGGCCCTCTCCCTCCTCCCCGGGGTGCCGGCTGCGTCCGAACGGGAGGATTATTAGAAGGGGGAACGAGAGATTGTTTATAAATTTGCGGAAATGGAGGAATGCAGAGGCCCCAGCTTAGTTTCTTTTGTCCGCAGAAGCACGCCCAAGCACACGTCACAAGAGCCTTACTTGGAGCCGTGCAGCCAGGGCTGGCGGGGGGCGCGGGGGGGAGACGGGGCCGCCAACGTCAGCGCCGAGGTCTAATGTTGCGGTGGGAACCTTCTCCCCATGTTTTCTTCCTCTCCCGTGGCTCCAGCAGTGGCTCACGAACACCTGAAGGAGCGAGGTCTCTTCGGGCTGCCCCCACCGCCACCGGGAGCCAACCCCACTGACTACTACCACCAAATGACGCTGATGGCCGGCCACCCGAACCCCTATGGGGACCTCCTGATGCAGAGCGGGGGAGCAGCCAGCACAGCCCATCTTCATGATTACCTCAGCCCCGTCGACGGTGAGTAGTGGTCTGGGTCCTCCCCAGCATAGCTTAAATTTTGGGACAGATGGATGGGTCTGTCCTCCAGGTGGAGGTTGCTGTACATGGTCCCTCTGCACTGCCAAAACCCACCGGTGCCGCACTATAACTTTTGGCTTAAAAGGTCGCCTTGTCCCATATATATGTATAAAATATACATCATTTGAAATACATACGTTGTGGCCTCTTTGGGAGGATGGTGTGGCTGCTGCACGGGTAGGAGACAGCCTGGTCTAGTGGGCAGGGAGTTGCTGCCATCCTACTCTCCTGGCCATGGGTGACCCTACCACCCCTGGGGACGAGCTCCTTTTCCAGCTCCCCATCCCACCCTGTCTGCCCCCACGTTTAAGCTGGTTGGTGTCTGGGGCAAAGGCAGGCTGTTTCCATGCGTAGCCATGCTCAGCACGATGGGCTTCTCATCTTGGTTGGGACCTCTCAGGTCCCCAAGGAGAAAAAATATGTTATTGGGGAACCACGGTGTAGAGGATATGTTAGTATTTCATGGGAGAAAAAAATTGCAGGAATGTGGTATTTATGCTAGTATCAGGCTTTATAAGCCCAGAAGGTTCTGGCTCCTGGCTAAATGAAGAAGAAATAAAACCATGTTAGGCACTGTGGTGCTGAGTCACCCCCGGTGGCCTGACCGCTGCCCTCATGAGATGGGTAAAATCTGTACAGAAATGTATCCAAGGTCCAAGTGATTTTTAGAGCTGTTAGGAATGTCTTTCCTTTCACTTCATGCCACATCTTGTAAAAACTGGGGTTGCACAGATATTGCAGAGGGCAGTTTGGGGATTATTTCTGCTGCAAGAAAGAGAAGTCTTGGCTCGACTTTCAGATACCGGCTTCTGTTTCCTGGGCTGCCTTCAGATTTGCCTGTGGACCATTATAATTTTTGGAGTGGAGATCTGCGTCGTTTCATTACCGCTTCAAAGTTTCTGTTGTTGAGCTTTTAAGATGAAAGACTTTGCGGTCTTGCTGCTTCATAAAGTGACTGGTTTAGAATGATAAAAGCTGCTCTGGCTTCTCAGTGAGAGGGGCTTATAGATATTTCTAACGAAAAAACAATTTCTCATCTGCAGCTCCTGCAGAAGTATTACCTGAATAGTCATTTTCTGCTGCCAATTCCTAGATTGATCGGGAACCTGGACCCTAGTCTGAAAAGGAGAGCACATGCTCCTTACTACCATCCTGCCTCTAACACTCAAATATATATTCCAAGCTTCTCTGCTACAAAGCAGCTGGTCAGTAAGACTGTTCTGTCTTCCCTCCAAAGGGTTAATGTCTGTGGTTATAGCAGATGGGTGTAAACCCGCCCTGCCAAGTTCTCCTTGGGCTCATGAACAAGACTCCTTCCTCCTTGCCTCCTTATTAGTCCATCTCTGACCAGTGGTGCCGGATAAACAGCCAGTAAGGGAAGCAAACACAACTGTTTTCATGCTAGCACAGGCTGACTCTCGGCACACCAAGACACCCACCCTCTGGTTTGCTGAAGTTCAGTCTTTATCTGAAGTCATCTGAGATACTCCCCTTGGCAGAACACTCTCTTCCTGCTTGCCTTCTCCTGAAAATGGCTCTAGAGTAAATCACGTATCAAAGGTCCCAGTTTCGTGCAGCCAAGCTCATAACCATTACTCACTGGAAAGCCAGGGCTCGCCAAGCAGTTATTTTGATCTTTCGGTAAAGCCTTTGTTCGTGAGTAACTGGAAAGCCTTTTCTGGGCCTTCGCATGGTCTGAGTGAGATGAAAACTTTCAAACGTCATGAGGATATGACATGAGACACCGGAAGGCTACTGTTTAAAAATGTGAAAAGGAAGCAGCAGCCAGTCTCTGGCCTACATGTTCGGGTTTATCCATCAGCTGGAGAGAAGAGAGACCTGTGCATTATCAAGGCAGAGACTAAAATGGATGGCTCTGAGGAACACTGGCTGAGGAACCAGAGTCTCCCTCTCTTTTTAGAAAGTTATTTCAAAAATTTAAATCAGCAGGGACTAAATAAATAGTTGAACAGATAATTTACTAAACCATCCTCTTATGGTGCTTTTCTGAGACAAGAATATCAGTAGCATGCATGAAACCCCAATGAGTCACCGCCTTACAGCATCTTCCATTCAGAGAGCCCTTTGCTTACCAGAGAGCCCCAGAACATAAGAACTGTACAAGAATTAGTTTGCTGAAAAGGCAGGTAGCTCCTGTCAAGCCACATGCAGCACCATCACACAGCTGTGATAACACTGGCACCTGCAAAAGAAAAAGCAGCATATAAGCATGTATTAAAACTGGCCTATTCAGTGTCACATCTCCTCCAAACATCTGCAGGTGCATGGGAGCCCTAGACACTGGGCATGGTGGTTCTTCCACAGACGCATACCTGGGCTCTTCTGGGTGCTGTAATTGCATTTGTTGGAGAATTTCTCAATGCCTCCGTGTTTATCGGTGATTTTTCATCCCATCAGGTGTCTAGGGTCTAGGGCATCGGTGTCGGCTGGAGCTTGTTGGTACCGACCATGTGTCAGGTCTGCTGAGTGTTTCAGCGGTGACTGAGGTAGGGTGCCCCAGAGCTGCATCTCTTTAGCAGGGTTTTCACTGCGCAGCTAGAAGCAGTTAAACCACTAAAGTAGACGACATTTAAGTTCTATGCACCAGACTGCTGGCGTCTTCAGGCCAGTGCTGGTGGAAACTAAATAACCCTCCAGTTAGCTGTCCTGTTTCATTCTGTCATTCAAACAGGGACTCTAAATCCAAGAGTGGAGTTTGAATCCAGGCTTAAATCCATTTTCTGGAAAGCCTACACTTTCAAATCAAAAGTTAACTGCTCTCCAATGTCACAACATTGCTAGTGGGACGCTTTTGAGCCTAATTTACAGGATCTATTCACCAGATCAAAACAATCTTTTGCATTTCTATTCTAGAAGTGGGTGCCACATGGGCGGATTATTCCAGGTGACAGAGTGGTTGAACAAGAACATTCCTGGGGCAGCAAAGACTGGTGGGGAGCACAGAAGAAGCTGGAGATGACTACAACTTTCTGAGCATGCTGAGTGCATCTGACTTTTTCTTTTCCTAAGCATAAGGGCTCCTGTGATTACCCTCCGCCCTTCACGAAGTACCAGTTGTTCTCAAGAGGAGAGTATCCAGACTGACTCGATGCTTGTAGTGTTATAGCCCTGTACATCAGAAGTTCTCAAAGTACTGTACAAAGCAAAGCTGTTTCATCACTGGAGACCCCAAAGAGAAAGGAGATCAAGTGAGCAGAGAGCCATGGTGACTCTGGGAACAAGACCCCGATCTTCAGAATAAGGACTCTCATGGCCAGGGTGGGAAGCAGAGATCATCTTTAAATCCATCAGTTCTGTTTGCACAGTGTCGAAAGTTTGAGTGGGTTGTCCGTACTGAGTCAGGGAATGGGAGAAAAAGGTCTCGAGTTCGACTTAGGTCCAAGTGACGCTGCACAGGGGCAGTCACTCGGGTCAGGAGGGCTGCATAGACGTGTTTGTGCACCATTACCGTTACCAACAGCAGGGATGACCCTGCAGCACTCCCATGACATTTCATCCAGTTGTGGAACTAGAGCGGGGGATCCCTGCCCTGTTTTTTGCTGCCTGGTGCATGGCAGCCACGAATGTCTTGACTATGACCAGCAGTTTAGCTGGGAAAAGGCTTTGTTCAGCCCAGGAGAACCAACTGGCTGGTGGCTGGCGCAGTTGCCTGCCACGTGGGCAAATCATCAAGCAGGACTTTATTCCCCCAAGTCAAACAGTGATTCAGCTTCACTGGCCTCTTTCAGCCAGCGTTGTTGGAGCCTGTCTACTTCAAGCAAATGATTTAGGAGCCATTGGGGTAAGGAGCAGGGCTGGCAGCGCAGCCCAGTGTGGTGTGTGTCTGCGAGAGGTGAGCTCAGGACTCCCCTCCAGCAGGTTTAGGCAAAGGGACAGCTCCGTTAGGATGGATGGAGAGAGCCCAGCCTCACGGTGTCCTCAGAAAGAAGTGCCTCGCCTGGGGCTTGAGGGACCAGCAGCTCTGCATTTGCAGGCTGGATATGCTGGATCACAGATGACTTCCCAAACAAGCCAGCTGTTGGCTACTCCAGGCAGACGGCGCGCCCTGTAGTCGCTTCCTTAAAAACTCTAAAAGATCTTTTTTTTTTTGTTGTTTTCTTTGTCCCAGCACAGAATGGAAACTTGCTGAAAACTCAGAAAAGGTTCAGAGAATGGGAAACTATTTCCCACCCATTTCTAGCCAGCAGTGCTATTTTCCTCCCCAGAAAAATATGTGCAGAAGAGAGAAAAAGTCCCAGAGCATCCCATAAGCGCGCTGTCTGGAATCCTGCTGCACTCTGGTTTCTAAAGAATTCAATTTACATATGCAAGTTGGGTCCTCTAAACAGTTACCTTGTGGATTGGGAGTAGAAGAATGCAGCCTTGTCTTTCAGCAAGGATTTGAGGGAAGCATTAGTATTCCTTGAACTGCAAAGTTGATCGGGCCCAGGGAGGGAAGAAAGAAGGGTCCCAGGACAGTGTCTGGTGCCAGAATAAATGTCCAGCATCTGCTGCAGTCCAAGTGAGACGTGTGCTGCTGCTGCAGAAGGGGAGAAAGGGATAGGGTTATGAGAAGAGTGTTCGTAGTTTATTGCTGCTGCTTATTGATTAAGGGATCATCCTGTGTTTTTATGCTGCTCTTGGATTTAATCTAACAACAGGAGGAGGGGGATGTTTCATGTACGTTTTGGGTGGAGTTTTCTTGGTGAGCAGCCAGGAAGAGGGACCATTTTGATAATGCTGTGTTTATCCCGGGGCTTGGCCAGGGGATGGAGGGTAAGCGGTGGCTTACCGTGGCCGTGTTTCAGTGAGGAGAGGGGGTGAGACATCTGCAGCCCACTTGCCTTATGGGCTCGGCCACTTGGAAGCAGGTTCCCCTGATGTCCCTCTGCAGAAATGTGCTTGTCTGTCAAGAGATGCCTGAGGTTTCCTTGCCCTGAAGGAGCTCCCACTAAGTGCCTGGTGTTTCCTCTCAGGAGGGCTTTGCTGCCACAGTTTCTAATGCAATGCAGAGAGGTCTGAGCAGCCACGTGAGCTGGGCCACAAGCTGACACGTGTGTAAAAATGAGAGGCTAACCATTGGGTCATTGCTGGCCTGTGGTGAATAAATCTAAATCAGGGAAGAAAATCGCAGTTTTTGAGCAACCCATGGATGTGATAATTTGTAGACCCCGTAGGAAATTGCCAAGGAAACTTTTACCTTTTTACCAAGAAATTTGTGCTTTCCTTCCAGCTCTAGGCTGGCTGGAGGACTGGGCTGGGACATTTGGCAGACAAGTGCCACTTAAAAATTCAGCCTTGAATTCTTGCTAGTTTAGAAATGGGATATTTAAACCCCTCTGGGAGAGAAATGGCTTTCAGTTGTGAGCTGTGGCATTTACATTTACCCTGCAAAGATAGTGCTGCTGTAAAGTCGAGTTTTTTCTACTGAAAAGTTATTCCAGGCAGTTTTAAAATGTTTGGTTTTTTTTTTTTTTTTTAAATAAGTGGGTTATTTTTATTCTCTAGTTTGTAGAGCTGAGACTGTGACAGCCCGTATATCTGAGTCTGTGTATGAAATGGTATGGAAGGGACGGTGTGCTCCAGTTAAAACACAATAAAATGTATCTGGAATTGCCTTTCTGTGAGAAGAGGCAGCAGGGGGCAAAAGCCTATGGTTAATTTTTTATTGACCTTCATGGACTGCCATCCACTATCGCCAATGCCCAGAGCTTCCATTCACCACCTCACATCTCCGTTTTAATCTCCTCCTAACTCTGAGAGTGTAGGGAGACGGGGACAGTCTTTTGGCTTAAAATTTCCCATGTCTTACTTCAGCCCAAAGGATATTTTTGTTGTTGCTTGAAATCTGAAAGAGTTTGGAATTTTAAGGAGGTATCTTTATCTTTTGCAAAACCAAAAAGTAAATCAAGTTTCTTCCATTCAGAGCTGATTATTTTAATATACACTGGATAAATAAAACCCAGGCTGCTAGTATGTCCAAAAAATGAGCACATGGACATAGCATATTTTCCAAGTGGGAAGGAATTAGTTTGAAAGTAAAGTTGAGATAGCTCAAACAGGGTTGTCTCTAGGTCAGCTTTTAAATTAATATTTATTCCATGTTCCAAAGTCCATGGCAGTCAATGAACAGCATCTGCTGGTTTTTATAGGTGTTTATTCAAGATGAGAGGTAGAAGTAGCAGAGCAAATTGATAGGGGAAGAGCCACCACCAAAGAACCCCCATCCTGGGCTTACTGTAAATGTATTTGGCTGGAAATATTATTGAACACCAGAGGAGGTAACGATACAGAGTACCTCATGGACCTACCTGGTTTCTTGTTTTGCTTGTGGGCTTTGGCCCATCACTCCTTTCCAGATCTGGGTGAGAAAGAGTTTTCCCATCTCTCAGAAGTATTCAAGGGAAAGAAACTGAAGGTGAAAAAGGTCTCCATCTGAGGTAGAGGGCCACAGAGAAATTAATTTTTAAAATTGAAACTCTGGCAGATGAGTGGAATTAATTTTAAAATAATTTCCTATTTTTATTTCAATTTGTGACCTTTTCAAATTCATTTTAACCTATGAAGACTTTATGTTTCTCAACAAAGCATCTTTTAGAAGAACAACAACATAAAAATACCAGATTTTTTTTTTTTGTCAAGAGCGTTGAAGGGGGTACCCTGACAGTTTGGAAACTCTTCCCCTAACATATTTTCCAAACATCAAAAAAATCTTAAAACTAACCCTGTTCATTTTGATAAGTCAGCATTTTTGAAGGGGAGATGAGAGGAGGAGTGCTAGTGATAAATCCTCCCGAGGCTCTCCGTCTCTGTGTCTGAAAAATGTATCCCTCCTTCATTTACTTCTCTGGGCACAGTCACTGCTGAAGAAGTTGTATGTGGTTTTTCCTTTGAAACATCGCTGGACCTCAGGCAACAGAGGATTTTGCTTACGTATTCAAGTGGCTGTCAGCCAGCCCGTACTGAACACCTCGCCTATGTGTACAGCTACTCTAATGCTTATCTTTGCTGCTGCCTGGTATCATTTAACATTTGTGCTCAGTGTCCTCAGATCAGGGGATTAGGTCAGGCCAATTTTATTATTAAGAATGATCCTGGTGCTGCTAATCTGCTTTTGAATAATAATTTTGAAAAGATTCCCTCTTCCAAAATGTACTAGCGAGCACTTCTTCATGTGGTTAAACTCTTTTTCCCTTCCCGAGCACCTTGAGCGGGCTGTCTTTGAGAAGAGAGGAATTGTTCATCCATAGCATGATTTTGGGTCACAGCTTTCCCTGGAAGCCCACAAGACCTAAGAGGCTTTTATGTAGAGCATCAGCCCAACCTATTGGATCTGCTATCAAACATTTCAGATAGCCCACGGTACTCGCAAGATCTAAATCAGAGCAGACAGTAACACAATGCATATTACTGGTTTTGGGCTGGAGAAGTCCCAGGCCAGCTTGCAAATCTGACAGCTTCCAGCAGAGTTTTACACGGGGAAAAAATGACGTACCTGTGTGCAATGGGGAGGAGTGCCCACATTGGATGCACCGCAAAAGCCCAGGTTTCTGTTGGACATCAAGACTTCTTCCCTCTGCAAATTAATGGTGACCAATGGCTGAACCAGCACTGTGGACATAAATCATGGGAAGGAACAGCGAGAAATGAGTACAAGGCTTTTCTTTCTATTTAGTAATTTATCAAGGGAAGTGGCACATTAATAAACAGATCTCCCTTGAGGTGTGGGAGTAACAGAGATAAATATGGCTGTCAAATCTGGCCTGCTTCCTTCTGTAAGAGAAGGAGGAGACTGTGGGAATGCAAATGCAGAAAACAATATCTATATCTGGAGAGACGCATATTATTTGTAGGACAGAAACACCGACAACTCAGCTGAGATGGAGCCCCATCGCACTAGGTGCAGTACATACAGAATAAACCACAGACCCTATCTGAAGGAGCTCATCTAAATAAATGACACTGGGGAGTAGGGACACAGAAAGAAGCAGCAACTTGCTCAAGGAGATATGTCTGGGGAGGACTGTGAACAGCACCCAGGTCTTCCCAGGTCATGGTCCATGTATTGAATCAAGACGCCTTATAGAGGGAAGGGAAGGGAA
>NW_009260026.1:3834512-3875998 GCF_000687185.1 Egretta garzetta | reverse complement strand
AAGGAAAGGAAGGGAAAGGAAAGGAAGGGAAAGAAGGGAAGGGAAAGAAGGGAAGGGAAAAAAATTAATTAGTTCAAATCAATACATTAATATGTGGTGGACAGAGCGCAGTTTTGGCCATTATGATCTAGACACATGTAGCCCTCATGTTGCTCAGTCCAGAGCTCTGGCAGGGCCCAAATTTCATGAACCAGGTGTGAAGTTTGGGAATGCTCCATTCCAGCCTTTAGGCAGGGCCGGCCTTTGCTGCGGGGCGTTTGTTTGCTCATTTTGTTTTTGCATCCATAGTGACTCTACAAACTGCTTGCTCCTTCTCCAGCTTCCAAGGGAAGTGCCACTCTCCATGGCAGAGCATGGCTGGAAACTGCCAGCCACAAGCATTAGGAAAGTGTGAGTCTAGTCCCACCAAATCATGGGATAGCTTTAACACTCAGGAGGTGATTTTTACAGACCTGTGTGTTCTTTCTGTTTGCTACCTGATCCTTCAGTCGTGTTTTCAAGCTTCTCCCTGTCCCCTGGGTTTGCAAAATATCGTTGTACAAAATACTATAAGAAGAATGTGTTCAGAAGATGTGCAACAACCTGATTTTTAGGAGAAATTCCCAATATTGTCTGTATTACACCTAGCAACTCTTGAAGCTTCTTAGGTATAGCACGTAAGTCACAAGAGTGCTTGGTTCAAGAACCAACTTAGCCTTGGACTTCCAGTGGGACCTTGGGCAAGTCATTTATCTTGTGCAACAGGGGACATTATGGGTAATAAGGGGATGGTGGTACTAAACCCCATTGATTACACAGCACCTGGGCATGGTAATGGCAGAGCCACATAGGTACAAGGGTGAGTCATGTGGAGACTGGGAGACTGCAACCCAGCCACTGGTCTCAGGGAAATGTTGACACAAACTTCTGTGAGCCAACACAAATCAAGGAACTATTTAATGCTGGCAGGATATATTTTACCTCCTTGTACATCCCAGTCACCCTCTCACTTACCAGCACTGTCGTCAGGATGGAAAGTTTATGCTCTTGCAAAGTGGCGGGCTTGTATTTGGTGATATGCAACCAAAATCAGTCTCTCCAACCAACTAGAGGAAAACAGCTCATATTGCCTGTCTGGGCAAGTTACTGTTTTATTCACAGTGTTTAATAGGATATGCCCACAGCAAGCTTTCTGGGGAGACTGCTGCTGGAAAAGCTGGGTAGTAATACAGTGCTGCACTCATCGAGGGAAGGAGCTGGAGAAGCTGAGTCGTCCTGCACCTCTGGGTGGATGACGGAAATTACCAGCCAGCCCCCATCACTGAGTGTCATATTTTACCCTTAGAATTTTTTTTTTTTTTTAAATAGGCAACCTAAACACTGTTCTTATTTCTTTGGAGGGATGAGCTGTTCCAGGCAAGTCTAGGGCTTGGGGCAGGCTTTGGATCTGGTACCCTGGTATCAGGGAACATTGCGATATCACCCATCCCCAGCTCCTGTCCATGCCACGCTGGAGATTTGCAGGTGGGTCAGACCCGGGCAGAGTTTCTTCTGGATGAAGTCAGTCGTTCCAGTTAGCAGCGCCGAAACGCCGGGGGAGGCCAAATTCGTACAGTAGTAACTTGCTGTGTATTGCAGATCCACAAACAAGACTGGCAGGGTTGGAAATGACTTCATGCCCAAATGATTGACAATTGCTAATAGGGTCCAGGCACTGGCAGGTCCTCTCGGAGGGGGAGAGCTTGAACTTTGTGTCTGAGCTGCCAAATTGGTTTTCTTAAAACTCTTAATTTACTTTCGGGGCTCCTGGAACCTCGCCTCCTTCATTAATTGGATGGTCAGCATTGTGCTCGCGCTCGTTTGGTTTCCGCTCCCCCCGCACACAAGCGCATGCACCATTTCCAAGGGTCGCCCTGGCTCTGATCTGCTGCTCTTCTGGCCCACCGCTCCTGTCACCAAGTCCCCGGAGACAGCGGCGCTCACGGAAACCTTGTGGGGCCTTTTCCCTTTTAATTTTAAGTTAATTTAGTGCCGATGAAAGGGGGTGATGGACAGGTTTCTGTTTATCCCCCGAGGAGGGCGAAGCAAGCGGGCGTTCATGGTGCTGCCTGACCCTTGTCACTCAGCGCACAGCAGAGAGGAAACCTCCCGTCAAAATGTAGCTGGTCCCTGCGCTGCTCCAGGCTCCTGAACATCCCACAGCAGTCACGAGTGCGGCAGGTCTTAGCACCTCCCGCCCCACCGCGGGAAGGGAGCAGCCCGCTGGTTTTGTCTGACAAAGTCTCTCTTTCCTACAGTGTCCCGGTTTTCAAGCCCACGGGTGACACCGAGATTAAGCCGAAAACGAGCCCTGTCTATCTCCCCGCTCTCTGATGCCAGCATTGATCTCCAGACGATGATCAGGACCTCCCCAAACTCTCTCGTGGCATATATCAACAACTCCAGAAGCAGTTCAGCAGCGAGTGGCTCCTACGGCCATTTATCTGCCGGGACAATCAGGTAACGCTCAGGGACTGCCTCCTTTCAGCTGCGTAACCATCCCTGCAAAGGAGGGGTGATCCTCCAGCAAGGGAGACCTTCCCTTCCTTGCAACCTCTGCTTTTGTGCACTGGGGCTGTGTAGTGTATTAAATCAAAGCCCCCCTCTGGTTTTGCATGTGGAAGGGTACTTTCTGGCATGGGGTGGTGGGTGGGGATGCTGGATTGGGATTATTGCTTACCAGACTTCCAGTAATTACAGTATGAGCATGCCTCCCTGCAAGCAGAAATGGAGAAAAAGAAAATTGTCTAAAAAAATGCTTATTGTGAGTGGTTGGATTGATTAAGAAACCCTCTGATTTAAGAGATTGCCCTGAAGTATTCTCCAAATTATTGGTCCACATCCTTAAAAAAAAATGCTGCCTGGGCGGATTTAAGAGCCTAATTCTAAAAACATATTTAAAACAAATCTAAACCCTTGAGTAAAGTTTTGCTCAATCCTTAATTAAAAAGCACTTACACTAGGCAGCTCACTGTTGTCAATTCCTGCCGTGATTGCTTCACCCAAGTTTCACAGCGTTATTGTTCTTTTTACTGCTTAACTGTTAAAAATGTTAGTTCTAATTAACACTGATGTTGCAAAGTAAGGGTTTATAAAGATCATGCACTCCTAAAATTTGTAGTTTTTTTTTGTAGGGAAAAACAGAGACATTGCCATTAGTAGCTGTAACATTAATTTTATCAGTTACTTTATCCAGCAGCATGGTTTAGAAATTGACTGTAGAATCAAACATAATGCTAACTTAAAAATAGCAACTCCTTGTCTGGTAACTGTATTTTTCTAGTCGTGTCACCTGTTGTCTTTTAACTGGGCATACCTGTAGGATCTCATCTTATACTCGGATTTTAAGCTTTTCAGGGTAGCATCTGGTATTTTCAGCAAATCAGCAGAGTGCAGAGTCTGACCCAATGGTCAGTTGTTGGCCTCCGAGGGAATAATCACGTAATAATACTGACTTTTAAGCTCTTCTCGGTGTTCTAAAGGTATATCTTGAATGTCAGGAATTGTGAAATGGGTTACATATATAACAGGATAACTGTCAGCATTTTGGGGTGAAAAGAGGTTTTTTTGTTATTATTTTAACAATGTACTAGTGGCAGGAATGAAATCCTTTCTCACCCGCTCAGACCCAGCACTTCAGAAAGTCATTTTTGGACTTTGCTGGAACATAACAAAGCTGTGCAGCAGCCTGCCATCACACCTCATTTGCTGCAGCTTGTATTTAACTCCCAGAGCTCTTTTACACTGTAGTGATTTTTGCCCTTTATTCTTTTGGTCAAGTTGCTATTAACTGGTTTGGAACAGAAATACTAATTGTGTGGTCACCAGCAATAAGTATTTTCTCTAAAAGCAAAATTGGAAATGAAGCATGTTGCCAATTATGGCCCTGTTCTCTGAACACTCACACCGTGGGCAGTTTTAGTGATGTGCGAAGGAAATAACACATGGGTAAAGGTTCAGGGCAGCCACCTCCTAAACGTGGCAAATAATCAACTTTTGGGCTGCAAGTCTATGGTTCGTGCATCACCTGCCCAGAGAGTACAGGCAGCAGAGCATCTCCCGTGCTTCTCCATCTCTGCCAAGGGGACTCACCCCTGGGAGTGAACCCCTTGTTTCCAGGAGCAGCACTTCGTTTTTAGTGCTGCTGACTGCTGCGTCCTGGCCCAGACCTGGCGCCCCCAGTTAACGCCCAAGCAGCCGGGAGCTGGTCGTGTTTCTGGCCACTGCTGACCTAGATTGGAGCTGAACCAGTGACCTACATATGAAAGGTGACATACATCAGCAGTCCCCCGAGCCAGCACTCCCCTCACCTGAATGCAGAGCAAACTGCATGGGTTTGGACTATGTTAAATGGATAGTTATTCGTTCCCACTGTGATCTGTGCCAGGTGAGCCAGGTGATGCTGGTTTTTTTTATATCCAGGGTAGCATAACCCCAAGGTTGCAAGTCTGCAGAATAGGTCTGCCTGGGGAAACCTGGGAGCCTCAGGGGCTGCAAAGCCAGATGTGTCCAAGCCCTGTCCTCTTCTGCACTCCCTGCCAAGGGCTTTGGCTGTTTTTAAACATAGGAAGCAAAGAAATTACAATCAGTCTGATACGTGGGTTGAAATGATTCACAAATTTGCTGAGGCACACACAAGACGGATCCTGTCTTTGCGGAAAAACAGGCTGTCAGGATTATCGTGGCATTGAAGGCATCTAGCTGGGGCATTGCAGCCTGTCTCCTGGAGTCTCCAGGAGGCCAAACTTGAATCAGTCACTAGCCAATGTGATAAATATTGTTTAAAATAACTCCTCATCATCTTTCCTCCTCTTGCCGCAGCCCGGCGTTCAGCTTCCCCCACCCCATCAACCCCGTGACGTACCAGCAGATCCTGACCCAGCAGAGAGGCCTGAGCTCAGCCTTTGGACACACTCCCCCCCTGATCCAGCCATCCCCAACGTTCCCCCCACGGCAGCACATGGCGGTCATCTCTGTCAACCCACCGCCAGCACAGATCAGCAGCAACAGCAACTGCATCTCTGACTCCAGCCAGGTAGGGATGACCATCCTGGTTCTTTCCATGAGTGGCACGCAGGGAAATGGAGACATGTTCTCCATGGGATGAGTCCTGCCCTTCATGGTGGCTGTGACAATTTACCCACTTTCTTTTTACTTATGCTCTCCCTCTATGTCACTTTTTCTTCCTCCTGGCAAGGCATTTCTGGCACAGCCAAATTTTGTGCCCACCTCCCTTTCTTGCACACAGGTGTACTTACTCATGCAGGAACCAAAGGCCTTGATCCATCCAAGCACTGAACACGATATGCAGGGTCATCGCAGGCAGCAAGCCTCCTTGAATACGTGTTATGTGTTATTGAAATCGAGGGAATTCAGCTCATGCTGGAGTGTTTTGCCAGATAAACACCCGAGCACTGTAAACCAGGCTTCATCAGTTCCTTCACCAATCCCTCCTTACTTTTTTTCTGCTGATGTGAACCATGCTGATGGTCTTAAAACACCTTATTCCTTTTTTTTTTAACAAATAAACACAACCTACCTAGGACCTCTAGCCATTTTACTTCTTGTTCATTCTTCTTCAGTAGCGTTCTCTCTCTGGGTATCCCTGCTGTTGATTTTTACTGTTAAGGTTTGCAAAACTAGGGGCCAGATTTTGAAAACTAGGACTGCCGTGATGTGTATAAATCCCACATCTCAAAGGTGTCCTTGCAAATACCTGTGAGTTCACCCAGGCACATGCATGTGTGCACAAGCCGTCCCCGCACACAGGTTTAGCGAATATGTCTAGCACATTTTTAATCATTTTTCCTTCCCATTTTCATTCCTGGGAAGTTTAAATTGCAGTGGCTTTTCTCCCCAAAGACTTATTTCACCTCATTTCACACCCATTTCAAATTGTTGTTTTAGTTGTATCATACTGAACTTTCAGACTGGTTTATTGTTTTAGGGTTTCTCATGGCTGCTGCGCTGCAAGCTCTGTTTGTTATTGAAGGTTATTTGATTGATTGGTTTTGTTTTCTTCTCACAAACTGGCTACCAAAATAATGTGGCTGGCAGGAGTTTTGCCTCTGTTTAATAACTTGCAGGACCAATCTTGAGCAATTAGCAAGAGTGTATTTAAAATGTTCATGTTCCAATTTTATGCACATACAATGGGATGTTTTTTCTCCTGAAGTTGTTCTCATTTTTTAAGAGCTTAGCAAAATATACACATAGCCTTTCATGCACCCAGCACGCCGGAGCCCTCGCATGTAACCAGAGCCCCCTGCTCACCCTAGGAATTCATTTTCTCAACAAATCATGTCGTCACATTGAGAAATAAATTTGTAGCTTGGGTGGGGGTTGCATAAGGTTTTGATGGCTTTGACAGGGACTGGATTGCTCTGACACAGAGCAGCAGCGGCAAGGCCAAGCTCACTGGTGAGCCTGCAGAAGCTGATACTGTCCTTGATTCTTCCCTTTTTTGCATCTCTCTGCCTTGCACAAGCCCACACAGCAATTACAGCCAGCAGGCCAATACCCCTTCGTCCCCAGGCACTCCTGAAGTTCCACCTTGACTGGTTTTTTAGTTAACTTTTAATGAAGAGACGAGCTGCATTCTGTCTCTCATCCCAAATGCCGGTGCCATATCTTGCCTGGTTTTCTTTCCTAGAACAAGCAGAGCAGCGAGTCGGCCGTGAGCAGCACAGTCAATCCCGTAATTAACAAGCGCAGCAAAGTCAAGACTGAAGTCGAGGGCTTGCCCCCAGCCTCCCCCACCACACAGGTAACCTTCTTGGTGTGAGATATATTGCAGGGCTGAGGCAGCGAGCTGCTGGGTCTTGGTTTGGGGAACGATACTCTTGGCACCTTTTGCTGCAGCTGGGAGCAAGGCATCAAAGTCTGCCAGGCAGCGGGTGTCTCTTGGAGCACGAAGCTCAACAAGGTACAGGGCAGAGCTGCAGTGACTGAGTGAAGCGTTCAATGGGTGCTTGGGATTCTGTTTGCTGTTGCTGTGCTTGGATAGAAAAAAAAAAAAAGGAGGGAGGGAATATTTCAGGCATGATAACTTTAAAAATGATGTCTGAGTTTTCTGTGGTGCAAAGGAAGCAGCATTAGTGCCTCAGAGCAAACATAGATTATGAGGGAATCTTGCATGTAGGTAGAAAGCTTGCAAAAAAAGGACGACTTCTTGATTCAGCAAGGAATTGCTCCTAGAAACATCCTTTACACTGGTGACACAACATTTGACACCAAGAAGGGCCCAAAGGCCTTTGCTTTCTTTCTGGAGCTCTGTGATTGCAAACTGTTTAATGGCTGACAGTATCCATCTGACCGTCCTTTATCACAACTGTAAACTATCAGGAGTGCTCTGGGCACTTCATTTTCATGAAATATTAGGCCGTGTTATTGTCAAGCAAATGGAAGAGTTGATGACAAATTTCTCCTTCTGCCCTGGTTCAGGAGCAGGTCTCAGCATGATGCATGGGGACAGCAACGTGTGCAGTCATCAGGGGGCTGGTAAAATTGATGAAGATAGCATATCAGGGAAAGATAAACATGCTGTAGTCAGCACGATTAGGGCAAAGAGGCATCTCTCTGGAGCTTTGAGTTTAGGAGTGCATCTACATGCTGCTGCAAAAGCACATGCCCCTAAAAACCAATCTGGCCACCACCCAGGCTAATAGGGCCACGTGTTTTCTTGAAGCAAATGAAAAAAGATCTGAAAGCCATCTCCTGCTTTCTCAAGCATCTGTAGCAGAGGAGCTGTGGGACAGATAGCTGCTTGCTCGATGGCTGTCATCCTCTCTTGTCTGCTCTGATTTGAAGAGGTGTGCACCCAACTGCAGGTAGTGCTGGGGTAGCATTAGCCTGGCTCAACCCTGCAGCCCTGCCCCAGAGCTTCATCCGCTGAGCCTTATGTGAAATAAGCACTGAAAGAAGGGGGAGAATCGTTTAAAGTGGTGCAAGGAGGCTTGATTAGAACAGCGAGGTGAAATTAAGAGAAGGAAAATGCACGCTGGTTGTCTAATAATTCCTAATGAGGAGACCTGTGGAGTCATACCCCAAGGGAAAAGTAGGCTACATGTCTTGCAGCATTTCAGTATTGACTGGGAAATTACTGGAAAGTACCTTGTAAGAGACATTCTTGGCAAGGAGAACAGGTTAAAAGACTGAACACAGTGGGTGTCTCCTCTTCAGTTGGTCTAAGTGACAGCAACTTGTTAAATTTGGGGATTCCTGTTCTGCAGGAGACTGTGCTGAAAAGTTGAGTTACTGTTAGTTAATTATTGACTGATACATTTTTTTGCAGAGTATGAAGCTCAGACATCCCAAAAAAAGCATGCATGTGTGTGTTTTGTTTTGGAAATGCTGTACTGGAAACGCCTCATGTGAGTTGTGGTTTGGGTGTTTAAAATCCTTGGCCAGACAGTATCTCCCATGATGGCTCGTGCTATAAAAAATGCAATCCAGGCAAGATTTGTGGGACACAGTAGAGCGCCCGGCATGAGGGACCTGAGTGACTGTGCTCTGGTGATACCACAATAGCTCCAGCACAGATTCAGATTAATGTTGAATAGCCAGAAATAAAACAAGTTACTCCTCTTCAACAAATTAAAATGCTTTCAATTCCATTTTTCCAACAGAAGGTATAAAAATTTTGGCAAAATAAGATTTTTAGTAGAAAATTTCACTTTTCCAGAGACCATGCTTTGCACAGAGAGAAACATCTCAACAAAAATGATGTTCACAGCTCAACCAAATAGGAATTGCAGGAAAAAGAAGCTGCTGTTTGAACTTTCTCAGCCTATTTCTCTGGGTTCTGATACAGTTTGAATCTCCAGAAGTCTTTCTGTAAATGACTACAGTTTCCTGTCCCAAGAGCCACCTTACGATACTTTTTTTAAAAAAAAATTAAGAGCTAATTAAAACAAATCTCTTCCTCTCCGTATCTAAACTTTTGAATTGAAAAGTCACAGCTGGCGTGTATGTCATGAGCTAGTTAATGAAAATTGTTGAACTCGCCTACAGTACATGTCGCTTCCCAAGCTTTATAATGCCATTAAGTCATTAATCATTGCAGCCCTTCGGTAGGCATTAGGAAGGTGTCGGTGGGGAAGGAGATGGCAGACAGATAGGTCCATTTGGGCAGGTCAGAGGCAGTTTGAGATGGGTCTGGCTGTGCCTGCACACTTATGGGGCCAGCTGGAGCATCAGATCATGAGGAACAGCATCTGATGTGGTCAGTCACCCCAGATGCTCCTGTCTAAAGCTGCCCTGGAGGCAGGATGCTCTGTGCTGGGCAGTAGTAGTAACTGGGAGGAAAGGGAAGAAAGGGGGTGAAAACATGCAGGGTTTTGTATTGCTAAATTCCTGAGCCAATATTGGCTGCTATTGGCCTTGTCTCTAGTACAAGTGTCTGACACGCACAGAGGCGACAGTTGTCCTTACCTCTGGGTTGTACTAATTATGTTGTATGTTACAGTATTGTGTAGTTTTCGATGCTTTAATCCTCAGAGCAGCCATAAAAAAGATCTTCTGTGCTTCGTTTAGCCCTGAGAAGCTAGCTAGACAGAGAAGTTAAGGAGAGAGCTCACAGCATTCCCGGCATTAAACTAACTCATTTATGAGTCTAGAGCCCCCGGAGCTCTGCTCTGCAACTCACTCATCATAGGGTCTTACTCAAGCTTCCCAAATTTGCCAGTCTCAGAGGAGTGTTTTGGGGGCTCATCACTTTGTCCCTGTGGAGCACCCTGCAGGCATAAATCTTTGTGTGAGAGTTAGACATAATTTTCTCATCTATTGAAAGATGTAGCAAACAAGAAGCCCCCTCCCCAACCCATGTCAGGTGAGTGTAGTAACCACTAGGCTCTGGCTGCTCTGTCGTTGTTCATGCTTGTATTTCCCCACTCCCCCCAGATCAGAAGTTTTGCTCCAGCAAAGGATGAAACCAAAGGTCAAAAGCCAGCCTCTTCCTTTCTTCAGCCTTTCCTGGGACTGCCCACGGCCTGGCTGGAGCCAGCCACCGCTGCAACCGTGGCTTCAGGGTGTTTTGTGTCTTGTCATTAACTGTCATCGATTTCTACCAAAACCCTGTAACTCATTATTTCACAGTAATCAAGGATGTTCTGTTGCCACAATGTGCATGGTTCTGTGATCAGTTGATACCTGCCCTGTAATCTATGAGTGACGGAGGAATTCAGATGAAAGAAGTTCACTTTATACAATGCACCGTTGTGTGTTGCAGGAGCATCTGACAGACCTGAAAGAAGATCTAGATAAGGATGAATGTAAACAGGAGCCTGAGGTTATTTATGAGACGAACTGTCACTGGGAAGGGTGCACAAAGGAATATGACACTCAAGAGCAGCTCGTCCATGTGAGTAATGGTTGGGAGGAAACCCCAGCGATAAATTTGTATTTCTGTGCACTTGTCCTCATTTTTTATCACTAGCTGCTGTACAGCCAGAGCTCGCTCTGGGAGCTACTAAAGGTGCAAATCAGAGATACGGTGTGTAAACACTGCCAAAGCAGGTCGCTGCTCCCTGAGGAGTTCAGCTGCAGGAAGCCTCTCACAGATTATTTGATGTTGCTCTCTTCTCAGCTGCTGAGGCTGCAGTTTCAGTCTCCCTCGTGCATGACCCAGTGACAGAAGGCTCCGTGCAAAGGACCTGATCAGAAAATGGGGAAGGGGGCTGAGCCCTTCCCTCCTCCCTGGCCATATTCACTGAGCCTCCCCATCCACCTACACCAGTTATGGGTCAGGGATCGTCCATACTCACCCTTGTCCAGGCCATGAAAGCCTTTTATGCCGCTGTGGCATGAGCTGTGGGGCCATATCACTTAGGGGCTGTTGACCTGCTCAGCTCATCCCTCCGACAAAAATAGAGCACTTCCAGAGTTTGGAGACATGCTCCAGCATCTCCACTGGGGCCTGAAATAGAGAAAGTGGGTTGATTTTTTAAAAATTGGGAAATAGGGCTTCCGTAATCACAGGGATATCCCCAAACCAGTGTCAAAACTGCTCTCTGAAGGATCCCCAAACCCAGTCATTAATCAGATTTTCAGTTCTAATTAATTCGAAGAACCTTTTGTGTGCTTTGCTTCACCTGGGAACCCGCTGTTCGGCTTCCTTTGGCTTCTGGGGTCAACAAATCCCTCAAATTTGGAGCGAGTCCCTGTGAAATCAGACATGATCTGTGTCTGAGCCCTACCCTGCTCCCAGTCTAGCACCTCCCAGTCCTCATTTTGGGTCTGTGGTGTGAGAACCCTGTTTGTTTGAAGCCAGCCCAGAGCTGCTGGGAATTCACCAACCCCAGAAACCCTGTTGCTTGTAGCAAAATGTTGGATTGAGTGAATTTTGTGACAGTAGCCACTATCCTCTCCTTTCCCTTCAGCCTTTTGCTGCTTGCCTCAGCCTGGCTCCAGGCCTGCCAGGGGCCACCCGTGTGCGATTCATGTGTAGCTCTCTTTCTGAGGGTGCGTGTCATCCTTTTTTATACATCTTCAATTTAGTCGTGTTTAGATGCCACCAAGTAGGCATCAGTCTCTGTTTCCCCAAACGCTGCACACAACGTTATCTTAGCCCAGAGGGACCACACTCTAAATGATAATTTTGGGCATGTGCTCTTCTTCCATCTAAGGCTGGCACCTGCCCGTCTCTGCCAGAAGTCACTGGTTCAGTGCAACAAGTTCTTGAGTACAGACAGATTTGGAAATGGTTTTCAGGGCCAAATGAGTGATAAGGTGCTTAATGGGTTGCACGTTGCATGCCACGGGGCGTTGCTGTTCTGGGGTTAAATCAGCAGCCCTGTTGGATAGTCTGGGCCCACATTTGTCCAGCAGTATTTGTACGTTTCCCTCTCAGACATAAGAAAAACTCTTTAACTCTGCCCAGAGCAAAGTGCAGAGCAGATCCAGGCAGCTCAGCACAATTTATTTCTAGAGAAAACCCAAAGAAAAATATTTGACAGAATGTCCAACATTTTCCTAAATTTGGAAGGTTATAAAAACGGAGGCTTCTGTACTCTGATTACTAGCAAAATGGGGTTGTGGATTTGGGATGCCCAAAACACACATGCAAATGAAATACAGATGTCGTGGGCCAACTTTTGAGAAGGTGGCATCCCACCATGCATGGAAAAACTCTGGTTTGTGTGCAGAGCAAAGTACCTGGGAGTGCAGGGTCCGTTCTCCACACACACAGTGGGTAATGAGCTTGTGGGAGAAGTGCCTGTCAACAGGGAGCATCAGGAGTGAGGACATGTTTTTGCAAGTACCACTGCTGCTCCCAGCCTCAAAGGTCACACTCACGATTTGAGAGAAGTCCAGGCGCAAAGCCTCCAGCCAGGTTGGGGTTTGATGGGGGCTATGGAGCTGTAGCTGAAGTGTGGTGAGTTGTGCAACTGCTCCTCCACCATGTGATGAGTAGCAGATGTTGCCCAGACAGTGAGTTAATAAGCCTGAAGGGGGGGATTACAGTCCCCCTCCCATAAATGTGTCTTCTTCTGGCCCAAGCAGGACCGAATGGGCAAGCCAATGCACTCCCCCACTCCTAGCAGTGCCGTGAGTAGTCTTGGTTGCAAGTCAGAGTCCCACACAAACAGAGCCAGGAGATGTATCTTCCCAGTCTGGTCTGGATGTGGTTTAATGTGCCCATGGGTCTTCTTGGGGGTTCATCAGATTTCCACCATCTGAGGCTAAAATCCCACACCAATGCCATGTTATAAAACTAGAACCGTAGGCAGCTGAGCTGCAAATGAGTTTCCATCTGAAATCTCTCTCCCAAACCCAGCCTCCCCTGACCCTCCCGGCACACAGCTTTGGCTTTCAGTGTTTACCCATGGTGCCCAAGGGACCAGCTGAACTCTGTGCACCTCCTCTTGCTCCTGGGTAGACCTGGTGCCCCAAGCAGCAGATCCCTGTCCCCAGGACTGGAATGCATCACACAAAATACCAGGGCTGGATTCAGCTGGGACCGTGAAGGCCAATGACTCTGTTTTAACATGTTTTTGTGGCCTCGTGCTGCCCTGCCATCCTGAGAAAGTCTCATCCCAAGCTGTAACATGTGTGCCTGCCCTTGGGTGGGGGGATGAAGGCGGGGGCTAGAAAAAAATCTCAGTGCAAAAAAAACAAAACCCAAACCCAAAGAGGTTTATTTTAGGATTTCCTGTCAGTGAACGTCTGCTGAAAACACAGGAGTGAGGACAGGCATTATTTTTGGCAGCGAGACCCCATTCAGAGAGACAAGGCTGCTGCAGGAACAGCGCTGCCGACGGGCTGGTCTCCGGCTCTGTTTATTTTCGGCAGGGTTTCATCTGCCCAAGGCTGGGAAAAAGCGACCCTTTTCTTCCTCCCAGGGTGGATGAAGGCACCATTCTGGGTCTGGCTTTTCAACATCCCAGCGCAGGATTTTATGGACCCGAGTAATTAGCAGTAATTGAGGCCGCAGAGCTTTCCTTGGCGCATAGCTCGCAGATGCTGTCATTTCCTGCCAGCCGCCAGCACGGGACAGCAGGTGGATGTCTTAGGGCCAGCGTATGGCCTGGCATGCAAGCTTAGGGTCATAGACTCATAGAATCATTTAGGTTGGAAAAGACCTTTAAGATCATTGAGTCCAACCGAGGCTTGTGTCACCCTCCCCAACAGTGGCATCAGGCAGCCTGGGGGACACTGAGAGGGCTTCTCTCTCCCTGGCACCATGGGTCCTCGTTGCTTTTGCAAACCTCCTGTTTATAGCTGCTTTGGACCCGGTGTGCTGGGTGCTGGGCACCTTCTGCAGGACACGCCAGATGGCAGAGCTGGCTCCCATGACCCGGTGTTATCTGTGCACCTGGGACCCAGGTGCAATGCCTGACCACAAGCTCTGGGGAGGGAACGGCTGGCTTTCGGAGCACCGCGTGTGCTTCGCTGGCATCAGCTCTTCTAAGAGTGACCTGCTTCTCCCTTCTCTCCTACCAGCACATCAACAACGATCACATCCACGGGGAGAAGAAGGAGTTTGTCTGCCGCTGGCAGGACTGCACGCGGGAGCAGAAGCCCTTCAAGGCTCAGTACATGTTGGTGGTGCACATGCGAAGACACACAGGAGAGAAGCCACACAAGTGCACGGTGAGCTGGCAGGGACACAGGGTGCATCTCAGCTTGGCAAGTGGGACACTGGGCTTTGATGGTCACACGAATGTGTGTGCAGACACAGGCATGGCTCCAGGCACGGCTCTCCCAGGGTACCTGTTGGCACCCAGCTTGGGGCCAGCCCAGCTCTCTGTGTCCTGGTTATAGGTACTTGCAGGTTACACCCTGGGAAGAGGGCAAGCAGTCAAGGAGGGTGGTTGAGGTGTTAGTGGGCAAAATTGTATTTCCTCGGGGAAAATGGGTTTAGCTCTACCAAAGAGATTCAGAGTGACTCAGCACAAGTCACTTAAGGTGGAAAGCCGGCCAATTTAGTTGCCTACCTCCAAGAAGGCAATCCAGTAATCCCACACTGTGGGGAACCAGCTAACCCTGTTCGTGGCTATCTTGGCTGCTGGAGCTGTGAGTTTCCCCCACCCACGTACCTGAGCGTGCACCTAAGGCTCCTTCCAACCTGGGGATCTGAGCCAACACCTCCTGCCTCTGCTCTCTTAATCCAGAGGTGCAGGCAATCCCTGGGTGCTTAAACCCCAAGAGGAGCTCAGTCCCCAGACTGTCTGCATGCAGGCAGCACTGTGCCTAGTGTTAAACGCTGCCTGAGGAAGAGCATGGGGTGCTGTTTTGTATCTCAGCCCTGTGGGTACAGACTCATCTAGAACCTTGGAGAGCTGGCCTCGCCTCCTCCTCAGCCTTGAGATATTAAAGCCCATATCTGCCCTCACACATGGAGTCTCCCACCGCACCGCTGGCTGATGTGGGGCAGCGCAGGATGCCTGACAGGGGGCACAAGAGAGAAGCGAGCTGTGGAGTTTAGTGGCTGTGGCCAACTGGTAGGAGAGAAGAGGTGTTCACCATCTCTTTCCACATATGCTTCAGCCCTTTTTCCTCCCAAAGGTCCATCCCTGCTTTTTGATATCCTCTGCTCCCTGCCTTCTCCTCCTGCCAGTTTTTCATACCTCCTCCACTGTCAGCATCACGCCGTTCCTCTCCCCAGAGTCTTGGGGATGAGTCTCTCTCTGCTTGGCAGATGTCTGAGCCCTCCTCCCATATCTTCCTCCTCTTCTGCTCCATTAGTTACTTCCAGCCCTGCTCCCTCCCTGGCTCTGCCCCAGCTTCTCCTTACAAATATTAGGATATGTATGATTTGCTTGCTGCATTACTCCTTTATCAATCATCCAGCCCTGTGTTCATTTAATTTAGAGCATAAGTTCCCCGGGGCACAGGGCCATGTCCTTTGTTTTAATCTTCTAAAGCACTTTGCCCAGTTCTAGTGCTTTACCGATCTTTCTTAAAAGTATCGAAGAATATTGATCGTTGGGCTGCTGCAAAGTGAGCAGTAAGGGAAAGTCTAGCCCTTGCAGGTAGAAGGACTCAGAAGACAAAAAGCGGCAGGGACTGCATCCTCCTCAATGCTGTAATGGAGCAGGAAAAAGTACCGCTGCGTAATCCTGCCTCTTTCAAGCCTCGGTTGTGTCGCACTGGAGCAATGGCAAGGCTGTGTGTGTTTGAGTCTCAGGTCATCCTCTGCCTCCTGGAGAACTGCAGTCCCTCCATGTGTAATATGTTGCAGCAGCCCTCCCTGAACTGGACTACCAGTGGTTTCCAACTGCCTGGGATACATGGCAGCTCTGCAGACGGTGCCCTTCTGTTGCAGTGTAGTCCTTGTCCAAGTCTGGAAGTGATTTTTCAAAGCGCCATTTGTTTCAGACAAGAAGTTTGTGGTGTACATAAAGCTACAGATGAACCCAACTGCAGCCCGGGATTCGGTCAAGGATTATTTCAACAGATGACAGCCAGAACTCCCACTGACATAATCAAATCCACGCATAAGAGTGGGAACAACTGCTTTGAACATGCACAGGCTGCTTTGCTGAGAAGCTCTTATTTGAAAATGTGGCCTCAGTACTTTTGCTCTTAACTGCATTTTTGTGTCAGTATCCAGTAAAACCAGAATGGATGCATGAGCTGCCTCATACCGAGTTCCGTTTGTTTTCCAGCAAGGGGAACGATGTGTTCCAATGACCATAAGAAACATGAGTTGTAAAGGACTGTTTGCACAGGGCAAGAGAAGAAAGGCATATACTGTGCTACCTCAAAGCTGTGGCATGTTCTATGGGCCAAATGGACTAATGAAAGTTGTCTGAGGAAGGGGAATTGGATCCATCCCACCCCAACAAAGCTGTGGAAGGAATCGGCTCTTGCAGGATGCTCCTACTGTCCTTGAAGAGATCTGGATATCTCAAGAGAGCAGAGCAGGTTTGCCTTATGTCCGCCACCCCTATGCTAGACCTTAAAGGGAAGCTTAGGTAACCCTACCTCTTTTCCAGCACAATAAAGTCATATGGGATCAACCTGTGCCTCCATGCTTCATGGGTTTCATGGGCTCCATGTTTTGCCTCACTCCTTAGCAGTGCAGGTGAGCCCTATGCCCATGGAGCACAAGGAGACAGGTACCGCTGTTACTGCGTGCAGCTGCCTTTGGCCTCTGCCCAAAAGAACCAGATCTCTGGACATGTGGGACCACTCAGCTGCCCACAGGGAAATCAAACACTGTGCCATTGCATGGCCTGTCCTCCGTGACACCAGTTTCTTCACTGGCCAAGACTCAAACATAGCAATGTGAAGTCCTGTCACATCTGGACTGAACTTGTAGAAGTATTTAAGTGATCCAACCAAAACACAACACCTTGTGGCTTGCACACATTACAACAGGAGGGGCTGCTTGTTGAAATGTAAAGTGTGTTTTAAGGTGCTTGCGTAGGAAGCGCAGCATGGGCTTTTCAACGCTCCCAGCTCAACAACGAGTGCGGCATTTAGCTAGAATTTGGAAGGGAGCCTTGCATTTCTTAAAACCTCCTCCAGTGTTTGTAAGTTCCCACTTGTTTTGTCAAAGAGTATGTAAGACGGCGTCCTTCATTTGAGGTGAAATCCTCCCTTGCTGCAGACAGGGCAGGTGCAGGGAGAAGCCTCCAGCCCAGCCGGAGCAGAGGGTGGCAGGACTTACATCACCC
Organism: Egretta garzetta; assembly: GCF_000687185.1. Classification (NCBI taxonomy): domain Eukaryota; kingdom Metazoa; phylum Chordata; class Aves; order Pelecaniformes; family Ardeidae; genus Egretta; species Egretta garzetta. The sequence goes on along the minus strand of NW_009260026.1, from coordinate 3,858,857 downwards.
GAAGCCTCATCACGTCTCCCAAGCTGCTCCTTCTCGTTGTGTGGGCAGCTGGTTTCCTTCCAAGAGGAAGGTTCCTGGCCTGTTTTGTCATCCAAAAATCCATCTGTCTTCAAGATTGAGAGTCTTGTTTTTTAAACTGGTAATGTCAGACGGCCTGACCACAGCATCCTCCGAGAGTAGGGCCAAGCTGTAATTTAGGAAACTTCAAAGTTTGCTGGATTTCTGCTTGTGTGTTAGAGAATGGTCCGGCCTTCCCAGTGCTGGTGGTAGTGAAGTTGCAAGGCTGGTCAAACTGTCAAGAAGCCGTCAGTTCTCTGGGTGGGAAGGAGAGGGCCTCCATTTCTGAGTGTGTTAGCTGCAGAGGGATGGCAGGAGGGGCTAAGGGAGCCCTGGGAGGAGTGGAGGGGTGTTCAACCCTGATAGAAAAAAGAGTCTCTTGTTGAAATGTCAGGTGGGTACCCAACAAGGAGCAGCACCTTAAATATGACTCACTGCTGAAACTCTCAGCCTGCCTAGGGAAGCGAATTCTCCCAACAAAGTGGATGTTGTTCCCTAAAACACAAGCCCTTTAAATGGAAGAAAAAAAGAAAGAATGAGAAACAGATGAGAAGGGTTTAGGCAGGGGGAAAATCAAATTTTTCTGGTTAATTAATCACTCCTCTTGTGTTTTTTTATTTTAGTTTGAGGGTTGCTCCAAAGCCTATTCCCGCCTGGAGAACTTAAAGACACACCTGAGGTCCCACACTGGAGAAAAACCCTATGTCTGTGAACACGAAGGTTGCAATAAAGCCTTTTCCAATGCCTCGGACAGAGCCAAGCACCAGAACAGGACACATTCCAATGAGGTAAGCTTCGGCTCACCGCAGCTCAACAGAGGGCTTTTTTTTTTAATTTTGCTGACAATAAAAATACACTTTACACACTGGACTCATGTAAAAAGAAACCCACTGTAATGAGAGGTTTTTCTTATTTTTTAATGGGATTTATTTTGCTGGAGAGCCAGACCACATTAGCTTTGTATTTATGAAAGCCATGTTTGAAATCATAAACAGATGTTAAAGTATGCAAACTTTTTAATCGGCTTTGAAATTAAAGCAAGCATTTTCCAAATTTATAATTTTTAATAGAGCAAATAGGATTGTACAGTTGTGCATGTGGTGTTTAATATTACTGTGGAGCAGACTTGCAGTAGTATTACAGCTACCCTGGATCCTGACACTCTGGAAATAATACTCCCTCCATCTTTTGATGTACAATGATAGAGCACAATGCAATGCTTTGTTAACCTTGGCTAATTAAGACCCACTATTAGTAGTTGGGGAGCAGAGGAAATTGCCTTTATTGTAACGCATGTGATGGTCTGTTGCAATCAACCACGGCCGACGATTGAAATTTATATTACCGCTAATTAGCTGACAGGGGAAGAAAAAACAACACTCCAAAGTTCTAATAGTGTTTGCAGCCATGAAGAATTCAGTCTGTAGCCTAATTTGCAACAGTTAAATATAGACCATTGGAGAATGGAACACGATTGCCACGGATGACAGCTTTTTAAAGAGATGCTGTGTCTACAAAGGGCTTGTTGGGAGTATTTCTATCTCTGGCATAATATCAGTCAGTGATAACCAAAGCTCTGTAGTTTTCAGAGATTCAGTTGGAGTCAGAATAAGGGCTCAAAGTCTAGAATGCCCTTCCATGCTGAGAGGGACCCAATGAATGACCTGGATTCCAGTGTTATTTGAATTGGTTTAGGTATGAACACAAACATCAGGATTGTCCTTCACCAGTGAGCCACTTTCCCAGCAGGACACGGGTTAAAATTAACCCATATCTGCACCGGCACTGGGTAGTTTGGGGTTGGTTTACACTGACCTTGAGGCCAGGAGGCACCAACAAGACATGCAACCTCTTGTATGCTCAGCACTCTGCATTCCCTGTAACTGATGTTTGACTAAAACATCATTTGTTCTTTTAAAGCTTCTTCCCCTGAAATGTAGGCAGTCATGATTTAATCTCACATTTCAGGTATTAGAAATTGCTTGTTTTCCAGCCCTGAATGCTTTCTCTGCCTTCCTCCAGTGCTGGATCCAATGTCCCTTTCATTGTTGCTATTTCCACCTCTGAACACTACAGTGTTAAGTCACTCTCCACCTTCTTTCTCATAAGCTAAATAAGTCAGTCAAGCCACTGAAGATTCCCTTTATTGCAGCTTTTTTTCCTGTCCTTAAACCAATTTTGCATCTCTCTTCCATCCCTAAGCATTCTCATGTGGATGGATCAAGACTGCTTTCACTGCTGGATACAAACTCACTCTGCCCAGTTTGCACACACTGAAGCAGTACGTGAGCTACTTTTTACCCATAGATCACTTGAGCTCAGATCACTGGAGCTTTTCCAGGATAATCCCTAGGCAGGCCAGAGTTTCCCTTCTGTTGGGCCAGCTGGTGTCCCATGTTCCTACATGTGGAATTTTGTCTTTGACTCTATTATTAAATGTCATTTCTTTGATGGATTTGGTTTCTCAAGTGATCCAGATCAGAAGCTGCACTGGATCTGGGATGACCCCTCACTTTGTCTGAGCAGATATTGGACACATTTTGAAGGTCTGCTCCTTTCAGTTCCCACTGTGCAAGAAGGGATCATCCAACTCATTGTCTGTGGTGGACACTGATCTAATATGCTGACACTTGGTACACGCTGCATCCAACAACACAAATTAAAGACTCAGATAACAGATGGGGATTTTATTGTCTGCTGTTGCTTCCCCTGGAGGATGCCAAAGCCTTCTCAGGTGCAGAAGCGGCATAGCCACTAGCAGAGGATTTGTACCAGACCAGCTGAGCCTTACCACTGGAACTACATGGCACCGCATGATCTGACATTTTGCCATCATGCTCACTTCTGAACTGCTGTTCAAACCGCCTTCTTGCAACACAGGCATGCCCCAAGACTTGTGGGAGATCTGTAGGCTGCATATATTGGCACTCTGGCCCATATATTTGACACCCTCTTTTTGAGGACCGTATCACATGATCCTTTACAACAGATGACATCCCTCACAGCAAAGCTCATTGCATTGGGCAGCAGGCCCAGGTGAGGGTCCTGCAACCAGCTGTGGTCATGACCAGTAGGTTAGCAAGCTGCAGCGAGACCTTGGCTCACAAAACCACATGGATGCAAAGCAGGAGTTTGTGGCTGTTAATATTTCCTGTTACCCATTGGTAACTCTATTGTGGTTCCTAGCTACCTACTAAATATTTTCCTCTGCTTGCAGTGTTTACCTGGGGTACACCACAGTTTCAGAGTTAGTCATCTGTGTCTCCTCTAAGGGGGAAGTTCCAGGTTCCCCGTATTTGTCTCTGTCGTCGTGTGACAGGACGTAGGTGTATGGTCCAAACATGCCAAAGTTCAAGGCTGCAGATATATTACCACACTGGCTTTTGTTTGATTGTTGAAATGTCACATGCACTGTTTCATTTTAAACTTTCAGCGAGTATTTGAATCCCTTCAGGGGATACCTTCAAAGTTGCTCCTGGAAAAAGAGCTTCCATCCCTTCACCACTCTCCAGTGCATACGTGTAAGAGTGGCATGAGTTCATGGCCAGCCAAAGGCTTAGAGTGACATTTTCTCCCATTCAAGCTAAACAAGGGTAAAATGCAGAAATTCAGTCCTGCTGAGTGCCTCGGACTTGGCCAGTTCTCCCACCCTAAGGAGTACCATGCTCTACATGTATGGGAGTAGGAGGGAGGCATCTGAGGTATCTAAATTGTTGACTTCACTAGGGCATACACGGCATTAGATGTCAGAACCTGCATAACCCAGGGGATATACGAAGGCATACCAACAAAACAGCAGTTGTGCTCAGTTCAGCTGCAGGAGGTACGGCCTGATGAAGAGGAAGGTTGTACCCCGTTAGGTGGAGTGTCTGCTGTCCAAGCAACAGTGATTGTGTCACCCTAATTGCTGGTGTCTAAACAATCAGAACTGTTAGGCCTAAAGGATCTTTATAAAAAAACCTTGACCTGTTTTATGTAGGGTTTTTTTAGCATGTGTGGTGGGGGTTCTGTTCTTTAGAATAGGTTTTAATAGCAGCAATACTATTTCTATAATGCTTGGTCCAAAAGGGTGCATGAGATTTATAAACAAACTATTTTACTTTTTGTGCTTTGGTTTACCCAGCTTTAAAATATATTAAATATTTACCTCAGTGGGGTGTTACAAGGATTTAGTTTGTTCAAGTGATGTGCCAAGATCAGTCAGGAAGCATGCTTTGAATAAAAAACAGATTTTCAGTGTTTTTCATGTGATGATGCTGGCTTTCTGCAAAGAATATATATACTCCTTTGTATTTTTTTCATTTAAGCTTCTGGATGAAATTACAAAACAGATTAAAAAAAAGAATAGGAATGGTCATTTTGGGTAGCCTTCAAACAACATCTGTCTGGTTTCTTTCATGGATCTGTCCTAGTGCGTCAACAGAAAAATACTTAGAGTAGCTGTGAGCTGAAAGCAAAACCTGTGATGAATTCAGAGCTTCCAGCGCAGCAGCACCAGCTCAAACAACTGCAGCGCTAATACACTTTGGAATTGGAAACTCAATAAAAAAAAGTTAAAAGAAGAAAAGTATCTGTTTGCTGACTTCTGTTTTCAGAAGCATGGCTTCAGCCTTGTTTTCCTGTGGCAATCAATGATTCATGAATTCGGGACTAGAGTGCTATCGTCTGAAAAAAACATTGCATGCCTGTGGTTTGTTTTGCACAATAACAGATTTCAGGGTGACAGGTGCTGGAGTGGTATGATAGATTGGGTAGGGTGAATCCAGTCTGGCTTGGTTTTGCTGGAATTCAGTCGGCCAGAAGGTCTCAAACATTTTCTCGGTGTAGACCCCACCTTAGCAGAGAGAATGTCCATTTCCTTACATCACCTCCCTCCCATCCATAATCAGGAAACATTCCTGTGGCCACCCGAGCAAATACATACATGAGAAAGTAATATTAGGAAAGTATTTAATGAATTCTTAGCTGTCTTTTAATCCAGAAACTGCAAACAAGGAGGTTAGCCAACATCAAATGACTGGCCAGGTCTGTGTGGATCAGCAGCAGCCCATATATCACATCTTAGAGATCTCAGTCTTACAGAATCCTGAGGAGCAGATGCTCCACATTTTGTTGCTGCCAGCTGCTACGCTCATTGTATTTTCTTGGCCCATACGCTGTACCTGGAATATTTGGGCTTGTTCTAAACATAACCCAAGATTTGCTTGTATTGACAGAAACCCTACGTCTGTAAAATCCCTGGCTGCACGAAGCGGTACACAGACCCTAGTTCCCTCAGGAAGCACGTCAAGACTGTGCACGGGCCTGATGCCCATGTCACAAAGAAGCAGCGCAACGATGTGCACCCGAGGCCACCTCCGCTCAAGGAAAATGGTGACAATGAGGCAAGCGCCAAGCAGAGCAGCAAGGTTTCAGAGGAGGGCCCTGAGGCCAACAGCACCACGAGGAGCATGGAGGATTGCTTACAAGTCAAAACGATAAAAACGGAGAATTCTGTGGTAAGAGCAGTTGCTCTTGGCAGAAATGACGCGGTCCCTAATTTCTCAAACACAATGGCGGCGTGAAGCATTTGCATGCCATTTACCTCTCCAGGCAGTTGCCCTTCACTTACCAACACCCTAGAGTTCAAATCCAGAGATGAAACTGCAGGTCGGGTACAGTCCAGTACATTTTGCACCTTCCCACCCAGCATCACAAATTCCCGCCCTTGTAGTCATGGGGGCCACGTGATGCCCAGTGTTGAGCTTGGCCTCCCCGTGCTATGAGAGTGGGTAAAACTCAGAGTGTTGTGGTCAAATGAACTTTACCTACCTCACCAATTTAAAGTGAGCAGTGACCATAGGGCACAGATTGATGAACACTTCTTGAAGCAGAAGTCCTGGCTTAAGCAGTCCCTTTTCTCCTCCTCCCTGTACCCGTCACTGTTTTTCTTTCCAGGCTGCTGCTGCACAGCAGTTTTGCTGGCACAACTCTGTTGTGGGCTGCCTGATGAAGCCAGTGGGGATAAAAGTAACTGGTTTGGTTTTGCTGGGTATCTTAAAGCGAGTTCAATTCCTTGGTCCTGCCCACCATACACAGAAGCACAGAATTGCTGGGGTTGGCAGGGACCCCTTGAGATAGTCTGGTCCAACCTCCTTGCTCAGGCAAGGTCAGCTAGAGCAGATTGCTTAGGAGTACACAAGTTCAATACACAACTCCCAGCTGCCACAGAAAGTTGTAGTGGGACAATTGGGCAGGAGAGTGAAACCAGGAATAAGCATGGGAGCAATGCTGTGGCCCACAGAGTTACAGGCTTGCAGTCAACCGTGATCATGCTTCACGGCTCCATGATTGGCCCCCAGCTGAAGCAGAGACCATTTATCAGACTTTTGGCCATTACAGCAGCTCCACAGTAGGCAGTAGTGTGGTTGATGGTGCTACGAATATGTGTACAGTGATGGGTCCAAACACATTCAAGCCTCTTCCACCCCATGCGGGAGCCCACCTGCTCCTCAGCACACCACTGCTGGTGGAGGAGATGGAGCATTGCAACACACAGGTCACTTTTGCCTTTTGATGTTTCTCTTCACCTCTGTAGCCCAAGTTCTGGTCTGCTGCACCAGCTCAGAGTGTGGCAGGGTATGGGCTGGGTACAGCAGAAAAGACTTTCATCTGCAAAGGAGAGCGTTCACATAGCCCCCAGACTTCTCACTAGATCTGAAAGGACTTTGAGCTCCAAAATATATATTTTCTTGATTGGAATCCAGGCTAAAAGATTGTTATTCCTATGAAACAACATGCCCTAGAGCTACAAAGATTTTCTAAAAAAGGTTAAGGGATGTGTTGTTGGACAAATTACTAATGAGCAGTATGTTTCGGTTAGAAAGAAATTGAGTATTTTTGCATCCAAAGTGTCTCTAATTGACTAAGGTAACAGTTTTACTTTGAATACTCTGTATTGGCTTACAAAAAATGAGTGTGAGAACCACTGGACAGAATGACCTCTCTCTACTACTCTTCCTCTGTGTGTTTGGTTTTTTTTTTATGAAAACACAGACACAATCACAGCTCCCCACCCTTTTTCTCTCGAAGGTGTGGAGTTGTTTTCCTAGGGCTCTGCACTCCCAGGGTTGCAGCCAAGCCGCCTCTCTGGCGGCAGGGCCATGGGTCGGATGTTGTTCTCTGCTCCCGCCGTCCAGCCCTGCGTACCTCACTCGTGCACGTCGAACGGGCAGCATCTGACCTGGCAGGCCCACGTCCAACTCCTGTTTCCTGGTTAGGGTCAGGGTGGTGGGAGGGGTGAGATGCTACACTGGTTCCCCTCTGAGGCCCTTTGTTTTGAACCATCTTTGGGTCTCATCCCAAACCCAGGGAGATAGTTGGGAAGTCTCTCCTAGGGGTTTTTATCTGGGCCCCCCAAAAAAGGAAAGGCAGGGAAGGCGGGCTAGGGGAGAGGGGGAGGTGTTGGTAATTTGAGTTTTGTTCTGCACTCCCTTCTTCCTTTTACTAACATGGTCCTTTCTGTTAATGCTGTCTTTGTCCTAACAACCTGTTCTTTATTCCCACTTACCCTTCCTTACTCTACCTTCCTAAGGACAGTCGGTACTAAGGTGAGCAAAGAAATCCTTTGTATTAAAACAGCTGTATAAAGCATGGTCTCCTGCAGACCTCCTGTCTCCAGATAACCCCTGCAGGGTGGAGGAATGGGGAGGGACAGGGGATATTTGCTTGAGTGCAGAAAGGGGGAGGACACAGTGCCCAGGGATTCCCTTTGCAGCTTTCCTCCCAGCATCACAACTTGCCATTAAATCCTGGGACTGCAATTTCTACCACCCCAATTGAAGGGCAATGATGCCATCAGAGCCAGCCAGCCCTGCCTGTGGAGGCTGCTACAGAGCAACGTAAAACACTGCATCACCCCGCACTCCCACCTTGGCCTGGGGCAAAGTACGTTGCCTTTTCAGCACTCCCATTTTCTGACACTTGCAGCAGCATGGGCCTCCAGCAGAGAAGCCAAGCATCCTGTCTGGTAGCTGCAACAGCTACTTCAGAGCAAGTTCAGACCATTTAGTGTCTGCTGCAAATAAACTACTCAATGTGAAATGCAATTTCTAATGTAAAGAAAATAAATATTTATGGTGCTTATCTGCAAGTGGGAGATTGCAAACAGTGAACCAGGTTTTTATCTGGCTGGGAAGTTTGTCAGCTCACCTAATTATATGTTAGGGTATTTTAAAGACAGAAATACGTTGTGTCTGAAATACTTAGGCCTTGATCCTATGTTAGATAAGCCAGTGATTGCTGCAATATACCTTGCACAACCAGGTAACGTGCTGCTTTTTTTTATCTGTCCTTAATCTTTTGGAGGAACTACATTTGGTTTCTCTCCATCCTCCAGCTGAACCCACCATAGTTTTTCCAGCTGTGGGGTGCTGCCCTGCCCTCCACCCCTAGGGAAGGTGCCCCTGCCCTCTGGTAGAGCAGCAGGGAAGGGTAGCAAGAGAGGGGAGAGCCTGGGATAGGGTCAAGCATGTGGAGCCCACTGGGGATGTTTGGCTCCTGGTTTCTTTCCACCCATGTTTCCACCTGCCCAACTCCTCTTTTCCTTCCCCAAGATGTGTCAGTCCAGTCCTGGTGGCCAGTCGTCATGCAGCAGTGAGCCGTCACCCCTTGGCAGCACCAACAACAATGACAGTGGAGTAGAAATGAACATACACAGCGGGGGAAGTCTGGGAGATCTGACGGCGTTGGATGACAACGCTCCTGTTGTGGATTCAACGGTCTCATCTGGTAATTCGACAGTCAGCCTGCACCTAAGGAAACACATGACGACGATGCAACGACTTGAACAGCTCAAGAAAGAGAAACTCAAGACAGTTAAGGATTCCTGCTCATGGGTGAGCCCAGCTTCACAAGCCAGAAACACCAAGCTGCCTCCCATCTCAGGAAACGGTAAGCCCTGGGCCTGGGCCATGTCCCGTAGGAACCCTCCAGAGTTTGACTCTGGTTTCATAACCAAGAGTCTGTCCTGGAGGAGGATCATTTCTTATTGCCTCTGAGTAAGCACTTGCTGGATAGAGATGTCAGGTAAAATGGAGAGCTTGGGAGTAAACACAGCCATCTGGTGTTGTGCAACAGAAACCCAGATGCTCAGTGCTACAGAGCTAGAAAAGAGGCAGAGATGTTGGTGTCCTTCTTGTTCCTGGGCTTGCCCAGGACCCAGCCACAGCTGCCCTCGCTGCCCCAGTGGCAGCCGCAAGACTGCTTGGGTTTGTTTCAGCAGTAACAGTTCCCCAAGGGCTGATGTGCCTCCAGGAAGATTGCTGGAGCACAGCAGCAATCCAGACAAGCCCTCCATCCTTGATCTTGCTCTGACAGGCCTTTTGTCACTTTGAGAGCTCCTGGCTATTGCCTACAGCTTCATATGCTAGTTTCCCTGCTGGCTGGGGATTCCTGATAAAGGCATCTTTATGATCCCTTCAGTGCTCCTCTAACTTTGCCAAGAAGTCCCAAAGCATACAGCCTGGGTTATACTAAACCTCAGGGCTTGGTGTATTGGAGCTTCTTGGTTTACTCTGGGAAGAGCCTTTGAGTGTCAACTTTTGGGCTCTCAGACTCTGATCCCTGACTGCTGTGCATCTGTCCCAGTGAGCAGCTGTGGTTGTAGCTGCATGCTGTCCCCATGGCACTGTTCATACCAGTCCTACTTTTTTCCTACTAAGAGAAGCCCACATGGAGGCCCTTCCTCAGCAACTGAGCATCAGTGGGGTACACATTGCAAAGACTCTGCTGCAGGGACTTCTTGTTTTCTCTCCCCAGCCTTCTTGCCCTTTGTGCATGGACACAGAGCTGGAGATGAAGCTTTGAATTCACTGGCAGCAAATGAATTTCACTATTGTTCCCATAAAGTATTTAGGGGTGGCTTTGTGTGTCTGTATTCTGGCACCAAGAACACTACCAAGTGGAATTACTCAGCTAACTAAATCTTTTCCTTCCCTGCAACCTTTCTCTCAGGCTCTATTCTAGAAAATAGTGGTGGTTCTTCTGCTACGCTGCCCAATCCCAGAATAATGGAGCTGTCTGTCAATGAGGTTACGATGCTGAACCAACTCAACGAGCGCCGTGATAGTACGACAAGCACCATCAGCTCCGCCTACACCGTCAGCCGCAGGTCATCAGGGATCTCCCCGTACTTCTCCAGCCGCCGTTCCAGCGAGGCTTCACAGCTCGGGCACCGTCCCAATAATACGAGCTCTGCTGACTCCTATGACCCGATTTCGACGGATGCCTCCCGTCGGTCGAGCCAGGCTGAAAGCCAAGTACGCTGCTGCCACGGGGGGCCCTCCTCCAACTCCCCTGCCAAACATGGAGAGGATGACCCTGAAGAACAGGATCTCACTTATGGATGGACCAGACCCCACCTTGCCCTCCATCCGTCTCCCGCCAGGCCCCAGGCGTTGCAGCGATGGTAACAGCTATGGCTACCCGTCAGCTGCGGCATTTCCCCACGAGGTGCCAGGCAACTGCGCGAGGCGGGCGAGTGACCCAGTGAGGAGACCTGCCGGAGACCCCCAGGCCCTCCCACGAGTTCAACGCTTCAATAGCACCAACAGCATGAACCCCTTCCATCCTCCACACCCCACAGACAGGAGGAATTTTGGCCTCCAGAACTATGGTCGCTCAGACGGGAGCCTCCCCCGGCACACCTACTCACCCCGGCCATTGAGCATCAGTGAAAACATCGCCATGGAAGCTATGGCCGGGGAGGCAGAAGTGCCTGTTGGAGACGATGACATTATGCTGCCAGACGACGTGGTGCAGTACATCAAATCCCAGAGCAACGGGACCGCAGCTGAGAGCACTTCCATGGGGTACAGCAATGAGATGCAAAGTTTCCAGGGAAGTGGGAAGCTGCAGCCTCCAGCCTTGCCTGGCCAGCGCAGGATGGCGGTGGCCGAGGCGAGCATGAGCCACTTGGGACCCATGATGGCAGAGTGCCCCATGACCTTTGATGCTTCCTCAGACATGAATAAAAATAACATGCCCGTCCAGTGGAATGAGGTCAGTTCGGGTACAGTCGATATCATGTCCAATCAGTCAAAGCAGCAGTTTTCTCAAGGGAACTTAGCAGTGGTCCAGCAGAAGCAGAACTTTGGTCAGTACCAGAACTACAACCAACAGCAGATGCAGCTGCCGGAGAATAGTATGAACGTAACACAGCAGAACTTTATGCAAAGAAATGTGGGCATGGACGGGCAGAGGCTAAACTGTATGCAGCTGCGGCAGCAGCCCGTGAGCCTAGGCCCTGGTATGAACCCTGATCTGGGTTTGCACGCAGGGTATAACCAACCTCATCAGATGCTGAGTCCCAGTGCAATCAGTGGCAATCCAAATCAGATCTCTCCTTCTTGTAGCAGCATGGCAGCAAAGTCCGTACCCCACCTTCACCCTCAGCAAATGGACATGGCAACAGACCCTTCTTTAATGGTCGGCAGCAACAGTGAGCGCACGATGCTGGGCCAGGTCATGCATGAACCAAGTCATCAGAACTATGCATCTCAGCCAACCCACCTGAACTTTCCCATGGCTCAGGAGGCCTTTCATCAGCCCATCGTGACCTCCAACCAGGCCAGCTTTGAGCCTCAGCAGAGCATGATGGGCTCAGCCGCACAGGCATATCCTGGACCTGGCATGGTCCAGCCTCGTCCTCCGCCCGAGCCGAGCCCGTCCAGCAGACCCCGAGGCCTCCGCACCATCCAGCAGCTGGGCTACATGAGAACTCCCCACCCTACAAACACCATCAGCTCGGGCCAGGAGGCGACGGAGGCCGTGCATAAAAGAACCAGCGATATGTTGCCGGCGCCGACCCAGCAGTGTGCAGACGGTACAAGGGAAAACAATTTGATGTACTATTATGGTCAAATCCACATGTACGAACAGAACAGCAGCTTCGATAATCACGCGGACTGCCGGGTCAGACAGCAGCAGTGCGCACTGACCAGCAAGCCGGCCACTCTGCCTTCCCCGGGCGCGAACCAGGTGTCCAGCACGGTGGACTCGCAAGGTCTTGAGCCGCCCCAGATAGATTTTGATGCCATCATGGATGATGGGGACCATTCGAGCCTGATGTCGGGCACCCTGAGCCCCAGCATCCTGCAGAACCTCTCCCAGAACTCCTCTCGCCTGACGACTCCACGAAACTCTCTGACACTGCCCACCATACCCGCGGGAATAAGCAATATGGCAATAGGCGATATGAGCTCCATGCTAACCACGCTGGCAGAAGAGAGTAAATTTCTAAACATGATGTCCTAACAGTAAAGCACAAGGCCTTAGCGCTCTCCAAGGGGCTGTGCGTGAAGCAGTTTTATGAATGTGCTTTTCAAAAATAATCTGTTTCAATAGAGTAGATTTTTTTATAAGTATTAAATGCATTAAAGGGATTCAAAAATGAAAATTTTAAAAAGTCTCTGTACAGAATTATGTAAACTATATCCAGGCAGTTTAGCACTGCAAGAGTGCACCTCTAGTGTTATTGTTTGGCTTGGTTTCCCAGAGCACTGAACGATATCGCCACCAAGCTAGGAGACTGCATGAGCGTGGTTGAAGATGAAACCCTCCCTCCCTCCCCAGCAGCCCTGTAAATAGCACTCCCCATCATTTTCCGTTGGTTATGCTCACAAAAAATTCCATTTTCAACCCACCCCAGAAAGAAACGGGAGGATGCAGTTTTGATCAGAATAAAAGCCATACTATGTATTCTGCTCTGATGAGAGTAGGGTTTAGTTACGTCTCCAAACAAGCCCTCTGCCAGCAGTATTGTTTTATACCGTAAATACCTTTGTACCTCGCAAAGAGTGTTGATTCCAAACAGCTTCTCAGCAAAGTGCCTTACCATGCTTTCGTGTTAAGTAGCCAAGGCCTCTCTTCCTTTAAAAATCAAATATTGCCAGAAGCGTATATAAAATGTACATTTATAAAAACATAGTGGTGTTTCTGAGAAAACATTGGAAAGACACATTGATGAGACACATAAAAGGTGAATGCACACTTTGATCAGATGTGTTTACAACGTGGTTTATATCATGTGCAGAGTGGAGCAGAGGCCTGGGAACAGCAATCACTGGGAAATAATCCCCCGTGGCAGGAAGGCTCCGGCGTGCTGACTGACACACACACATAACTTTGCGCCCTCTGAGCGTGGCGACTTTCTTGCAGGGGCCCCGCATGCATCTTTAATGCCAGGTTTCTGAAGCACGCATTACCATATCCCCGTGCAGCTTTGCAATGGCTTCCTTTTTTGTTGGGTTTTCCGTGCTAAGGCGCTCACATAACAAAAGTGATGGTGATGGAGAGAGTTTTATGATCATTTCAGCCCAGTCTGCACTACGGCGGCCCTGTGGGACTTGGTTTATCTGGCCAGGGTTCGTCTGTGTAGTACACTCCATGCAGGGCTCTGCCTGGGCTCCGTGCACACAACAGGCGCGTGGCTGCGCTGATGCCAGGCCAAGCATGAGCTAATGCACCCTGCCCTGCGAGGAGGCTTGCTGGCATGCACCCAGTGCAGCGTTAACGTGTCCCACAGCTTTGATCAGCATGAAAAGAGCAGCTCTATCCAAAAACTATACCATGGACAACCTGGGGCATTAGTTTGGCTAGTGCTTTGTGATGCAGTACATAGCTGCTCTTTGTACCCAGCCTGGTTCAGTTCAGCACTGCACCTGCAGTCTACAGCACAGGCAAACATCTGGATAGTCTCAAAACAGGTATTTGAGTCAAAATAGTAGTTCAGTCAGTGAGAATCTCTTGGAAACGTCCTTGGGGAAGAGATGGGAGGAGCAGGGCCTCCCAGAGCCAAATCCTCCACCAAAATATAACTGCTTGTAATAACGATCAGCTGTTTCCAGGCCGGTCCCACCTGGCACTGAAGTCAATCTTAGTTGCATTATTTATTTTTACTGTCATTAGAAAAAAGGGTGGAAGTGGTGGGGTGCATGCACTTGGGCAGGAGGCCTTGCTTAACTTCTGACTGCGTTGGACAAGGACAACTCTCCTCATCCTGCTCTCATAGCATCATATCCTTTGTACCCAGTATGTTGAAGAGCAAGGGACAAGCATGACATCCCCCCCAGGTTCTTATAGTTTGACCAGACAAGTGTCTGCAGAGCTTCACTCTCTCCTTCCCACCTCCCCTCTACCCCTCATATTGATGTGATGTTCTCACTTGCGTCCAACTCCGTCCCCTGCATGGGACAGGGGCAGCTCTATAAAGGTGCTTTCTGGTGTCCCTGCTTTCTTTTTGCACAAACTGATGTCAGGCTCACTATTCCCAGCATGACCAGGGGCTGGCATGGAAATGCCACGTATTACCTTCAGGCAACCTTTGCAATATCAAATGTGCCAGCAGCCATCCTTGGCAGTGGTGGGTTGGGACAGCCCTGCTGCCAGGTAGCCCTGGGTACGGCTGGTGCAGGGAGGTGCTGCTCAGCCCCCTGCGATCTCGCCTGTCCTCATCCCAAATGCAGAGGGTGTGCACAGGATGCTCTTCACCCTCGAGGCCCCTGTGACTCCTGCTGATGTCCAGGGTGCATGAGTACAGGAAAGCAAAGCAAGGTGCCTGGCTGTTCACTTGTGTCTCCTGTGAAGGTTGTGTTCAAAGGGATTGTTTTCTAGTCCGCTGTATATATTCTCCTGCAGTTACTGACCTTGCCCTTGCCTTTGCATTTATGAAAAGAGGGCAGTACATATTTTAGGACATTGTATGTTGTCCTGGATGCTTGGAGTACAACTGGGCATCCCTTGTGCTGAGGTGGATCAGGCTTTCGTGTGTCCTTCAACTGCTAATCTGCTTTTTTTCAACAGCTGCATAGGGCAACGATGGCTACTGAGTCCGTCTTCACAGATATCTCATTAGCAAAAGATCAAATGCAAAAGCAAAACCAAATCTCCAATGACTTGAGATTTCTCAGACTTTCCAGTGGTGGTCTTCCTTCATTTACTGAAAAAGTATTATAATAACCATTCCAGCACTGTATATATTATGTATAGAAGACATCATTACTAAAAGTACTGTAGGTGAATTGTTCTGTCAAATTTATATCTTAAGAACATTTTTAGCTGTTTTCTACATCATAAGAACGGAGGTAACATGCTGAACCTGTATATAAACCTTTTGTACATTAAAAAGTAATTTTTTTTCATAATTTCTTGTGCCTGTTGTTATTGTTTTTTATTGATAACAGTGGTTGGTCTTGGTCTGTCATTGCCATGTCAACACAGTCGGTTGGACTCTGGTGGTGCTTAGGAACAGCTGGTGAGGAGCTGGGTGGGACTGGTGTGTGAGTCACTGCTGGATGTGCAGTGGTCTTGCCTTGACAACTTTCCAGTCAACACTAGGGTGGAGGTGGCAGAAACAGAGGCAGCGAGGTGGGGTGCTGCTGCAAGCACAGCCATCCTGCCCAGGTGGCTTTCATTGGCCTGGCTGTGCAGCAGGGACAGCACAGAAGGGCTCAAAGCAAGAGCTGGAGAAATTTGGCAGCCAGAGGATTCATGGCAAAATGGCTTGTTGACCAACTTTGTCAGTGTCCAAAAGGAGACAGAAACAGGACAGATCAACAGAGCTGTGATGGGCCATGACAGCAACTAGTTGAAAATTAAGTTTGAAGAAAGAGAAATGAATCTCTCCACTATGTATGTGATGGGAAGCAACGCGACATGGTGAGCAACAGCTACCATCAGTCATGATCCAGTTAGAGGATGATCCAGCCCATTGATGAGAAAAATTTCGTTTGACTGCAGCAAGAGGTAGCTCAGCCACTCAAGAGACTGATTTTTCAACTTGGTTTTGTAGAGGTGGATTGGTGTGGACAGGGCTAGAGCTTTAAGAGAAGCTGGGGGCAAGCTGTTCACAGGTGATCCTTATGGCCACAGTGATGAGTTTGGAATAAAACCAGCTGTTGAGCAGAGCAGTTGCCTAGTGAATCAGCCATGGTGTTTGGTGCAAATGAACCAGCAGTTTTATGCAGAAGCAACTGAAGAGGATGACCTCATTTTCCTCCATGCAGGATCCCTGCTGAGTTGATTGGTAGAATCAGGTAAGTTTGGGATAAATCCTCACCCTACTATCTGGGTTCCCTCGTAGTCTGTGGCAAGCAGTTGGCATATCCTGAGACAGAATTAATCTTTCCTGTTTTAGGCACATAGGATGGGGTGGATTTTCCTCTGGAAGTCAACTGTCACTCTCCTTGTTGATTAGAGAGAGACAGAATGTAGCCAGCTTAGATTAGATACCTTCTCTGGTAGGGTGAGATGAATCCCATGCTCCTGTGAATCTTGTGTACCAACCTAGTCACTCTCAGCACAGTCTAAGGTTGAGCCAGTGAACAAGATGTTGATTAATGTGTTAATGATCCTGTTAGTCCACAAATCCATTGGATAAATATCACACCCCTCTGTACTGTCCAAGAACTACAGAAATAATGTTAAAAAAAAAATGCAGTAATATTATTAAAAGGAAGCTGTTCAGAGCCTTTCTATTGACAAAAGGCTTTGGAGACTCAGATCAGCTCCTAGTGCTTCTCTACTTCAAACACCTAAAGTGGGTTTCTAATCTAGATCAAATGCTGCTTTTAGCTGGTGTTTTACTTGAGTTCAATCAGGGCACACCTCTGCCTGTGTAAGAACATATTTATTACTTAAACTGGGCTAACATTTCCTAGGAGCCCACTCGAGGTCACATACCAGTATGTGCATTTCTACTGCTCAGCCATCCTAGAATAAACAGGGATCGAAAGGCTCATTGCTCCAGTTGTAAGCAGGTAATAGCCCTTCCGCAACAAATGTTTATAAGCCAGAGCTTGGAGTATACACTACTGTGGAACCTTCATAATATTCAATTAACCTTCTTTTTAATCAGTCATATCCCTTATGAAAACAAACCATCCTAACGGGGCTGATTCTGACCCTGTTTGGTGACTGTTACCTCGCTCCACTCCCAAAACCAGTGGGGGCATAGGAGGAGTAAGATCCCACTCTGGGTAAAACCATCACAGCTCTTTAATATTGCACTAATATCTCAGGTTTTCCTGGTGGGGAGAAAAAGCCCATAAAAGCTACTGTTGTTGGATCTGATTGCACTCACTGAGTACAGAGTCATTCCAACGGCTCTTTATTGCCGTGGTCTCAGTAGGGATGACATAGGAGCTCTCGTTCTTTACGAGCTGTTGGATCTACTTGGAAGAGCATACGTGTTGTAAATAAATGGTGTGTTTTATATTATTGGAAGGACAATTTATGACCAACCAAGGCCTCCTGCAGACAGCTATTTAACTTGTAAGTAAAATGACCTAACACTTAAGAAATTTAGAAGCTACAAAACAACCTATGTTGTGGCCAGTGTACTTATTTCTCCTTGATTTATGCTTCATGTAAAACTTGAAATGGCTATATTAAATATGTTTGGTGTAAAAAAAAGAAAAATAAAATTAAAAAAAAGAAGAAAGTGATGCTTTCACACATGCTGAAGGTTTGTGACTATTGTAGCTTCCTCCGATTGCACTAGCACCTCTGATTCATTGCGCAGGTCCCTTCCCCTCCCTATTTCCATTTTCCCCGTGCTGGCCTGTCAGGCAGATATGTAGGGGGCATGGTGGCCTGCCTGCTGTCAACTTTGAAAGAGCTGCTGCACTCAACTACAGTGCACTTGCTGGAAATGTCTCTCTAAGTATCAATGGCTTACCGAAACTCAAACTCTGTGGCTGCTACATCTGTCCATCAGAGGCTACTTTGCCTTCACACCTTTACCATCATTTGTAGGGGGGTATCAGCAAGGAGCAACAGGAGCGGTAACACACCACAAAAGGTAGCTTCCACACCATGAAACAGGGCATGGGGCTACATAAATCTTTCTTTGGTCTAGGTTGCTCTGGCTAGTTTTAACTCTTACTAAGTACAGCCCAGGCTAGTCTCCATAGAGAAAGGATGTTTAGGGAAGGACCTAACGCAGAAGCTTGGTCTGATGCTCTGAATGCCTTGTGAAGGAGTCTCTTGCCCTTCCCCTTTCTCTTTCTCCTTTTCTCTGTCTCCATTCACTAGACAGAAAGTCTACAGATAAAGACAACCTTTACAAATACCCCCTGCCTCCCTGCCTTTTCTGTTCCTCTTTGGGAAGGACCCCAGAGTCCTCTGCCCATACAAACATCCCCTCTGCCAGGGTTTGACAGACTGACGGTTGCATTTTTTTGACTCAGGAGCATGAGGAACAGCTTTCCTGACACCTGCAGAAGGAATCAGGCAGAAGAAGAGCACACATTTCACAGCTGGATATGGGCCAAAGCACTGAGGTTCATACTACAGTGCAGTGCTGGTGGTTAAAATAGATCAAATGAAATGAGGAGCGCAGCAGGGAAGGAAGCAAAACTCTGGTCAAAGCAGAGCTAATTTTCTTCATGGCTTTGTGTCTCCCAGTGTGTCTCCCACCTGCAAAATTTCAGAGGCCATGAGGAGTTACTGGCCATGACAAAAGCAAAACAAAGTAGTGATGTTTATGTAGGTAGAAGAGATCTATTTTTGAAGAGTTTAGACCTGTAGAGATTCACACGAAGGGCCTTTGGGAATAAAAGCACCATTTTTAGCCCTGCTACCTCTTTTGCCCACTATTCGCTTGACCAGTTGTGCAAGCAGCCATCACCTGAAAAGGTGAAGTGACTGGTGGCACAGCAGCTGTACGGCGCTTGGAGGGCTTCAGCCACCAGCTTGGGTGGAAACAACCATGGCAGCGATGGTGACTGAGGAACACAGCTGGGGCTGGTTCATAGCAAGCTTGGAAAGGCGAAGAAGCCCCAGGCTTGGAGTCTGTAGGTGGGCTGCCCCACCCTTTGGCAACGCCAGCGTCCTGCCCCTGGCTGTGGACCTCAGAGCAAAGGCACTCCCAGCCTCTGCGGCTCAGCCAAACTGCAGGAAACAAACGTGCTTCTCCCTTTCTGCCCACTGTTATTGTACAGTCAGAACCTGGTAATCTCCAGGTGGCTTTATTGGCCCCGTTTCCCAGCTGGCAGAGCAGCCCTCTGAGAAGGAAGCTGCCTGCTGCACTTACCCATCTGACTGGCATCTGCGCAAAGTGTCTTGACTGACTGAAAAGTGATGTATTAATTTGGGGTTGGTTTTTTTTTTTTGAGCAAAATGTCTTGATGCGAATCGTTTAACCTCAGTGTCACTCATCAATAATGACGATAAGTGAAATTCGATAGCGCTACATGAAATGCACAGAGGATTAAACATCACTCCAGGCACACTGGAAGTGGGCGGTGTTACCATACCTGGGAGATCTTAAGGAGGGGTGAGAAAATGGGGTTTGCTCTGCAGTCCAAGAGGCTGCACCCCTGTAACACCAGCACCATCTGAGAAGGATGCTCCAAATGGTGATCCTAATCACTTCCCTGCAGGCCCATGAATTTCCCTTCTTAGCAGCCATCCAAGAACTGCACAGGTCTCACCTTGCTTGAGGAGCTCTCAGGAAATGATTGCTTGTCTTAGCAATGTCAGGAGATTTGTCAGTGAATATGAAAAATGTTTTCAGGGAATAGAAACTGGGGCTGAGCCAGGTAAAGGTTTCTACTTAATTGGAAAAAAAATAGATCCCAGCATTTCCATCAGTAACTGGAAGTAGGTGGGAGCATTTTGAACAGATCAGCAGTGGTCTAGGTGTTGAAAACACCAATGGCACCAAAGTAGTTGAGAAGGCTTTTCTTAGAGATGAGAGCCAGCTTTTTGGCCACTGAACACTTCCAAAAAATGGTCTGTAATTGCCCAAATTAGAAGGGAAATTTAAAATCTGATCCCATTCAAGAAGCCTTCCCAAAATTTCACACATACTAATAGGCTAAACTTGTTAATGCATTAAAATCCTTCCAAATCTAACCCTTGAATTCAGAAAAGCATGGGGCTGAGACATGACATAACTTCCCAAGTAGTCTTGTAAAAGTGACATCAGAAGGATTATCAGATAAAATATTATCAGTACATTTTCTCAGTAATGTTTTAGCTGTCATTTACGTTTTAAAAAAAAAATAGTATGCAGAGAGCTGGGCTGGCTTCATCATGGGTGAATCAGTACCAGAAAAAGTCACATCTCCAACAGGCCCACAAGGAGCTGTTTCCCACCCCTACTCTTCCTACGAAGTTCTTCCACTTGCGAGCAGTTGAGATCGAGCAGATCTCCTAAAAGATGAAGGTGTAAAATAAGGTCTGGGGCTCAGGGCCTTTTAGGTTAGCATAATCCCTCTTTATAACAGGAAAATCCACATTGTTAGAGTTTAAAATTACCCTGACGAACACACAAAGTATTGTACTGTGTTGCAATTAGATTAGCTAAGGTAGCGCATCTTTCCAGTCCCCGTTGCAGTGCTGACACAAGGTACTTCAGACAAAGCGCTGGTCCGCAGATGTTTGAGCAGCTTCAGCAGAGGGTTGCTGTGGGGGCCCGGCAGGGGAAAAAAGGGGGGGGGGGGGGTCTCTTCTCCCTTCAGAATAAGCCTCACAGACAGAGGGGAGGAGGTTTATTTAAGATATTATTTCAAACATCTTTACTACTACTAAAAAAAGACATTGCCGTTTCTTGAATAAAAATAACTGCAGAGCCATCAGTGAGTTGCCGTTGTAAACTTCATCTTGCGTACACGCATCAGAGCTCTCTATTGAGATTGAATGAAAACTACCCAAATTAGAAAAAAAAATCGTCAGATGAACAAAACTGGGTGCCATGCCAAAAACCGAAGAAGATTCTCCTCTAGCATGAATAGTGCAAGTGAGGCAGCATAATTTGTCTTATTAGCTACAGTACCACAGAGCTATCCTGTCACATGTTAGGACCCAAGGAGAGTGCTTTGGCTGTGTGAAGAATGGGAAAATAGGTGAAATGTGGAAACGCCATATTTTGAAAACATTATGAAGGAGGAAGATGAGTACAAGGATGGGGGTAGAGGTCCAACCTCTGAGACACTGGGCCAATGGGACTGTTACCCTGAGGTCCCCACTCCCTCGGCAAGCGGTCATCCCTTCCCATCTTCTCCAGGGCGGTGAGTCACCCGTGGCAGGTCGAGCTGCTTCTGCACTTGGTGGCTGCCTTGCCTCTGCCAAGGGCTGCCGCTTGCTCTCCCTGCGTCTTTCACGCTCTGCTCCTCATGCTGCTGCATACCTTCAACCTGACAAAACTTCTCTCCCGTCAGCAAAACCAGACCCCCCCCTCAGGGGTTTTGTTGCCACACTGTGTCAGCCAGAAGCATTTCTTACATCCAGCCTATATGATTAAGCCAGAAAGGTCTTGAGGACAGGCCTGAGCCGTATGTTTCTTTTGGTGGTGATGGTTTGTTTTTTTCTTAAGACACCAAATTTTGAGCTTACCATTGCTCACAGCTAAAGAAAGCACAGAGAGACAACACTCATGGGCAAAACTAGCCAAAAGAAGAATGAAACCTTGGCCAAGAAATATCTCCCTGACCTCAAGGATTTAGCTGAACCTGTCCTCAGAGGGATTTTTGCTGGAGGCAGATGAATGTAGCAGCTTAGTAGAGCTGCAAGATGAGACTGTGTTGTGCTAGGTGTGGCCAGCAGGATAGGAATCAAAATGCTCCTGTAGACAAGCAGCAGGGATGGGGAAGGTGTGGAGATGCTGATCCAGCGTTGTGAGAGGAGACAAAAACACGGGGCCCCTCTGGTCACAACTGCCCCACATTCCTGGGGCTTCGGGGTGTTCCTTCTGGGCAGGGCATGCCACTTTTTAAAGGAGACTTGCCCTGGACCAGTGCCACTTCTAGTGGGCCACGCTGCTTTCACTGTCCTGATGGGGCAGTTGCTGCCGATATTTTCAGCTCTCAGCTGCAAGGCAGGGGTGAGGCTGTTTGTTGTGGGACAGTGCCGAAAGATGTGGGGCTGATCTGGTCAAAGTAACACAAGCACACTGGTCTCTTTTGAAAATAGTTTCTCCAGTGCTCAGGCCTGAAAACTTGCTGTTTCAAATGACCCATTTGCTTTTACAAGCTGCCTTAGTTCAACTTTTGTCTCGTAGAGCAACCTGCTGCTTCATCGAAGAGCAGGTTGGGGTTTTTTGAGTTTTCCCACTGTATCTCAGGGTTGTTGGTTTGGGGTTGTTTTTTTTTTTTATAAAACTGCACAAAATGTTGCTTCCCTTTCAGCTACAAGGGAAATAGCCTTTGTCCAAGCTGGTCAACCAGCAATGGGAAAAGCCTAAACATAGTTTGTAGGTTCAGGGCCCAAATAACACCAGTCAGAGGTGTCTTCAGTGGAGAAGTCAGAGCTTTCCTTCCATCTGTGCAAACTGAGGAAATCCAGCTCTACAGCTCAAAACATGGAATTTCTGTGAAGAACAATGTGGCACCTATTTGAGAAAAGCCTTTTATTTTCTCACTGAAAGTCATGGTGGGAGAAACAATCACGAGCATTGCATGAAGCGTAGCAGAAAGCAGACAAATAAGCAGGAGTAGGTCTGAGCTTAGTGACTCAGGAATGACAAGCTGTATCGCCCAGGTAGGACAGACAACTGAAAGACTGCTAAGACATGCAGCACAGTACATGCAGCCCAAAGGCGCCTGTGCTCAAGGTGACACACAAGGAAGGACAGCCTGCTATGTGCTCTGTGTGTCGGGAAGCAGAAGATGGAGCAAGTCGGGATATAACACAGTTATGGGGGACATCTAAAAGACCACATGAAATTATTGGAGGCACAATGATTCTTTGGACAGGATTTTTCTGGCAGCCATGCGAGCTTCTCTTTTTTTTGTTTTGCAATGTACAGGATGAGACAATGCTGGTGCCATCATTGCTTCAACCAAGAGGCAAATACCTCATTTAAAAGTTTATTTTAATGAAGTCACAATAAGGCCTCCAGCTGGAAAGGTTATTTATTAACCTCTTATTTACAAATTGAGCCCTGATTTGAAAATTAAGGCATTGTAATTTAATATTAACCCACATGTCAGAAAATAATGAGACAAACTACAGGGAAAATTGCATTCCATATTGCAAAAGACCCATTTTATTTATAATGACCAGGATTACAAGTCATGCCAACATTGATGGATCATACTTTAAAAATCTTGATAGCTCATTCATTTCTATAATTATATTTATTACAAATTAAATAAGTTGCGGACACCCTTGATATACAAAGAGACAAAATTAATTTGTGAATCAGTATTAATCTGTCATCAAACTAAATGAACTCTCTTTCTGGCAGCCTACTGAATGTAATGTACTGTACTGGGCTTTCTGTGATCCTCAGGACATGAAAGCAGTGGAAGTTCAAGTCCAGGCTGTTGAAGGAACATCTCTTCACTTGGATGTATGTCATTTCTCAGTATGGCTTTTTAAATCAAGAGATGAGATCAAAATAGAAAACTTTCTTGGCCAATTTCTGGTAATCAAAACAAATTCTAACATTTCCATGAGCCTTGGTGTGAGGGCTCTGGGGTCAGGTGCCTCAATGCAGTAAATGCACAGAGCTCCATGGACCTCAGTACGACCAAGCCCTGCAGCCTGGCCATCCCCCAGCCAGCAAAGACACCCAGCAGTTGGGGCTGCTATATGGCACTGCTCCGTCTGGTAGCAAAATGCAGTGTGCATCATTTTAGCACTATTCCTGTGACCTCTATGCCTAGATAACACTGTGGCAGCCGAAAAGGCTCATACATTACTGCTGGCCTTTCCTGGCAAGGCAGGTCCCGAGTCCTTAGGGCAAAACCCTGCTGTGCACTGTGGCAGCAGTCAGCGACATCAGCCCGAGCAGGGTGCGTGATGCTTGCTCCCCTCGGCCGAGGGAGAAGCAAGGTGGCTTGTTCGGATGTTCCTGGCTGAGATTACAGACCTTAATGCTCAACAACTGCCACTGTGGTTAGCCGAAACGTGTGCCCATCTGCTCTGGGGTTTTGTGCCTGTAGACAAGGAGTTCTGCCAGCTTCAGGCGGACTCAGGCTTTCTTCCAAATTAATAAATTTGGAGGGAAGGGAGAGAAAAAGGCTTAGTGTTGCAGGTTAGAGCATATCGTCCTAGTGGACACAAGCAAAGCACAGTAGGACAGGTGGTGGCTGCACGGTAGCCTGTCTGCTTGACACCAGCCTTTCCAGCCCAGCATCGTCTCAGGAGTCAGGGCTAACAAGCTGATGGTAGGGCTGTTCCTCTCCTAAATAGGACACAATTCGTCTAAGGCAGCAGAAGTGTTTGCTTGTCTCTCTGGGGAACAGGCTACCATCCCTGTGTTTACAGTCATCTTATTTTTAATTTTTTCACCATCTTTTC
>NW_009260026.1:3827470-3834463 GCF_000687185.1 Egretta garzetta | reverse complement strand
GCTCACCATCTTGGAGGGAAATTTGCAACTCTGGAAGGTTGGACCCCATGCAGAATTAGCCAAAACACAGTGAACACTCCTGCCATAGTTTACTGGTCTCTCCATGTCATTTAGCAGCTAGGATCAACTAATAAAGTGCAAGATGTAGAAATGCCATTTAGAGTTACCTACCCGTAACTAAATAACTTTGCAATGAATGAAAGGCCATTTTTGAGCTGATGCCTTAAAGACTAACTTCGTCTCCATAAAGAAAGAAATATGACTCGAATGGAGACAGCCCACATATGGCATTAACAAACCCTCTTTGTGCTTCTGTAGGAAAGACTGACACCAAGTGAGTTGTGTGCTTGCATCATCTTCACCTTATTTTGCTTTCATACTGATGACGCCACCTCAAAATATTCTTAAGGCATTAGGTCTGCTTGCAGGGAGCTGGTGGGCCCCTTCTGTAGGAAACAGAGAGGTGGAAAGGTGTTTCTGAGCTAAAAATTTTGTCTCAGGTTAACTTCAGTTATAGAACAAGAACAGTACCTGGTTTTGTAATGTAACAGTAATTAATTCTGACTGTTCATAAAGGAAAACCCAGTATTGCCAGAAGAAATGATTTACACATCTTTGCATGACAGTGTTTTTCTATTCACCTTTTTTGGAGAGTTTCCTTCAAAAGACGTTAAGCCCATACATTACTATTTAAACAGTCTAATTCAACCCAGGCAATAATGACCCATAAATATTCATGATTTTGTTTTAACATTAAAATAACATCTGTTTCAAAACATCTGCAATCTGTTTTCAATGCTTCAGTAACATTTAAATTAACTGTAACTAATACAATAAACCACTATTAGGGATAATGATAATGAAAGATGCCCTATTAAGAGACACGAACAACGTGGAATTGAATGAAAAACAAAACAGGGGGTGGAGGGGACGAACCCAACAGTCAGATAGCAAAGCTCCTTGGAACTTAAATCCACCATTATGGGAGAGTTTCCTCTGTGTAGGACTATTGTTTAACCAGCTCAGCTGCTGTGTCTCAGCTCCGCTTGGGTCTTGTTCAAATTTCCACTGCGGGAGCAGTAATTTATGGCCCAGGCGCTGTGACTCCTTTTAATGCTGGGGTGGCGGGTGGGGGAGGCCCATGCTCTCGCTCCAGCTGAAGGGACCTGCAAAGTATTTCTGAGCTGGAAAAGCCAGCCACAGGCTGCACAGGGGTCTCCCAGCCAGATGCAGTTGATGAGCCCCTTAACCTCCCTGCCGGCCCTCCTGACGTCCCCAGCCAGCAGCGATGCGCGGTGGCCGTGCTCACGGGTGCTGCTGTGCTCCAGGGTGTAGAGTTAACCAAGCTGAAATCATGCACATCTGCGTATCATTGCAAGGAGAAGTTGAAGGTCGGGCGGGTGTGTGACGGTGCCAGGGAGGAAGGTTGCCATCCTCTGCTGGCGGCTGCTGGTGGGCTGACACTTGGCACCCACCTCCAGGAGAGCCACACGCACCTTGCACCCACAACCCCCAGCTGGAAAGTTTTACTTTCATGGAAAGTCTTGGTGGGTCAGATCATCAACCATAAATCAATTTGTTTAAAAATTGTATTTAGGGGTTTTGTGGTTTTTTCAGGTGTTTTTTTTTTTTTAAGCCAACCCTCCCTCTTTGCTTCTCCCACTCCCTGACAAAAATCCAGGCGGTGTTGTTAAACTCCTGGACCAAACGCAAAGGGCCGAAGCAGCAAAAAGCAAGGACTACAGCAGCTGGCTTTGCTCTTATCTGATGATTTATTTGAAAACAAAATTCTATGTTAAAATACATTTTTTCAGTCAAAACAAAGCCAAGACTTGCCACACATCTGTGCAACCTCAATGCAGCTGTTTGCACTGCCGGAGTGATGCCTTTTCACCCCCAAATCCTCAGGCAATCGAAAGAGGCCATTGCATAGGCATAAATAGCTCCAGGAATAACCCTGGGGCCTTTCATCCTCCTTGGTCCGAGCACTGCACCCCTGGCACAAACCCTACACCCTGGCTGTGCTCCCAGCCCCTGGCACCGGGCTGGACCAGGTCCTGGGGGGCCACTGCAGAACCGTGCCTCTGTGCCTTTCCAGTGGTGACAGGAGCCCATGGAAAGCAGAGCATAAATCCAAACCATTTAAAGTGTGATTAAGACTTCCCCTGATTACTGCTCTGCATGATATTGAATGCTTCGGCTGCCGGTGATTTATTGAAGTAATATATAATATGCTGTATTCAGTTAACGGTCCCCATCAAGAACAATCTCGCTGAATGAAAAAAAAAGAAAAAGAGAGAGAGACAGAAAGAGAGAGCACGGTCTAAGAGGAAATCTCCCTGGAATTAAGGGAAATTGAAATATGCGCATGGTAATCTGTGTCCAAAGCTTTTAGCACTTCAAAAAGTGCCAGTTGCTAATATCACTGGCTAAAATCAGCATTGCTTTGATGGCTAATGGTCCCAATGCCATCCTCACCCATTCCTTCCCTCCACCACTGACAACTGGCTCCTTCACCCAGACTGCTTTGAGGCAGACACTTGGCTTTTTGGTATTTTCAGCTTTTGGGTTGGTTGTTGGGGTTTTTTTTTTCCAGTTTTATTCCAGAGTGAAGGTTCAGTTTCAGGTTCTTTGGCAAAGGGGAGGCTGCACCACAGTGTTTTGTGCATCACCACCAGCACGAAACTAGAGCAGAGGAGGTGAAACTGGTGGTAACTATAAACTGAAAGGGAATAAACTGGGGGTGACATTCAAAAAAAAACCCCCACAACCAGAAAATAGCAATATAAGCACTCAGTATAGTTCCAGTGCTTTTAATCCTTTAGTTTTAATAGCAGAAGTAGCTGTTTGTTAGTTATTCAGGGAAGAGGTTTATTTTCATATACGATATTTGATGTATTATTGCTCCTTTAGGATCTGATTCAGTGAGATACCTCCACAGTGGGCTAATTTTAATGCGTCATCTTCAATTAACACTGATCTCAATCACAAGCCTTCCAAAATAAGGTGGCTGGCTTAGAAATTATAAGATTATAAATCAAATGTTTTATTTGACATTTGCTTTTAAGGATCCATGCCTCCAAGTTGTTGGGTGGGTTTTTTTCCCCCTGAAGGCATAACCATTGGAAATAACTTTTGAAAGCCAGCAACAATGAAAGCAGATCCTCTCACACAAGCACCCCTACTCCACAGCCTGGGGCTTTCACAAAACCAGATGCAATGTCCAGAAATCACAAGCGGTTTCGGTGTAGTAGCCAAACTTCATCTCACCAAAAGCCGCACCTGAAAACACACATGGGGTTTAGTTTCATTTCCTCAGGTTTCTAAAACTGGTGAAACTGGACCCAATACCAAACCTGATACTGAGGAGAAGGACTTTTCTTCAGCTCTGATGCTCTTTCATGAAAGTCGCAGAGGTTTTTTTTCTGCACCAACAGCAGATAGCTGACTTACTTACTTACAGCCGGTATGCAATGGACATCAGTGCCCATGTGCATTTCTCTCCCAGTGAATACACAGTCCACCAAACAAGGGAACGTTCTTGGCATTGCCCTGGATCAACTGGCAAAGAGCAAGACTTAAGCTCATGTCTTTAGTTATTCTTCATCCTTCTGGATGCTGGGCAGACGTCCTCCATGCTGACTGCAAGGTCACACAGCCCCCAGAACAGGGTCCCTGCAGTCAGCTGAGACCCCAAACACACTGCCGCCAGCAGAAATCCACAAAAAGTCCTATTTACCCCCTCATCCCAGGGATGCGGGTTTGGTCCAGCTGGGGACCTGGCACATGCCCATTTGAGTGGGGGTTGGAGGACTCACTGAGCTCATGGAGATGTAGAGTTTGGCTTCTGAGCTCTAACACCTGTAAAATACACACTGACAAACAGATTTTTTTTTTCCCCTGCAATTAAAGTGGGTGCACTTTGATTGGAGCAGCAAAAACGCAGCCCTGACCTGAAGGTAGGCACATGCCAACTGTTGAGGTCCTGCTCCAGGGTCCAGGAGCCCTAGAGATTCTCTGGAAAATGTCTGTAAGAATATTTTAGCCTGAGCTTCACATTTTCCCTTAATCTCACTCTCAGAAATGACAGCATCGTTTTAGCTGAAACTTTCCAAATCAGTTTCAGCCCAAGTATGAACCATTAAAAGTCTGGCAAAGTTGTAGACTGCTGGGTCTTCAAATGGGACGACTCAGACAGCCTCGCACAGAGGTGCAAGTCCCAGCTCTGCCGACGAGCTGTGACACCCCACGCCTCCTGAAACCCAAAGAAAACTCACCAGCCCAGAGCCCAGACGTTACGAATGTCAGTATTGCAGCAGCAAAACTATTGCTATTTCTCAGCCCAATAAAGCAAAAAATGCATATGCAATAAATTGCCTTTTTTGTTGTTTTTTCACAGTTTGATTATCCGTCATGATAAGACATTACTTAAAGCAGTGGTGACACTGTCTAATCATTCTTGTGAAATATAGACTTCTCTCTCCACCTCAGACAGAGCCGACATTAATACACATTTATGCAAAGCAGAGCTGGAGCTGTCAGGGGCTAATCTTTACAAGTATGATAAATGATGTTTATTTTCAGTGATGGAACGAAACACCCGGGCTGACAATAATTGTAATAAAAAGGACAGATCAACTTCTATAAAGTGATTGAATTACCAGTCTATTGCATTAATGCCTGATCTTGGCTCTGTCATAAACCTGCTTTAGGTTACCAACGACTGCGCATTAGGAAACATCCACCTTCAAATAGACACCCTGCCCTTGACCTGTGGGAATGCAGGGGAGTCGCTGCTGGATGCAGGTTTTGGCAACTGTCACTTTTGTTTGTTTACAGTGAAGTAACATTTCCTCTTCTCAGGCCAACAAAGCAGTGTCCCTTGTCTCCTGAGCCTTGCAGAAAAGTTGCAAAAGCTCAGCAGCTGCACGTGCCTCCTCCACGCACACACAGTGCCCAAGCTCCTATACACAGGGGTGTTGGTACTGAATTTGCTGCTCGTGCCTGCAATGCAGGTTGGCTTCACCAACAAGGTCCAGCACAAGGACTGTGGATTGCCACAGCCCCCTTGAAGCAAAAAATGGAAAGAGGTTTAACCTTCCCCACCTACCTGAGCAAACGGCAGTGTCCTGCACTGGACAGGGCATGATGCAGCCCAGAGCTGTGGAGAAAAAGAGGAGAGGTGTGTCAGACCACTGGGCCAAACCCCCACGTACTCTGCACATTCAGACCAGCATCCAGCCCAGACACGAGCAGGAGACACCCTCCTTGTCTCCAGCAAAGACAAATGTCCAAGAGGCAGCCTTGGAGGACAGAGGTAGCTTCACCCTCGTCTTTAGTTTCACAGAGAAGGAAGTTTTGACAAAATGCAGGCTCCAGAGAGTCCATATGTCTTAGCTTTATCTGTCAGTTTTGTCGAGTGGGTGCTACCACCAGATTTCCTGTGGTTGCTCTGGCTGTGACATGCAGGGAAAAAAAGGGCACTTGAAGCCCTCATAGGGCATCCCAATGTGGGGGGGTGCTCATAGGTAGCATGGAGACATACATTTCAAGCAAACCCAGCTTAAAGAGGGGCTCCTGCAGTTTGTCCAGGCTGCAGAGTGATTTACTCCAGCTTCAGGACTTGGTCACATCCCACTGAACAACGGGCTAGGTTAGGAGACGTCGTGCTGCCTGCCCTGGTCTACAGCTCACCTTAGCACCTGCGGTATGACCAAGAACTCTCATAAATGACTGGGTCAACTGATTGCTTTGTCAGTAACTCTGTCATAGAGAGTAAAACCATTATCAATTTTCAGAATGGGACAGACGTTGTGGGAAAAATAGGGGAAGGCACACAAACAGAAGAGAAGAGTATGCAGTTCTATCCGTGTATGTTTACACACACATTCATGCATCTATTGCTCTGTGTTCCCTTCCAACTAGGAATTCTGACATAAGACTAAAAACTGAATAGAAAAGATGAAAATGGGGTTCCTCAACAATGTCTCACAAAATTCTGGAAATGCTTCACTTCAGGTCAATCAAAATATTTGTTTGCATTTTTGGATTGTTCCTTTTACAGGTTTTCCATTCCATTATGTTTATATTTAGTGTATATTTCATATTTTGAGTATTCCATGTTTCTATTCCAGTCCAGATTTGTAGAGTATTATTCTGTTTCATGATTCATTTTGCACTATTTCATGTAAGAATTTGTACTGTGCTATACATTAATGCACAGTGGTGCCAAAGAGAAGCCATTTCAGACTGAAAACTTGAAATGTCCCTTTCTGACAGCTGACTGCTGACTGCTATGAGTTTATTGAAATGAGTTGTTCTGATTTTTTTTTCCCCCTAAGCTTAAGTTTGTCCGAATTGACACACTCCCATGGGATAGTTCAATTTTGGCAGAGCAGCATTTTCTGACAGCAGACATTAAGCAGGAAATTTTCAACCTTCCTCAGTCGTGTGTATTTGTCTGCATATGAGTGCGTGTGTGGTGCCACAGGGCAGGCCCCCACAGGGACAGGGAGCTGATGACCACAGCGTGGGCTGGGCAGCTCTGATCCCAGCCCAGGTGGTGGCTTCCGACAGCCCCGGCTCCTGCCTGGCTGATGTGGAAAGGTGACGGTACTTCTGAAGGTCCTAACAGAGAGGATCATGATTTTGCAAGCAATATAACGCAAGTAAATACGGTTGATCTAGAGAGTTGGCTCACTTTATTGAAGAGCATCCCCAGCATAATTTCTTTTGAGAAATAAACTTTATTTCTGCCGGATCTGTCTGTTCCCAGCATTGCTGTTACAATTTTGTGCTCCGCAGACCTGCCTGCAGTCAGAAATGTGACAGTTCAACCTGCAATGTGGCTCCTGTGCGCAGACCTGGGACCACCTGATGTGAAGCCAACAGACGAGGCAGGTTCCTGGGATGGTCCTTCAGCCTCTGGAGGGCATGGGGAGAGAGGAAGAAGATGAGCAACAGGACCTGTTCATTAAGCTGGGGCTGTGCGGG
>NW_009260026.1:3802936-3827029 GCF_000687185.1 Egretta garzetta | reverse complement strand
CCCCATTTCCTGCCCTGGGCACTGAGATTTTCTAAATCGCTGTTTGTTACAAGGGGGATACGTGCATAGGATGTGCATCTCATAAAGCAGGCAGAAACCTCTAAATTATATCATACCCCAATTTTACACGTCGCATAATGCTAAGTATTCTCCAGGGCGAACTATACTCAGAGTGAAAATCAACCTTATCAGCAGCTAAAGATTTTTTTCCCCAGACAGCAGTGAGAAAAGATCCAGCACAAACTCCTGATCACCCAGCATCACCTGTGTCTACACTTTGATGGCAGAAGTGCTTGTGGGCTGAGTCAGAACAGCTATAGCTGGTTCTGTCACATCTCACTCATCAAGGAGACAAGCAGGGTCCCATCATTCCATCATCCAATAATGTCAGCAAGACACTGGCATCCTCAGAGCGTTGCCAACACGAAAAGTGCTGGACTGACAAGCCAGCTGTGCAAAGTGCAGGTGTTTAGCTAAAAGAAAGAAAGAGCAAAGAAAAACCAAAATATTGCCTCCTCCCTTTGCCTTCGGACAGCTGTCGCCAGCATGGCTGCATTTCCCTGCCCTGCTCACAGGCTGCTGGGATGCAAAATGCATGTGAAGTGGCAAGAAAACATGTGGTATCTTCAGAGAAAATGCTTGACTTTTTTACTTTGGGTACCAAAGCAGCCAGCCTGCATCCTGATGCTGCTCCGGGCAAGGCGAGAGATGGGGGTAGCGTTATAAACCTTCCTGACACTTCCCAGGAGGAGGGCAGGGAAGCCTGAATACTTTTAATTTTGAAAATAACTTCTTTCCTGCCATACCAGTCAGCTCCTTACTTCTTTCTGTTTTGTTTATACCAATCAACCTGCCATAAGGAAAACTAGAAGCACCTCCTTGCTTGGTGAGAGCAAAGACATCCCTCTAGCCCAAACCTGTGCAGAGAGAAGAACAGAACAAAACTCCAAGCAAAGCCCCTGGGCAGTGGGGGGAGATGCCCGGGATGGCAGCGGGGATGAGCTGGGGGCTGTGGCATGCAGCACCTGGCAGTGCCTGGCCTCAGCGTGGAGCAGTGATTGCCACCACCGTCCTGGGGATGCTGATCTCCAAAGTACATGTCTCTAAAGGGGTGGCAATCCCAAACAAAGCCTCTGTGGAGTGGTGGGCTCCCAGCATGGGCACCACCTGGAGGTGCTCAAAGCGTGATGAGGAGCAGGATGACCAGCAGGAAGAGGTGATCATAGCAGAGGTTGTTGGTTTGGTCCTCTCAAACCACAGGACTGAAACCCCAAACACAGAGTGGGGGGGGTCACATTTCAACACCAGCTGTTGGGGAAATGGGTCGTCGTCCCCAGCACCCAGTCTGACCCCTCTGGCAGCTCAGCCCCAAACAGCCTTGACCCACTCACGCCTGCCTGACTCCAGAGGCACCATAACCTGCTCCCCCAGCAGCAATGCGATGGCCCTGGAAAAATGGAAAGCAGGAGGAGACAGAGCATAGAGACTTCACTCACTGGAACAGACCACGACCAGGGCATCTTGCCATGGCAAAGAGCAGTAGCGTGAGGCCGGGGGAGAGCCAGGTTTCTGGAATTGCACAGTGGCGAGGTCACACATGGGGCTTTTGTGGGGACTGCCGGAGCGGGGAAAGAGGTTTCTGACGCTTGAGAGCATCAAAAGGTAGCACCATGATAAAAATTGTGCAAACAGCAGGAACATTTCTTTAATAAGTCTCCAGATAGATAAATCACAGCTTAAGGAGAGATTGCGGTGCTATTTATTAGTCATTTGTGCATGATTTGCTCACACCATTGGTAGTGGAATTTCTTTTTTCAGGTATTTAATTTTCATCAGAAATGATTTGTGTGCTGCACAGCAGTTCCTACTGACACCACCACCCTGCAGCACATGGGTGCCTGTAACCAACCACCTACAGATGGCTCCAGCCTCGAAGAAAAATGCAAGAGTTAGCAAAGCAAGATCTTGCATGGTAGCCAGAAGGTTTCAAGCTCTCCAGGACTAGCAACAGCAAAGGTGACCTACTTGAAATAGTTTACCTTACAACTTAAAAATCATGCCCATCTCTTGTTCTTCTGATAGTTCAAGATACATTCACTTCTTCACTCAAAGCCCCACTTACCAGAAGCTGTAACCCCAAGTATTACGACTTTGGAAGCCATTATCTGAGAAACATGAGGAAACCCAAACTAAGGCTCTGCCATTGTGTAAAATCCATTTTGTACCTTATTCAGACACACAGAGAAATTCAGTCCCTAGTCTACTCCCTGCCCAAGTCCTTGAACTTGCAAGAAACACTAGCAGATGTTCGTTAGTGCATTGGTAACTAGAGAATTGGAGGCACTTGTCGACTCTGTGTGTGATGAATAAATGTTGGAAAGTTTCTGCTAGGGAATAGCACTTTTGGTTTGGGGCCAACTGGACGCACTCAAAAAAGTGTGTCTGGGGGGGGCAGTTGTGGCCAGCAGTTCCGCTTTGTTGTTCATACTATTATTATTAATTTCAATTATATGTGTGAGCTGCCAAAAACCTGAGGGTATCTACCCCCTAGCTAAACATAACAAATAGAAAATATTTCAGTGAGATTAATGGGGTTTTGAGGTTTAATAAAGATTTGGCTTCTCATGGGCATGCGTATGATGCCCTCCTGCTCACTGGCACCATAAGAGCCTGCATGTCACAGTCATCTTCACGGACCAACGGCCAAGAATTGCAGAGCTGGCACAGGAGCAGTGCAAGCACCAACATCACCTGAGGTCACAACACGCCTCCAAACTCATCGTCAGGCTTGCACTTCCCTGGGAAGTTCTGGGCATTTTCCTTCCCTGCAAACACCCCTCCAGAGAGTCCACCAATAACCTCTCCAAAAATCCAGCAAACATCTCCTACCCCCTCAGTAGCTGTCACTCGCGCCATCTAGTCTCTTTTAAAAGCAAAGAGGTACTTTAGTGTTAAACTGCGCTGTGCATTTCCCAGGCTGGCCTGGGGTTGCAAGCAAGGTGACACTGCAAAGAAAACTCCTGAGCTGTGCAAGAGAACAAAAGCAACACATGGGTTGATGGTGGAGAAATTTCTTCACTTTGAAAAACTCGAATGCTTAAGCACTTCTTGTTAAAGTAATTCAAAAATGCAGCACCAGCCCAAGAGGAGAAAAGCCAATGCTTCTCCCAGGGCAGCTGTCTGGGCCAGAGCGCGCTCTGAATGTGGGAGTGAGCAGCTCCGTTCAGTCTGTTAGCAGAAAAATAACTGAAAGTGATCTGTTGGAAGCTGTCTCCATGCACACAGGCATGCAGACACACACACACAGAGCTTTGATATGCGGCTCTGACTTAATTATAGCTTGCAAACGCAAAGGTTAGATATGCCTGAGAATGATGTTTGACAAACTATACTCTGCAAAGGAGAACTCAGTTTCCCAGAGAAAAGTAAAACAGATAGTGGCCACATCTGGATTTTTTCTCGCTCTCACATCACTCTGCATTTTCTGGTTAGAGCTGGGATCTCCCCAAGAGAGGCTTTTCTTGTGGTATTTCTAGCTGGGACTGGACACACCACAAATCTCATGAGAAGGTCTTTCCTTCCAAGATTCATGAGCTGGAGGCTCACAAAGCACAGATAGTTCAGGGAAGCGACCAACTGTGCAGATGCTTTCCAAACTCTCAGCCTTTTGGGGGGTCCGGTAGCACTCGCAATGATATAGGGTCCCAGCTCGCCCCCTTCCCACCAGCATGGACACTTGATGTTACAACTGTCTGGAAAGCTCCTTACTTCAAAAAATTGAAAAAGGGAAAAGAGAAGTCCCACTGTGTCGGAGTGGAGCAACAGGGCTTGGAGGTCTGCCTGACTGCTTCAAGGTCATAAAGCAGCCATCTCCCCAAAACTGCTGCTCCAGTTGGTAACACACCGAGAGGAGAGGGACACCCCGAAATCACCCAACTGCTGCTTTCCATTTTCAGGGCGCACCAGCTTTCCTCCATGCTGGGTGGTGAACAATGTCCAGCAGGAGCCTCAGACCTTCTCTTGCAGGAAAAAAAACCCTCAGGCCAACCCAAACTCTCCACTCCAGTCAACTCTGGGTCTAAACCATCTGCACAGCACGCACCAAAAAATCATCTGAGAAAAACAACACCCACTGCACCGCTTCACTCTACCCAGGCTCACGTCCCTCTGTGCTCGGTCTCTGGGTCTTCTGAAAAGGTGCAAACCAAGCACTTTGGAAGGCATTTAGCTGCCTGTGGGCCACCTAAGAACTCAGGATCTCAGTCCTGCCTTGCCACGGGTTTGCTGCCTGACCCCAGGTAATCCACTTAACTGATCTGTGCCTCAGTTCCCCATCCATAAAAACAAGATGGAGAGAGAAGTAACAACGTTTCCTGGCATCTCTGGGATGTTGTGAAGATTAATGCATTAAAGAACAAAGTGCATCAAGGATCTCCATAAGGAAAACAAGTTAGAAGGTCAATATAGCACTGAGGAGGAGTGTGTTTCGACACAAGTTTTGTTTATTCCATATTATTCCTGTCCAAGGGAGATTTGAAGGCTAAAATTAAAGCAGAATAAATGCATCTCCCTGCTCCAGAGGGGACTGCTCAGTGTGTGGGCACATAGGAACGCTTTCAGGAATAGGAGATTTGGAAACTATTGTGAAAACTGTAGTCAAGAAGAAGCTAAACCTTCTGAATCCCCCAAGGAACCTTTACTGCCAACCACTCGGTGATGTCCTTGTGGGCAGCGGCTGGTGGACTCAGAATTCATGGCTCTTTGACCCAAACATGAAGCCCAGAGCTGTGTAGACTGAAGGGGCTCAGCCACCAGGTGGTGAAGCTGTCCCTCCTCTGCCTGGCTCTGTTGTGGCTTCAGGGTAGCTCACCTTGAGCCCCCAGAACCTACCAGGCACTTCTGAAAAACCTTGGCGCAAACCTCCCGCAGGGTTAGCGTTAGAGACCCATTTGCAATATAATCCTGCTCTTGAACCACACAACCCTCCTGCCTTCCACTTCATCGTTGTTCAAACCCGATGGCTTGTAGTGCTGCCTCTCCTGGAGGAAATCTCACTCTAACAGTGTGTTTTGGCACAGTATGTGTTGGCCGGGGTCACGTCACATGGGGACTGTGGGATCGTATTTTAGCACAGGACAATGGGGCTTCCAGGACCTTTCTTTTTCACATGAGGCAGCCGCTGTTTAAGAAGCATGGAGCCAGCTGGGAGCTGAATGCCCTCCAGCTCAGTCTGCAGCATCATGCTGCTTGTTTATTTTCCTTCTGGACCCATGAGACGCATATTCCTGAGAGAGGTCCTTTCTCTCCAGGGAAGGTAATACTGTGTATTCAGGCCTCCTTCAACTGACAAAAAAAGCCTAAAATTCAGGTCCACCATCTCCTGGGCTCTATGTCTACCATTACCAGGAGCTTATCTGAAGAAAACTGAGCTATTTTCATTTAAGCACTCATCTGGACTTTGGAGCACAGCACACGTCATTGTCTAGGAATCCTCATGCCATGAAAACAACCACCTCAGGGCTGCAGGGACCTTCCAAAGTCATTGCAGGTACCTTCAGATTCAAACACATCACTGGTACTTCCGCTCAGCTGGATTAGACCTTCATCACACCCCATCCCAATCAAGGCTATCACGTCTAGAAAATTCACTGCATAGGAAATGTAGGCATCTGAGCCAGCTTTATCCATCCCAGCACAGTACTGGGATCATGAGTGCTCCAGGACAAGATGATCCCTGACTGCTCAGCTGCACAGCTCCTGTTCATCCAGTTTGCCCAGAGAAGCTTGAGAGAGTCCCTGCTTTCAAGCCATCACATGTAGCTCGTCCATTTAGACTTCAGATAATTCAAAGAAACAGAGCCAGTGCTTCCACCCTCCTCTGAATTACAGAGGTGTGCAAATATAAATCCAGACATGACATTTGAGCGATGGGCTGCTGACATACCCCCAGTCCACAGCACCTGTCACCCTTCCCCCTCTGAACTATTATTTTAGATGATAGCGCAAAAAATTCCTAAGGCAGAACATGATACGCCAGAACCAGGGGGGAAAGCATGGGACGCTGAGGCTGGTGCCTCGCTCCCTGCCTGAGCCTCCTGCTGGGGCTGCAACTCTGAACCCCCCTGCAAAGCAGCCTGGCAAGCAGAACCTAAAGCAAGCAGGGGCTGAAAATTCAGGCCAGTCTTTGGTCTAGCAGGAGTCAAGGGTCCTAGGTGCTGATCCATGATTGCATCCACCACGTTGCCCAGTCCCACTGAGCCTGATCCCCAAGGAAGATTTGGATGATGGGGAAGGGCACATGGACGATGGGTGTGAGATACACAAGATAGATCAGGAAACACCAGTTTCTGAGCGCAAGTGTGGTAGTGGGCTTCAGACATGCAATAAACTACAGTGAAAAGGAAAAACACTCTTTTCCTGCCCATGGTGTATTGCACAAGAAGTCAGCGGCATCGAGTGCAGCAAAAAAGATTCAGGTTAGACAGCAAGAAAATCTCTCTAGTGATAAGGGTAATGCAGACTGTGGGGAAGCTGCAGAATTTCCCTTGTTAGAGACCTTTAAAACAGGTCAGATGAATAAATATGTGTTGGGCAGGAGGCAGGTGTATTTGATACTGCCTTCAGGTGTGACCTCTCAGGCCTCTGCTACTCCTCTGACCTTCCAGGCACAGCAGTCACCTAGGGCTGCGGTGAATCCCAGCCCTGGGCTGTCACTGGGAGCACTGGAGATCTCAATGGGAAATGTCACCTTCGTGAGCTGGCAGGGCTTCTCCTGCCAACCTGCTTGTCTCTCCATCCAGGCTGAGTATGAATCCTACCTTGGAATAACTCACATGCACCTGGTTAAAACTCTACCAATGCAGATGCTTTTGACTTGTGGCAGGATAAAAAAGTGGAGATACAGGGAGTTAATATCAATAGAAAACACTAAAGGCACTGACACATGGTAAGCAGGCAGCATGGACATCGGGTGAAGCTCACCACCTCCTTGATGTGCTGTGGTGATGCCAGGCCCCCTTGCAATCAGCATGAATGCTTCCTCCCCCCTCCTCTCTTTCTAATAGATACAGCCCATTTCAAACCGTTTTTCCTAAGATCAATCAGTAAAGGGTCATAAAACACCCGTAGGTGTCAAAACAAATGTGCCACCCGTGCTTGGTGCAGCAGGGATGGTGGCTGCTGGCACCCGTGCCCTGTTCAGCACCCTGCCCGCTCCCTGCCTCTCCCCAGCCCTCTGCAGCAGCACCCCAGGTTTATTTGGGTCTGATGGAGTCTCGGCTAAACCAGAGGGTTTTAGTATTATGTGAACCCCTCCTTCCCTTGTGTTCAGTTGTGAAAAGCAGGAGGATTTTCAGCCAAGCTCTTCTCTACCACCTAGTGGGAAACCAGATTTTTCCCGCCATGGAGAGTGTGGTGCTGAGTGGGATCACTTGTATGACACCTGGACAAGCCCTTTGCAGCCCATCTGCCCCTACCCACCAGGGACATCCCAGCTGTCCCCAAAGGCCAGAGCAGCACCAAGGTGATGGATCCCTTCCTAGCAACACCCTGGCTTAGGGGCCAGCAAGGCATGGTTGGGAGAAATTGTTCCCTCCAGAACTCACTCTTTCTAGTGCAAACAAGGACTCTCCAAGCCTATTTTCTGGTCAATCACCAAGCAAAAGGACACCTAAATTCGCAGCATCTCAATGCCTCTCAATGCAGCAGTCCCTCCCCCCGTCCCCCAAAAAGCTGAATTTCCCACTTGTGCATCAATTCTCCATGTTTTCCTGCCTCTGACCACCCCAGCCAAGGTTTGGGCATGACCCACGCTGCCCCAAACCCCACAGGACCTGAGCACGACCATCGGTGTCTGGCCCTGCAGCAGCTCTCGGAGGAGTGGGGCTCTGGCCAAACTCCGGCACAGGTAATTGCAGTCTGCGTACTTAAATTCCCCCCGCAGATACAGCCGCCTTAATTTCCTGTCCTAAACTGTAGGGTAGTGTTGCAGTGTGTTGTTAAACAGCTGCCATGCACTACCCAGAGGGGCTTGTATTTCGGTGGTGGGTGGGTTCGGCACACTTCATGTATGATGAGAAAGCAGGCAAGGAGGGCACTGGGTTAGGGTGCTGCTTGCCTCTCTGCTTCCGCAGCATGGTTTAGGCATCGCCCGCTCTCTATGCTCTTTCTCACGCAGCCAAAATCTGGACACCCCCTTCCCCTTGCCTGGTAAACAAGCACCAATGGGGAAAGCTGGTTTTTCCTCCAACTGCTGCCGAAACAGTGGATGCAAAGGGTTAACGATGCGACCGCCAAGGCGGGATTCTCCTTGCAAACTGGAGACCCTTTCGAGTTTTATGGGGAGGGCTGGTGGGGGCGGAGGGACTGGGCGGGGGAAGAGAATTTGCTTTATGGCTTTGACAGGAACTCCCATCATGGTATAATTATGGAAGTGAGAAGTCTGCGTGTAATGAAGACCATATGCCGTGTTAAAATACACATGCACAAATATTAGGCCCCCGTGAGGCCTGCGGGGGAGCTGGGGAGGGGGGGAAATCAGGAAGGGGTGGTGGACCCAGCCCTCCCCCGCCAAAGCTCCTCGCAGATTTTCCAGCCCAGCCATGGCCAGGGCAGCAGGGATGTGAGGCGGCTGAGGAGCCTGGTGCAGAGGAACAGGGCTGGTTTGGGGTGAGAAACATCCAGTTTAAATAACATATTGAGTGGAAGGAAGGACCCCAATGCCAAAAAAAGGGCTTTCACCCCACATTGCTACAGACAGCTCCTGAGAGCAGGGTCTCCTTCAGCAGCAGTTTTTCTCCAGGTCCCGCTATAATTTTTCCCTTTCCTTTCAAACTACGCCCTCGCTGCTCTTCCCTCACAGGAAAACATCTGCACGCAGCTGCCTGTGGAGGCAACCGGCCCTCCTCCTCCTCTCCCCATCCAGCTGCGCTGGCGGGAGCAGCGGGAGCCACGCGACATCCCCAAGCAGCTCCTGAGCTGGGGAAGATGACTACGGCGAGCGCCAGGGCCACCCAGCTGGTGTTTGAAGTCCCCATGCCATTCTCTCCATCACCCCGCCTGCTCTTTATAATGTGAAGCTTTCTTGGCTACGGCGTATTCATCTCTCCTCTCCGGATCTCACGTCTTCCGTTTCACATCTCCCACTCACTCTCTTTATGGGTCCTTTTGGCTTCTTTGAGGCTATTTCTTCCTTTGCAGGTCACATGCTTGCAGGACTATCTTCTTCCCAGCTCACTACTTTCTGGGTCTGTCACCCTGCAAGTCCCTGTGACACCCACACTCCCTTGCCCTCGTGCCCACTCTGCCAGCCCTCCAGCCCACACTCACCCCAGCATGCCCAACTGTCCACCACATCTCTTAGAGAGCCATTCTCCATATTAGCCTTTACAGGGATGTCCTTCATCAGTCTTAAATCCACTTTTGATGTCCACCCCCCCAACTTTGTCCATCCTTTTCCCCGCTGACAGAATAGGGGGGACCTCCGACCTGGAGGATGTGACCCTGTTTTTCCCCACTCTGGACCATTTTCTCCCTACTGGTGGTGCCTTGGCTGGGAGCCTCAGCTCGAGCTGCCTGGTACAGGCCCATTTTGCTCTTCCAACTATTTTTCCAGCAAAATGGGAGCTGTTGCTGTTGTGTACCAGGGCTGGAGGTGAGAGCTGTGCAGGAGTTGCTGCGGGCTGTGATGCAGCTCTCCTTGCAGAGCAGCACCAAGGGCGTCCAGCTGCTGGTCTGCCTGGGATCAGCCGGGGAATGCAAGGGTATGGGAAAGCAAAACTGATTAGCTCAACATAAGCTCTCCTTGCATCTAAGGAGAGAAAAATGCATCCCCGTGCTTCTCTGGTAGAAAAGAGACGTGACAGGAAAAATCCCATTCCCTGGGGAAGAAATACCAAATGCAACAGTGGAGTATTCCAACTGGTTTCACTGGGACTGGCAACATGCAGGAGACGAGAGCCCATAAATTGTATTTGCCTTATCTTTCATATAGCCTCCATAGAAAATACTCTTTTCATTCATTTAGACATATACCAGTGTGTGTCCTCCTAGCTGCTTTCCATCACCCAAAGCTGCTGCTATGGATTCATTGCAGACACAGGGCTTGGGAGCACAACTCCCACAGCATTGCAGGGCGGTATTAGGAGAGGGTCGCCCGCTCCGGAGGGGGAGAGGCTGCATTTCCCAGGCGCACAAAGGGGATCCACCAAGAGTACAGCATAGAAAGTGCCTGGACAAACACTGCTGCCAGATGCATGCTCATTTTAGGATTTATCTGTCTTCCTCACTTTATCAGTGTGTTCCTCCATCACTAAGTTTCCCATCTGCATCTGCTCTCAGGCATGGCAACAATGAGCGTTCGGTGTTGGGAGCAAAATTTTTAATTGTTGCTCTAATTAAAAATATCCCTCAGCACAGTGGCTAAAAGATGCTAATGCTCAGGCGTCACCCTCCCCAGCGCTCCCTACCCCCATGCTGCAAACCCTCCCCACCGCTGCCTCCGCACCTGATGAGAAACAGAGACATCCCCGGACAGGCCCATCCAGCCCAGCTGCCACGCAGTGAATTTTCCAGGGCTCCTGCAAAATTTTACAGCCGTTTTTACAGGGGAGAGCTGTCACGTGGAGGTGAATCGCAGGTGCAGTGCAAGTGGCCTTCCTCCACCGGGGACAGCGGGGCGAGGAGCGACCTCTTCTTTTCCCAGTGTCTGCTGTGATCCACGATTCCCGTCATGCACAGTGTGTCATTTCCCATGAGTACCTGCCTGTTTCTGCCATCTGCCATGATTTATAGAAAATGGGCAGTGATTAATAGCCCAGTCAATGCCGAGTGAAGCCATTTTCTTTCATTTACCTGCTCCCTGACCTCCCCGCGCAGTCCCAGACAGGGGCTGGGAAAGTGTATTAATCATGCACTTAAAAAATATTTAAAAGGAGAGATTGGCCGGGAGCTCGGTGGTATTTATAGAGTCGTTTTCTACAGAGGGTGCAAGCTAATTGCCAGATAAAACAAATGGGCTCTGTGAAATGGAAATTAGTCACTTAGAGGTACTCAATGCTTGGTCCTTGAGTGATGCCCCAAACCCACCCTCCTCCTGGGGCTCCCGGTCACCTACCTGGGACCAAGCCCTGTGGTGGCCGTGGCTCTCAGGCACAAAGGCTGGGGTACAGTACACCAGCTCGAAGTGTGGTCCCAGTGTGAAGAGGTGTCTCTTGCCAGCAAGGTCTGTGCTCCCGCCATACTGTGGTGGTGGCACCGGAGCAGGGTGCTTCAGGGCCACAGAAGGCTTGTACCAGGCTAAAGTCCACCTGAAGAGATCCTGCAACAGGGGAAGGATATTTGGGGAAAAGACCTTGATTTCCTATGCCACAGGCTGTATTCCCAGAGCATGTGAAAGCATTTGGTCGCTGCCTGGACCCCCAATATGAATGCTCATAGAAGTGCTGCAGCCCACCTCCCCAGGCACGAGGTGGGCTTCTCCACACCATTTTTACCAGCTCTGAGCAGCAGGACTAGGGCTGGCTGTAGCCACTTTTCTCATCCCCAGGAGGACCAGATAACTTTATGGGGATAAGCATCAGTGTGTCTTGCTTCCCGAATCCCAGGACGAGAGCCCCCGTTCATCTCTGCCCTCTGCGGCACAGAGCCACGATGCCATCGTCCGGAGCGGCCCTCTGCTTTGCTTCAGCTCAAATCCGATGTTTCCTTTCCTTGTGCTACAGCCCCGGGGCGGCACCACATGTACTGTGTCCTGTATGGCTCTGCGCGGCCTCCCGGAAAACGCCGCTCTGCCGCGGGGCCCTAAGGACAGCCGGGGTTGATAGCAGTGAAACAAAAATCCCCTGTCAAGCCAAACAAAATTATTGAGTTATTCTCACCCGCTGGAGACCAAAGCTTTGTTGACAACTTAATTAACTGTGTTTGTAATGAATTTTTAGCCACATGCAACAGACTAATTATCAAAGCAAACCTTAATCTCTTTCTAGGCACATCAAAGCATTGAGAGCACAAAATATTTACATGAGTCTCAGATAAAATTCTTTGCAC
This sequence comes from Egretta garzetta, assembly GCF_000687185.1. Lineage (NCBI taxonomy): Eukaryota > Metazoa > Chordata > Aves > Pelecaniformes > Ardeidae > Egretta > Egretta garzetta. The sequence continues at coordinate 3,814,984 of NW_009260026.1, read as the reverse complement.
TAATTCTAACATAATTAAAATTATGTTGGGGCTAAGGTAATTATGCAAGGTGCTTATATGGCATAATAATGTAATACAAGCCTGTACTTTTTTTTCACCTGTAGTCACTCAGCAATAGTCCTCAAATGTGCGGAACCTCTATTAAGTGCACTTTCAAACAAGAGAAAGCAGCACCACTCTTAAGCTCAGTTAAGACATTTAAAACTACCCAGTAAGGCCAGATTTGAGATAAGCACCTTTATTATTTGTATTATCTGAGCTTTTCCCAGCAATAACTAGGCATGAGTAAACCTGGTGAGTTTTAAATGGCCATTGCAGCATTTCCAACTGCCTCTGTGCAGCCGGTGATGGTTTTCTTTCTCTTTCCTTCAAAGTGTTGATGTGAATTTAACGACGAAGAGGTGGATACATCTGTGTCAACCCATCCTTTCCTAAGGCAAAGATGTTCCCAAGGACAGGGCACATGATAGGGAGAGAGAGAAGAGCAGGAGAGGGGAAGGGGACCTTCTTTCTTCCTGGGATGAGCTGTGGCAGGACACCTCTTTGCTCCAGGGGGGTAGCACTGTGACACAAGGCTGGCACCTCTACTATGGAAGGTGGCGATGCCTGCACACATCCCAAAAGCCCCAGAGAGCAAAGGGGGTCACAGACTATCCCTGGTAGTCCCATCTCCTCTGCTCAGCCCTGCTGGAGTGGCTGGCCCAGCCACGTCCATGGCTGTAGGGACCGCTTGGCACAGCAAGCTTGGCCCCGGCTGCATGTGCCACCAAAGAACTGCCTGCGGTGCAGTGCCCCAGCTAAGCCTGGGCATGAGGAAATGACCAAAAAGCAAGGTCATTCCCAGGTCCCACCTGCCATCTGTGCCAGGAGTCACTTCTCCTGTCACAGGAGGTGACCCAATTTCAGGGAACAGGTCCCTGAGATGTCACCCTGCATCCCCCACCACGTCCTCCTGTCCCTGGGACCAGCACACCTGCACTGCTGTGACCCAGGGCCTCGTGGTGCAGGCCAGGCAGAGAGTACGTAATGACCCAGAAAATCCTTCAGCTGATGAGCTGAGAAGGCAAGTTGTTTGCCTGCAAAAAAAGATAAAATAAAATGCTGCCTTAGATCTGCATCACTGAACTGCAGACACGAGGCTCCAGAGGTCCCTGGCTTGCTCCGTTCCTAAAGCAGGGCCAAATGTGCTTGTGTGTGTCTGCCTGATGGTCTGACCCATCACCATAAGCCTCCAGTACTGAAGATGGAAACATTGGCACTCCCATTAGAATTTTTTTAACTCTTCCTTGCTGGTGTTTGAGCTTTGTGTCCTGCCCACCAGTGATGGGCAGAGGTGGAAACCTTCATGGGTGCAGCAGCCTTATTCCTTCCAGGATGCCCATCCGATACCTGACCCCCATCTCGATCCACAATGAAGAGGGTCCCCTCCCGTGCAGGTTGTGTTAGGCTGGAGCCTTCAGCAGTCGTTACAACTGCCCCTCCTTGCCAAAACATGGAGCTCAACACCCTCCTGCCCCACCATGCCAGGTAAACCAGCAGCAAGGCCACAGGGGCTCATGCTACACCACTGCATGGTGGCTGCGGATGTGAGGAGCCCCTGGTCCCAGCACTGTCCCTGCCGCAGATGTCAGGGCATATGTTCCTGCTTTCCCAGCTACTAAAATCAGCTCCTTTCCGTGGCCTTTGGAGATATTTGCCGGTGGAAAGGCTGCCTTTGAACAGATTTCTGCCAAGGTTTGACTTCATTAATCAAATCATTCCTTGACACAAAACACCGAGGACTTATTGGAGGTGCGAGACCATGCTGAGTGGCTCGAAGGGGATGCCCAGAGGCATTCCCACAGACATGCAGCTTCGAGGAAACTGTTGAGCTTTCAGCTTGATCTGCAGAGCTTAAAAAAATAATAGAAAGAATCACAGAATGTTTTGGGTTGGAAGGGACCCCTAGAGGTCATCTAGTCCAACCCCCCTGCAGTGAGCAGGGACACTGTTAACTAGAAAAGGTTGCTCAGAGCCCTGTCCAACCTGGTCTTGAATGTTTCCAGGGATGGGGCCTCCACTATGTCTCTGGGCAACCCATTCCAGTTTTAATTAACAGGGAAGTTTGGAGCAACAACAACAACAACTCCTCCCAGCCCTGTTTTCCCCACTATCACTGTCCTGCTTGTGGGGCTGCAGTTATGAACCCAGCCCTGACTGCCCCCGTCTCTGCAGAGAGGGTCACCTCAGAAGAGCAGAGGCCTGGGCCAGGACTTGGTGGAAACCCAGGCACATGTCAACACACCCACCCCAGGCACCCCCAGCTCCTCCCACCTCCCAGCTGGGCTGAAACCACCTATTACACGCACACACACACATACACCCCAAATGACCGGCTCCCTGGGGCTCACAAAGGTTGGGGCACAACAAGGAGCTCTCTTACATTTCAGGCTTTTGCATCAACCACAAACCACTCTGGAGCCAGAGCAGAGTTTTCTGACTGGACCAGACCTCCGATTTTATATTTTCCATCTTTCCTGCCTCCACAAAGCACAGAGCATCAGACTGAATGGAGACACAGACTGGGAGGCAGATGAATGAGCAGAGAAGAGGCTTTCAGGGGCTAAGAGCTTTGCTGCTCCTCAGTCTCAGCAGGTGGGTTGCTGAGAAGACTTTTTGCTCAGCTTCCCACCAAGAGAGATGAGGAACTCCTCATGGGCAGAAAGAGCTCTAGAAGCAGCTCTCTTACTGGTACCAGTATCAGCCAGTATTACTATCCACAAGACAACGAACTTTACACCAAGAAAAAAGAGAAGTATCACAGCTCAAGGTCCTCAAAAGGTGCATGAGCTATAGAAAGACTATATGGATTTCTTCCATGGCAGTGGAGGTTTGCCTGGAGTTACTCAGGAGACAAGCCCTGTTGTTTGGCCACAAGTACCCAACCAGCTAATTGCCCCGATGCATCTGAGGGACAGGTTGGACATTAAATCTGCATGCAGGCAGAGGGCTGTAAGAGCCTTTCCTCGCCCCACCTCTCTGGCCAAACAGTTTTGGCATTTGTTCAACATTTGAGTAGATGAAGTCAAGTCTGAACGCTCAGCAGGCTCCTGTGCAGTGCTGCTGGCTAATGCTTCATTGCCTAAAAGACAAGACCCATGTTCCTCAAGTTTCTGAGCAGCTTGATTTTTTTTTTTTTTTTTTTTTTTTTTACACCTTCAAAGCTCCTGCAGGATTAGGGCTCAGTTTAACCTCTGGCAAAACTGACAGATGCTTTAGGAGATGGAAAGATTTTAGGGCTCTTTGTCCTTGACCTCTCCACAGAGGCCAGGACCTTTATATTGCCACCACCTCCCAGCCCGAGCAGAATTGCTGGGGGTGCTCTCTAGTGGCAGCCTGCAGAGATTGGAGCGGAGCAGCGTCCGGATGTTACCCACAACATCTGGAGCAGCTGAGATAAAACACAGCTGGGGAGGCAGGCAAGCTTCTGAGGTGCAGGGCAAAACAGCAAATGTTAGCTAGGGGAGTGGCAGGGTACAGACTGGTATGAATAACCTGCACCAGGGCAGGTTTAGATTGGACATTAGGACAAATTTCTTCACTGAAAGCGTTGTCAAGCACTGGAACGGGCTGCCCAGGGAAGTGGTCCAGTCCCCATACCTGGAGGTATTTAAAAGATGGGTAGATGAGGTGCTTAGGGACACGGTTTAGTGGTGGGATGGCAGGGTTAGGTTAACAGTTGGACTTGATCTTCAAGGTCTTTTCCAACCCCAACGATTCTATGATTCTATGATCCTCTGCCCAGGTTACCCTCAGATAAAAGGCATGGTATTTTCTATTAGTTGTTCAAAGGAATTTGTGATATCTGTTCAACGCACTGTTTTTTGCTGCTTGCAAAGGGAACATCCTGGGTCCCCTTACCGTGGTACCTGAGCAGCTCCACATCTTTTTTTTTTTTTTATTCTAACAAAACTCTTTTGATATTAGGGGATGCTAGCCCCATTTTAGTGACAGAAACAGAGAGGGCTAGCTTTAAAGGTATTTTAGCACTGGCATAGAGAAAGTTATTCAGCATCAGTGGCAAAGGTGCATGGAGCACACCTCTGCATTTTAAGTTGTTAAAATAAGTCCAAAGTCTCAGAGCGTGGAGAGCATGGTTAACTTCAAAAGGTATATTTGTAACCTTTTCATTGTTACCTTTTCAGCTTCTGAGAAATAAAGACTGGGAATTAAACAGACTATTGAAATTGCCCCACTATCTAGCAGGGAAGCAATCTGAAAAGTTGAGGGGAGAAGGGCTTGTGAGAAAATGAACTTTAAATAAATAAATCCATAAACATGTTCCACTTCATAGCTATGAATACTTCTGGCCTTTTCTCAGCAAAAAAAGAAAATAATCCCATGTTATTCCCAATTTATCACTGCCATCACCCTGAAAATTACAGAATTCGTTTATTTGACTAAAAACTACAAGATTGCACTTTGGAGGAGAAGGAGGTATGATTCTGGCCTCTGCACCAGCCCCTGCCCCCTTTTGAGGCTGGCATGGAGAAAAGGGGTTAGGGTGGGCTTCCCTCCCAGGATGAACCAGCCACTGCGCCCCTGGGTCCCAGGCAAATTCCCAGCGCAGCACCCAGCCACCTGAGGGCTCTGAGGGTGCCCTGGACCTCCTTACCTCCAGCCTGCATCAGAGCCACCAAGCTGCTGCCAGCATCAAAAACTGCCAGGGGGCCGCAAGGGGACTTGGTTGAGTGGGAGCAAGAGTTGGAGGCTTTTCCTTCCAGAGCTGAAACGGTTTTTTCCCGGTGGAGAACAAAAACATGAATCTGTATTCACAATTCCTTAAACCCCTTGTGGTAAACGAGCAAATTCTAAGCCTAATCCTTCCTCCAGGCAGGAAAAGGCCCGCTGCGGGATGCGCACAGCGACGGCAGGTGGAGCTGCGGCACCGGGAGCGAGCGCCGGCGGTGCCCGGAGCAGGGGGGAAACATTTGGGTTGGAAGGGCAGCTGGAAACTCTCAGTTCGGTGTGGCCTTTTGAAGCCCTCACCCCACAAATTAAGAAAAGGAAATGTTTGGCTCCAGTCCCGGAGGAAAGGCTGGCAGGGGGCAGAGCCTGCTGGTTTTTGCAAAGATGGGTGCTCTGAGGTTGGGACGTGGTGTTCAGCTCCCGGCCCCGCTGCCACCACAGGCTTCGTGTGCAGCCATGCCCACATCACTTAGGGAGATATCTGAGATGGCCCTTCACCATTTTCCAGGAAATTTAGGCAACTGGCAAGCAAATGGACCCTGGAGCATCCCTCTGTCCCTGTTCCCTCCTTCCCCTGGCACCCCCCCAAGATATCCTCCATTCTACCGCCTCTTGCAAAAGCTTTCAGAAGTAGCTAACGTTGTCCTTCTGCTCACAGCCAAAAGGTAGAGCCACAGATTACCCAGGGGATTTGGGGATTCCTGGGGTTGCCCCCCAGGGCAAAGCTGGGGTGTGCCAGCTCTGAGCCCCCTGAACGCAGGGTGCTGGTGCTGGCCCCAGCAGGTGCTCCAGCAGCCCCAGAGATAGTTCTTTACACGTGGTGCTTTGGCAGGTTACAAAACTCCCTTCCAAAGTAAGTAGTTTCTCTTAATTGAAGTTTTATGGAGTGCTCTTTGATGGTGTTTGGATCACAGGAAGAAGGGAGGAGAGAAAGACTGATGCAAGTGTGCCCGGGCCAGCAAGGCCAGGCTGACCTTGGACAAATGGGGAGCTCATCCATCCCCCCACCACATGCTCAACACACCAGTACCCTAGGTTGTGAGAGATTTTATAGAAGAAATAAAGCAATAAATTCAGTGTAATAAGCTCGAGACAGCCCTCCTTAGCTTAATTTTTAACTGTGAGAGTGACAATTGACCAGCAGAACAACTTCCATGCGGAACAGGTGGATTTGTCATCCTCAATAGATGAGACCCATGTTCTCCCGTGGGGTTTTTCGGGGGTGACAAACTCACTTTCTGGGGCAGGCCTGGCTGAAACCCTAGCATCTGACACAGGCATACTCAGAAGAGTTTTAAAATAAACACATTTAAAGATAAGCTGTATGTGCGCCGTTAAATTTAACTTACTGCTTCTGCACCAACTGCAATGCAGTTACATGTACACTATGCTGAGCTATTATACCATCGTAAGAGCCTGCACCAGTGCTCGGCACAGGGCTGGATCCCACCCTGAACTATCAGCAGCCCTGAGAAGTTTGAATGAAGCTGTTCTGCATGCCAGGTCCAGGCTATCCCATTTATCATCTCATTTATGGGCTCAGGGCAGCTAAAGCAGGAGAAGTTTTTGGCTCAGGGCACATGGAAGCCAACATATGACCATGATGGCTCCTCCTCACTTTCACATCTCTGGAGTGCTTCTGCCACATGGTAACTAACAGTAGGGAACGAGCTATTTGCTCCACAAGCATAACCACAGCCTAACATTGCACAAAACACGTAGGAACAAAAATAAAAGCATGTTCTAACCATGTTGCAGCTATTGTTCTTCAGCAGAATTTTCATCTCACAGCAATTTCTGAGGGACTTGAAGTCTTTGTGGTTTATGCATTTGGGGGGAAGACAAGAAAAGATCAAAGCACAATACCCTCTGAGATCTGGCTTGAGTGACACTGTCCCCAGATCACTCAGTGACATGTGACATCATAGCCTGCAAAACAGGCTTTAACAAGGCAAGATGCATGAGCGGAGTGGCTCAGTGCTGGCTGCCCCCCCATGGGGCTGAGCAGTGGGACAAGGTGGGTAGTGGCTCCTGAGCCCCCTATGTGGCATTGTGGATGAGACAGCTGTGTCCTGGGTAAGGCCAGCATAATGTCCTACATAGCCCATCCTTTGAGACTTCTCCCCCATTGCATGCCAGCACGATCCGCCCTGGGTCATGCAGTCCCTTCACACCCCAGGCCAACTCCCATGTGCAAGAGAGAGAGATTTAAAAGTTTCCTTGAAGGAAAACAACCTCGTAGTTTGTGGGCTGGCAAAGTGGATGTCCCACTGTGCCCTGCCCACCTACACAGCCCACACAAGTTGTGGGCACCCAGCACCCATACTTCCAGTGCCAGGCAGCAGCGCACAGTGACCAAGGAGCCTCTCAGCCTTGTGACACAGGGAGCATGTCACATGGGGTCGGGCAGAGGAGCTGCATGCCTCAAGCTACCCCCAGCAAACCCACCTGCCCACCCAGCTGCTCTGTGCCCAACTACAAGCCTTACAAACCCTGCAAAGACCCCAAGCAACCTCACCTAAGATCAAAGTCAGCCTTGATTAGAGCAGGGAGTTGGATCAGAGACCTCCTGAGGTCCTTCCAGCCTGATTTATTCCATGATGCTACCTTTGTGCACCATGGGAGTTCATCCCGAGCCACTGCCATCTCTTCTTATGTACCTCCCATAGAGGCTAAACCACCCAGTGCTCCAAGCCCTGACACAGAGGCTCTGCAGCCAGATTTCTCCTGGTATTTAGCTCATCCCTTCTGCCGACCCAGCTTGTACAGATCATCACCTGAGCTGGCACAGGACCTAGAAGAGCACATGACTCAGGCCCAGCCTTCCCAGGGTTTCTTCTCAGGCTTGTGCCACACCAACAGAGCAAACCCACATCTCCCACCAGGGTTTCGCTACAATTGACCAAGCTGATGTAGAAAGCCCAGGGCTTAGCTCCTGAACCCCTGTTAAGTTTGTAAGGCTGGAGCCTGAGGGAATGGACATCGAAACCGTTCACACGACAGCCTCGGTAGGCAAAGCAGAACTTTGAGCCCGAGAACTTTGATTGCTTTGGTAAATAACCAGGCAGGGATTGGGAGACTGGAGAAAGACTCCTCTAACATCCTGGTCTGCCCATAAAATGAAAGAATAGGCTGCACATTTAATAACTTTGCATGTTTTATGACATTATTGTCTGTAAACTTTCTTAGTTTCCTTACTAATCAGAAAACCAACTCCTTTAAAAGAAAACGCTGTGTACTCACCACAAGAGCAGAGAAGGAAAATTGGTCTCCTATGCAAATAGTTCAATTATAATCAAACGCAAACACTGAAAAAGGTCGGGTTCGCAAAAGGATGTATGTTTACATTATAAATAAGGAACTGGGAAGCAGGAACAATATGACAGTTTTATTCCGGCAGAGCCATGACTCACTAAGGTAAATGGCTGTTTCACAAGGATGCTCGAGGTGTGGCAAACTCCCAGCGATGGCACTATGCTTATCCTTTTGTGGAAAACTGGAAAAGGGCTTATTCTTTTTTACAAAACCATGAGGCTGACCCCAGATAAGTCAGCATGGTTTCCTGTTTGGTGTTTGGCTTGGGTGTTTGCTTAGTTGACCTGAAATCAGCACAATCAGCTCTGAAGAAAGCAGAATTTGTCACTTAAACTCTTCACTGAAGATAAAATAGTATCGAAGATGATTCCAAATCCTCATGGATGAGGAAAAAGTCAGTTCCTTTTAATTATTTTTTAACTCCTTTTGGTTCCCAGTCATGGATTGTTAGTATATATCTGGCTTTAAGACATTGGAGCTTTTTTGGAGTAACAAAATCAAAGCCACTAAACATTTTACTATTTATAAGTAATCTGTTACAGGCAAGTAATAGGGTCCTACTATAGCTTTGAATTAATGTATAACTTAAATAATGGCTAGCTTAGTGCTGTTGTGTTGGTTTACATCCGGTAAGGCTTTAGGCAAAAGCAGGGCCTGATGCAGATGGTTTAATTATATAGTATAAAGAAAGAGAGCCTTACACAAGAAGGAAAACAAGCCCAGTATAGGGAAATAAGACAGGAACTATATAAGGAAATATAAATACAAGAAAGATGGTTATAAAGGAAGACAAAAATTTCCTTCTGTCACCTCCCAGGAGGTGCCTCAAGTTTTTAGGGCTGCAGGCTGAGCCCACAATGTGGCTCCTGACTCCCACCTGCAGGAAGAGGACAAGGCTGGAGATAATCTACCATGAACACCACCAGGTATGAAACATTCAGCTCAAGAAACATTAAAATGAGGCCAAGATTGTCCAGCAATGAGTCGTAACTGCTATATGACACTGAAGGTGAGAATACCACACTCCCATAGCCATCCATGTTTACTCTAATGCACCTACTTGGAAAGGATACTCCCAGAAAGAAAACAGTACCCATATTCCCACTGGCCCATCAGCTGTGCACAGCTCTTAAAAAAAAACCAAAAACAAAACCTGTTGGAGAGATCTTTCAGGAATTTCTTGCCTTCTCCATTTTAAGTTGGAAAATTGGAAGCTCAAAACCTCAGTTAGTTCTTCTCAACCCCTATATTATCATACCTTGAGACTTAAAATTAACAATTTCAGACTAAAAGGCATTCAGCTACCCATTCAACAGAGTAAAAAGTTACATCCATACAGTTTCGGTAGAGTTAAGTTTGAGATTGGGCATATAACTACACTCCAGCTGCATACCGAGTGCTGAAGGCCAGGTAACAATCTCCTCATTTTCAGATATGCAGAACAGTTTCAGTTCCCACTGAGATGCCAAGAATACCTGGGGCGGAAAAACCCTACCTTTATAACAGGACAAACACAAAGATTCCCCAAAAGTCTGTTGTGTGAGAGCTCCCAACTCCCCCCTGGAATTGCACTGAGCTCTACCAAAGCTCAGCAGGGTTTACCCTGGGTTTTCCCCAGATATAAAATAAAACTTTGTATTGATCTCAAAAGAATGAACAATTTTTCCATGAGAAGACAGTCAAAGCTACTGAATGCGGGATTTCCCTACCTTATTTGCCTTTCTACACCAGCCAACATTTGTATCACTTTTGTGTCTGCAGCTGAGGACCTCAGCCACTTCCCTATCAAAGATAACTGTAAACCCCAAAAAATATATTGTTGGACTTGTCAAAACTAATGAGATGTAATTGAAAAGTAAAGCAAGGACCTTGAGTATTGTTAATCCCAAACCACTCCTGATCATTAGTTAGTGACCATGCCTACAGAAAGAGCATCATGCCAGCAAAATCAAAACAAAGAAGAGATGCACCTTTGCTTTTTGAGAGAGATGTTAACAAGAGCTCATTACACACAAGTCAAGAAAGCAGCCCTTTTGATCTGAACAAGGCCACAAGAAGTTTGGCCCAGATCTGTCTCTGCTCCCAAATGCATGCTCAGCTTGTAGCTTGGAGCGACTGCAAAGGCAAAAGGACACAGAGAGCCATATGCCAGCGAGACTCAGTGCCTGCCCCCTCTGCCCTGTCACCGCACACGCCGCTGAGATTTCAGCTCTCCCATCAGCTGCATCTGGCACATCAGATCAAACTGGTCCTTTGCCCAGATGCAAATGTCAGGAAGGGAGAGAGCACACGCAGGCCAAAACTGATCTATTGGAAATGTGGGGTGGTGGGAGGGACCTGCAGATGCAGGAAAACACAAGCCCTGAAAATACCCAGAGGAAGAAAAGGGATGGCCTAAGGGGCTGCTGAGTAATAAACCTTTTCTCTTAAGGGTCTAAAGGAGAACAGTCAGAGATGAACAACCCAGCTCCAGCTGAAAGAGGGATTAAGGACTGCTTCCAAGAGGAAGGACCCACCAACAAATGCGATGTGAGATCCAGCAAGAATCGCAGAGCAGGATCTAGGTGACAGCACTTTTTCACTATGTGCTCATCCCGACTATCAGCAGGACCGTTTACTTCTCCTCTTCTACACGTTACCTGATGTTGCTGCGCAGCATTTTAACAGCTGCAACCCCAGATCCCCAGAGTTGACTGCACACCAGCAGGGTGAATATCTGCATACAGCACATTAAATGCATACATCTCCCAAAACAGGCTCTGTCTATACATTAAGCACTGATCCAGGCTGGCTGCAGAACAGCATCTGTTACTCAGTGCCACTGCTGCACAACCACTTTAGAAGCTTGAGTGAAGAAAAGCACAGATGTTTTCCAAAATCCTGCAGGACATTTTCAGTGTCACCAACAGCTGGGCAGGCTTTTGCATGGTAACATCCCAGCAGACAGTAACACAGAAGAAAAGGAAGAGCTGGGGCCTGAGCTGAGCTGCCAGCATTCCAGCAAGAAATGTTATTTTCAATAAGGACCACAAATGCAGATGCTATTTCTGAGATGAGCAGAATCCCTCCCCACAAATTCTTCATATGCTGCTTGAATTTTCTACTGTCTCTCCCATAATAAATGAAGTTATTTGTTCATGTGATTTTTGCTACTGTCACAATATCCTCAGACTTGGGGTTTCAGAAAAAAAAAAAAAAGGAACTGCAGGTTTCTGTCCCTCTCGCTCCCAGACCTCCCTGACTGCAGTCACTTGGTCTCCTCTTGTGGAGAGTAGGAGGTCCATAGCCCACGGTGGGCTCTCTGCCACCCAGAGCAGTGGAGGTGCTGGAGTCAGGATCCAACCGGGAAGCCCAGGAAGGGGAACCTGTTGCACGTGTGTTACAGTCGCAGGTGCTTGCAAGCAGCAAAGCTATTCTGCAAATGCTAATGTTGTTTTCACACACTGCCTTTCTCCATCGCAAAGGCAAAGGCTTGCCAAGATCAACGTGTTTGCTGAAATGAACCAAGACCTGAAACAACTTCCCTCCAGCCACGCAAATCAGCAGAACCAAAGTGACCCCTCTCGACCAGGCCTTCAGCATTCCGAGCTATGTGCAGTGTTTTGCCACGTCATTTGAACAAGTTTGTTTCAAGAGGGGTGCAGAGGAGGGAGGGGCAGTTGCTAGTGGGCTTAGCTCATTCCATGAAGAGGTGAAAACCAAAGTATCTCTCACAGTGCCACATACTACCACAGTATTTTCAAAAGCTCTGCGGTTGTACCCATGGAAAAACATTGCAAGAAGAAGAAATGTATTTTGAGCAGTGTAAACCTATATTGTCAGATTACCACATCTTCTTTCCACCCAAGGAAAAAAATTCATAGCAAGTCAGTGTGGAAGAAAGCCTTTTCTTTGTTTCTTTTTTGTAATTAAGTCTGTCTTGCAGACAGACAACAAAAACTGAAGATTGGTCGGATTTGTGGGAGAGTAACATAGGGAACCCAGAGCTACACAGCGCACCTGGAA
>NW_009260026.1:3780324-3802716 GCF_000687185.1 Egretta garzetta | reverse complement strand
CACTCTTTCTCTCTGCCTTTCTGTGCTTTTCTTTCCTTCTCTTCCTCAGCTGCTCTGTCAGGCCCTATACACAGCATCTGAATGCAAATATTCACGGTTTTAGTCTAGATATTGCACTAGAACCTAGGAGTCCCCCATCACGGGCAGCGTCCTCACTGGGATCAGTGCTGCGGAAATGTGGAAGCACAAACTAGTTCCTGACCACTTTTGAGGTAAAAGCTATCCAACATGAAAAGTTCTGGAGGGCCACCCCAGCTCCTGTGGAGCACAGTCAGAAATAACCTGTATTCCTTATCTCTAATCCATGAGATCCGTAGCCAGAGCACATAGGTCCAGCCAGCAGAGCTGCTTTTCTGGCCATGCCACATCTCTCTGAGGTTTGGTCCACTGTCCAAAGTGCTTCTACTCTCTGTTTTAATTGAGGAAAATGTAGAGAGCGCCTCAGGCTCCGTTTGTACCAACCTACAAAGCAATTTAGTTATAGTTTAACTCCTGCTTGAAAACGAGGTCAAGAGGTAAAGCCTACAAGCCAAGGAGAAGTCCTCCAGCAGGCATGTGGTTATTGGGTGCACCACATAAAATCAGCTACGCCATCTCTAAGCATAACCTTATGATTCATCACGTGCAGAAGCCTTTGGAAACAGCTGAGGACAACTACTGTCCCTGGAAACACCAGCTAAATTGGGTAAGAATGAAGACTTTTGTTGTATTCATTAGGTGCTTTCTCCCACCAGACAGTGGGCTCCCACTGGACAGCCCAAATTTTGCCCCAAAAGTAGCTGAAGTGGCAAGCCAAAGCTTGCAAGAGTCTGTACATCTTCACTCTGCCAGGGCTTCTGGGACTCTAAAAAGCTTCTCAGGCATCTGAGACACAACATTACAGGCTGTGACATTCCTTGGCCTGTTCTCTACAAGCAGGGAAAGCCCTGTTGCTTCACACAGGTCCCAGAGTGCATTATTCCCCCTGAAACACACAGAGGACATCAGACAAATGAGAGTTTAAGCAGTGAGGCACATGCTGCTGCAAATCCTCTCTCATTAAACAGGAAAGGCTCCACAAGTGACATTTCCTAAAGCAGGGGACTGTCCAGAGAAAAGCACAGCACCCACTCCAATGCAAGTGACAGGGGTAAAAGTGGGGCAAGCACATGTGGAGATGATCCTGCAGAATGCCTTCCAGCAAGGGACATGTGTTGTCCTCGTCCAGCTATAGATAACAAAGGGACATCAAAATTCCTGAAGTTTTGAGGGTTGAGGCTTCATCTTTTATCTGATCTCACACTCCTGTCACTTTGGTATCTCAGCACAATCTCAAGCTTTTGTAAGTAAACATTTCCACAGAGCAGCAGTGGCATGTGCTATCTCTTTCCACTTACCCTTTGTATTTCCCAGGGTTGCAGGTCATTTCCCATTCAGCAAGGCTGAGGAGGCTTTGCCGCAGAGCCAAGGGGAGGCTCCTTGGAGGATATGACCAAGCATAACATGTTTTTCTCTCTCTCCTTTTCCCTGTGGTGATGGTTCTGCCCTGCCCTTCCCTCAGCCCAGTTAGACAAGTCAGACAGTCTCCAGGCTGACCTTGCTCTGCTTCCCTTCCTCCCTACATATTACCTTCCAGCCTTTACCATGGCACAACAAAAACACATCTCCAGAAAAACTCTGCACCTGACCTACACCTGCCCATGCATCCTTCTGAGGTCTTGTTTTCAGAGCTGGATGTAGGTATCTCAGTAGGCTTGCAGCATTCATGTGGCCTTCGCCCACATCATTGCAGAAGGAGTCTACAATCCTTTCTACCTACTTGGATCCATGGAAAATAATGGGGATTTGACATTTATATCTGGATGGCTTACAAGATACTTCTGTATCTCTAAAGAACTATTGAGTCTAGGAAGTAATTGTCAATCTAAATTACGTGTAACTGGAAGATTTCTCCATCCACCCTTCTCTGAACAACTGGGCAGATCTTCAGCTGGTGTAAATCAGTGTAGCTGTGCTCAGTTACTCCAGCTGAGAATCTGGCACATATGTCTTATAGTTCTTCCAATATTAAAAACACATTCTCTTTTTATGCGAGCCCAAGTATTTATATGATGTTCTTTGGGCAATTTTACTTTTTTTGGTGCAGATTAGTCTCCCCCAAAGAGATGGGTGTAAGTAAAATTGTTATAGCATTTAAGCTTTACTCAGTCTCTGGTTTCTGTGTTTCTTCTGATTGTTGTTTACATCATTGTTTTAATGATGTGAAGTGTACATGAAAAAAAAATCCATGTATGGGAAAGGAACTGATGGAGGACCAAAAGATGTTTACAGACGAAATGCAAACTACTTAATGGAGTTAATGGCAGCAGAGCCAAATAAGGCCAGTTGATTTACACAGGTGCTGTTCTAGAGTTGAAAAACAGACTTTGTACATTTCTAAATCTTATGTGCCAGGTCATTGCACTAGAATATATCCATTACCATGGAGGTAATGGATCTATGTTCACTTACATCAGAGGACGAACTGGACACTTGCCTATATATAGAAATGTATTCTCTTCTCCCCGAGATTACCCTACAAATTTATCTTTAGTCTTAGGCCACCTGAAATTGAATTTAAAAGCTCTGCGTCCTCCAAGGTTAAGAGCCAAGCTTTAATGGTCTTCTGCAGCATCCCTGTCCCCACAGCCATGTGGGAGTCTGGGGAATCTTTTTTCCCCAGCTGTCAACTTCTGCATCAGAAGACTTTTCTCCCAACTTTCACTGCTTTTTACATTATTTGATGGCCATCCCTTGAGTAATAGGGCAGACTTGCTTGATGGCTTCTGAATCTTGACTGCAGTTCATCACTGTTTTTCACAATGGTTGCTGAAACAGCTCCATGTTAACTACTACATAAATCTCCTATTTCCCCGAACACAGACAGTTTGGAATCCTCTGCTGTGTGACTATGGAGTTTTTCCTTCCCATCAGTCACACTAGAAAAGTTATTAAAAACAGTGTTTTTAATAAACCCCAGAAAGCTATGTATTTCCTGTACATGCCTGGCTAGAAAAAGAGGCTCCTTTTCAAAAGTGCCATATGCAAAGCTTATATCATCTACCAAGAAAATATACCTGTACTCAAAGCAGCAGAAGTGGGAGAACTCAAGAACCTGTGCATATTTCCTTTACCAACCAACCTCCAACAGATTCAGAAAAATGACTAGCAACAAGATTTCTACGCATTTTTAAAGCCCGCAGGATTCCTCTGTCAGCACTAGAAAAATCCTATTGCAAAAACCCTCTCCATCTTGCCTTGTCTGCCTACAGAATGAGCTGGCTCAGAAACGCGGTGTACTTGGTCTGTCGCAACATCTGGAAGTCATATTGACACATCCAAGCAAATGGGAGCCGGAGACCAATGAGTTATGTAAAGAATGAACACGTCTGGCCGACCCTCTCCCAGACACCACATTATCATGAGGGGAGATAAATAGAGCCCAACAGGAAAATACAGGTGCAAGAAAAGGATGACATTGGTACACTCACGTTCATCACATCAAAGGTCCTGCTTTTAATTTGCATTCAGAAGGACAGCTGGAAGTTCATACTAATCAATACGTACATTTCCCTGCAGGAGGTTAAGGGAGATATATAGAAATACTGTTACAAACAATTAGTGAGGTAATAACTCCCAAGCTTTATTTTTAGCTCTTCAGCTGAGATAAAGAATGGCCCACTCTACAGGAACACTTTACTATCCTAGTAGTTGTGGCTGCACTGGAATTGCTGGTGGAAGTTTACTTGCCTTGCAAGTAAAGCTCTGTCTGTAAAGAGCATTTCTTCCATAGTGGCTACTAACTGGCAGAAGTTCCATATTTTCATGTTGCCTCTTTTCCCAGCTCAGCATCACACTGCAAACAGAGATGCTCCCACTTGAACTGTCCTGCACCAGCATGAACTAAGTGCTTGTTATCAGCACTTCTCACTTGGTGGTGTCACTTTTACATATTTTAGGTCACCAAAGAAGTGTTGCTGGGCTTGTCCTATTGTCTGCCTTTGGAGGTCACCAGAGCAGTGCTAATCACAGCTGCCAGGCCTGGGATGCTGGCATCCTCCAAAACATCTTATCAATTCTGCCCCACCATCTGATGTGAAGTTCAATGCGCAGATGGCACTGGTGAAATATCTCTTGAATGCCCCAAATATTCACCAATAGCAAGTCCATGCCTCAGAGCCATCCAGCAAATTGGAATACACTACTGCTTTGAGAACCTTTAATTGGTGTGAAGTTTAATGACACATTGTTTCCAAACTCTGTGTGATACCTGCTGAAAGCCACGCTGGGTCTGCTACTGTGGTTTTGCAGCTTTTCACTAAATGTGCCCCTTGTCACCAGCCTGTCACCTAGCAGTGTCCGAGTGGCATCTCCAGGGGGTTGGAGGGCAAGGACAGTTGTCAGGGTGAAGGCAGGAGATGCTGGTCTGGTTACATATGTCACATCCCCACTGGCATGAGGGAAGTGGTGAAGACCCCTGGAGCTGCTTGGAGTAAGTACATTGCCAGGAAAACGATTACCTGTGCTTAGGTAGGTGCTCAGAGTTATCATCTGGCAGAGGTCAAAACCTGCACTTACAACTGGAATTCTCTGCCTGGCACCCTGTCTCCCAGTCAGCCCCTCCAACAGCTCCTATGGGAGGTAGGGCAGAGCCAAAACCTGAGGCAACAGACAGGCTTAATATAAATTGCATCCAGTGTGGTTCACCATGCCTATGCCCTGCTGCCTGCCCTCCCTTGTTCCCAAGGAGTCTCCCAGGAACATAAACTGCTCTGGTGGCAGCAGACTGCTCCCAGATACTTCATTCCTGGGGCAGGATAGGAGGGAGCTGGGGCCTACATGGATAAGCCATAAATTTCTGCCCAGGAAGGACCAAGTCGCTGCAGTGAGCATCGGGGTGATCGTAGGGCATTTGTCTTCTGGCTAGACATAGTTTGGTGTTCAAGTATGGCTTTTAGGGTATTGGAGACATAAATCTGACTGAAGTGATGACATGCAAATTTGGGATTAAGGACCAGATCCTGCCCCTGAAATACCATCTCTGAATCAGAACTGTGAGCAGCATTTGGACAGGGGAGCAGCCATCCCCTGTGCAGACTTTCCTTGGAAAACGCACAATGTTAAAATGATTGACTTGCAGTGCAAAGTTATTTCTCCATACAGCTGTAGCGACAGAATGTGAAAGTACCTTGTTCCTGCAGGTCTTACAGAAAGCTTACTGTTGTTTATGAAGAGCCCATACATATCAGCTGCTAAGAGGCATGCAGGCAGGACAGCCTGGCCACGGTACAGGCAAGCGGCACTGCCCCTCTATATGTCAGCTGATCCCACGTTGGGCCAAGACCACTATGTTCTAGTAGGGAACAATTTAGATTTTTCATACCTGGAAGAAGCAAGG
Organism: Egretta garzetta; assembly: GCF_000687185.1. Taxonomy (NCBI): domain Eukaryota; kingdom Metazoa; phylum Chordata; class Aves; order Pelecaniformes; family Ardeidae; genus Egretta; species Egretta garzetta. Next base: position 3,797,300 of record NW_009260026.1, on the reverse strand, counting down.
AGTTACTTCAAAAGCAGATCTGGGCCCCCAGCACATGGCCCAAAATGCAAACTGCAGGGATTTTAAAGGCATCACTCCATGGCAGCTACCCATGTCTAGTTATTGCACTGGATTCAATTCAGGTCCCATTTCAGGAGCCCACCCAATGGTGAATTAGGGCCAGAAATTCAACCTACACCCTGAAGAGCAGACATCAAAGAGCAAGCGCTGCATAAAATACAATAAATTCTTTCGGTCAGATGAGGAATGGGCTGGTCTTGATTTGACACAAACAGTTGTAGGGCTTTGTTGCAAACTACAACCATGCAGGTATTTCATTTGTTTTTACCCTTGACTGTTATCATCCCTCCGGAGCTGGCTCTGGCAGAACCAGGTCAGTTGGTTCCAGTCTAACCTTTCTGGGGAGGGGAAGAAGGAGGGACCACTTATTTGCACTGGTAAGCAAAGCCAATCTTTCTGTCACCATCTGCCCTGCTCTTTTGCTAGATGGCTTTAAAAAAGCATAGCTAGGAAAAACACCACACGCACCACAAAAACCATACCCCACCCAGCCTGCCTCCACTACATAGCTGCCCTAATCAAAGGTTAAAAATGGACACGGGCCAATGAGATGGAAATAGAGAATAAACATGCAGAAGCATCTGAGATTTACTACTCAGATAGGAGTATTTTCCATAGGATTTGACTAAGAATTCCTGGCAGAGGAATGGAAGGCAAATCTCGCTCTCTGTCCTTTGAATGGAATGGGGATTTTCAGGTCTTTCTCTGGCTGAGTAAGTGCAGGCGTGTGCAGCTTTCTGTGGATGTGAGCAGATGTAAATACCATGTTCAGCAGTCAAAGGTTCAGGGTAAGCTTGCTGCTTTCAGAGGATCTGAGGTTTAAACAAAGCCTGTGAAGACAGCAGGAGCTTTCCTTGACTCAAATGCTTGATCCAAAAGCCTAGTGAAGCAGCAAGCAGGTCATCTGAGTATAGATGATTTGCTCATTCAGAGTATAAGAGTTTTCACTGAAGCTTATTATGAAGTTTTCAGATAACGTTGCAATAATTAGGGCCAAAAGGTGCAAATTTCCCTTCTTCCTCTTCATTTCAACTAAGCAATTCCAGGCCTTAGCAAATTCCAGCTCTGCAGCCCAAACACACAGGAGATCTTTCTCAGCAGTCATAAATGCTTATAGCGCTCAGTATATGCCAAAGCTATTTTTATGTAGGAACTGTTGTCATTAGAGCAATAAGCCTTTCCCAGTCTGGGAACACCACACGTTCTTAATTGACAGGTCACACAGACAGGACATCCTTAATTAAACCCCATATAATTAACTGTGCTTCTCATGCCACTCCAGGCACCTGAGCTGGTATCTCTACAAGATGCTGTTCTAAGAGAGACGGATGTACCCCATCTGCTCCAGGCTAGCTTGGGTACCTCCAAAAACACAGCACAGACTGACCTCATTCCCACATACCTTCGGAGAGGGGAGATGTTCCATTGGCTCAACCATCCACATGCAAAAACCCTTATGTTTTCTAAGTTCACATGAATACATCAGTCAATTTATTTAAAAATTGAGCAGAGGGACAAGAGGAGAACAGCTTTGGACTCAACATAAATTTTGCATTAATGTAGGGTAGAAAAGTGCCTCTTTTCCCCTACGATCCCCATAAGGAGCAACCCATAACATTGTCTGTGAGGACTTGTTGGCACAGTACTGACCTGTTTATTGAAGTCAATCTTACAAGCTATGCCTGTGTGTGTGGACTCCCTTGGGAAGTCCTGATCCCTAATTTCTGTCCACTGAACACTGTCTCCAAAATAACCACCCCATTACTAAATCCTGCAGCAGGCACAGCACAAATGCAGAGTAGGAGACAACCTCGGTCAACCTAAACAGCCCCCACAACCTAAATAAACAAACAGGGGAGTAGAGCCTGTCCATTGCCAGGCACTGCTCTGTCCCCAGCTGGCAAATCATTCACTGCTGGCCCTCACTTCACTGTATGTTCCAGCACAGACATTGCTTGAGGAGTATTGCACTGGGAGAGAACTTTCAGCATCCCGTCTTCCCCTAAAATATTGCCCCTAATGCATCCCTTCTGCTTTCCCCTGTGCCTTTCCACACCCTTATGGTGGCTCCTGTGGAGGATGGGGATGCAGGTACTGAGGGGGTGCTGCTGAGGGGCAATGTCCCTAGCTCATGGGCCAGGGTGGGTGCTGAGCATCCCCCCCAGTTCCCTCGTCCCTCCTGGTTTTGCACCTCTGTGAACAATACAGGTTACTTTGCTACACTGGGAGGGACTGAGGAGAACCACTCCCTCCAGTAAAACCTGGGGACCGGAAAGTCATGTTACAGGGTAGAGCTGTTTACCCCACAGGGCATTACAAAAAGTATCTGGTGTTGGAGGGAAACCTGTAAAAAGCCAAGAAAACACTCAATTGCCAAGTGAAGGCTCTGCATTCTAAGCTGACTGCATTCTCCTTGAAGCACAGAGACCCAAGTCCTCAACTGGTGTTAACTGGTGAGGTCCAGTTACACCATCCATTCATCTAACCAAATTCAGTATATTCCTTGGGACTGCATCGTGCTTGGCAACAGCCTCCTTGTTCTATATGTGCTCTCAACTAGCACGACCCACGTTTGAAGGATGAGATTTCCAGCCAGAGCATTGTTTGAAGTTTGGGATTTGGAGGTGGCTCAGCAAGTGAAACATCCCACATGACTTCAGATCACAGCAGTGGTCAGAAGCAGAGCTGTGCACGCTGGCTGTGCCTGAGGAAATCCAGAGCAAACAGAGCAAGCAAGCCAGACCTTGCTGAGATCAGCAAAGGGAGCCTGTGGCTCAGACTTCTACAGTGTACGTGGCCATCTGGGTACATCAAGTAAAGAGAGGGTGGGAGGGAGAGCCAGACACTGCTTGGATGCTTTTGCTTGAGCTGTGAGAAATCTTCCACTGTGTTGTCTCCTTCCCTCAATGCATTTAAATTCTTAATATGGTTAGTCTTATCAAATTGCCTAATGGGGTGAAGAAACCTCCTATTTTCAAGACACAGTTGCATCACAGATTCACAGTGTGATCTTGAAACTGTTCAGGGTCTTAATTCTTATCAGTGCACCCAAATTCCTATTTAGGACCCTAAATATCATTGTGAAATTTAATCCAAATTAACTACTTATTTCAGACTTGCTGAGCCAAACACGGAACTAAAATAGCCCTTTGAGCCTACATGCAGATGGCTCATCCTTCAGTCATGGTGGACCCATCTAGCTTCAATAGACACGCAGGGAAATCCATGCAGCAGGTCTCATCTTCCCACATCTGGGATTCCTGCACAAAGAAAACTCCTCACCTGCAGAAAGTTCAGTTTGGATTTCCTCTGAAAGCATAATGCCATCCAGGTGCCATGCAAACTGAGCTGAGGAGCAAGCTTGCTGCACCTTCCATGCCCATCTGCCAACTTAAGCAGACAACAAATCCATTGCTTGCACCTGGCTTTTTGCATTACACAAAGGTGGGGACAATAGCAGTAGTTTGCTTTTGCCCCACCTTTGCACATGTACTGCAAACCCAGCAAGTGCCCTACACACACAGCTGCCTCCTCCCATCTCCCCGCGGTGCTCAAGTTCATGGACCGAGTCCAGGCAGGGTTTGGTCTGAGCGCAACAGAGATTCAGCTCAATTGACATTTCAGGACAACATTCACTTTCTGTGACCTTAGCAGGAACCATTCCTCAGCTCTCATGGAAGACAACTCTGACTTGCTCCAGGGAGCTGACAGCCTAATTCTGCTCACTCTTGTCCTGAACACTAGCAGGTCCAGCAGCAGTTCATACCCTGGCTCAAACCAGTCCCCTTCTGGACCATGGTCACCTCCTCCAATTTAACTCAACCTGATGTTGTGTCACTGACAGTTCTCCTTGGTGATGCAGTTTCCTCACCTTTAGCTCCAGCTTCCTTGGTGATGCAGTTTCCTCACCTTTAGCTCCAGCTTCCTGGAAATGTCCTACCTTTTTCCCACCTGACTCCTAAATTACAATGAACCAAGAACATTTTCTTGGTTTTCTTGTAAATAAAAATCTAACCTGGGTTCTGCACTTCCTTCCCCAGAATTAGATGTGTCAGCCAGTGAAAAGCTGAACTAAGGGAGCAAGTATAAAATTCAGGAACTAGTTCATTACAAAAAGCTGCTAGAATGTTTTGACAGAATTTGGGAAATTGTTTTAAACACAAGACAACTAGATGAACTTAACACCAACAAGCGTGACCAAGGATTATTTAACACCAGCAGAGACACCACAAAGCTACAACACAAACACCAGCCCTTCACTGATCCTGTTGGCATCCAGCTTCTGTTCAGGTCTGTGTCCTCAGGGACACATTTGTGTTGCTCTGTAGCATGTTTACCCTGAAGTTAGGAGCTTTTGTCCTTATCCGTCTGCTGTGCCTGATAATAATCTTGCAGCACTGCTTTCTTTGCAATGTTTAGAACACAAATTCAGTATTAGTGGGCATCACAAAAACAAATGTGAGTGAAAACATAAAAGTGCAAGAAGCACTAAGGCTACAGCTACTGTAAGGGAGCAATGACCAGAAGAATCTCCTTTTCTATTTTAACATAGAGGAAATCTTTAAATTTGTGTGAACGTGTAAGTCTTCATATACACCACTCAATGTTTTTGGGTGGCACTAGGACAGGAAGAGCATGGACACACTTCTGAGGTATATCACCCTGTCTACAACAGATACCCCATGTTCACCCCAAAACATCTATCTATCCATAATGTGTATCTCCTACTAAGATTGAAAGCTTTTGGATAGACAGAGATTGTCCTTCTGCTACCTCACAGAATTTTCTTTGCTGTCAGCCGAGCAAAAGAACCAAAGAGCTCTTTCTGCATGGCTAGGATTACTGACAGAAGGAAAAACACCCTTCAGTATATGTCAAAATACCTAATAAAGGAGGTCAGTATCACAGTTCCTGATTGACAGACAGAAAAGCTGAGAAGGAGAGGTCATGCCTATCCTGGTTTGAAGGAGCAGGTTTGAGCAGCACAGGCTCCCACTTGCTTGCCTGTGCTATCTGTAGAAAGCCCAGCTGGCTTTGCCTGGGGGCACAGTAAGTTGTTGCATGTGCCTGGGTGGATGAGAACATGCATGCCTTGGATGATGCCTCAGGCACAGGTCACTGGCTCCTTGTACAGCAAACAAGGATGGCCTCGAGGCACACACTGCCAAGCAGATAGCTCCAAGACATCCATCAGGCCAGTTCTTGGAGCTGAGAGATGGGCTTCAGTCTCCTGGTCCTGTTCTGTACATAACCTTCTGTCTTCCCGTCCACAGGCAATTAAAATATTTTCCAGCTAACCTAGAGAAGTTGTATCTTCAAGATACTGATATTCAATCTGAGGATAATAGTTCTTTATCAGTAAAGAGGTGGATCAGAGTATCCAGTGCCAGTGATGTTTTCATCAATATACTGAGTGACATACAGAGTGCATGAGGATGGGGGCTAAGAGGCAAAGTACACCCTGCAGAGGGTGTTTCATTTTCTGCAAAACCAGCCCTCAAGGTAGGCATGTTGTGGAACAATGGCATGCAGAGGAAAACTAGGTTTTACCAGAAATATCTTTTTTTCTTGTTTTCTGATTATACCTAACACTGTGGTACATGCTGCAGTATGTGGTGGCAAAACCTGGGTCGTAGTATAAGACAACATGCCCCAAGTACTAAGAAGAGCAAGGACATCTGCAAAAGGTAAAGTCTGATGTTTAAACAGCAGAAGTTATCATTTAGATATTCTAATAGGAATTCTACTTGTGGTGAAGACAGTCAAATAAAGTACTTGTTTCAGCTCCAAGAAATGCTCTTTACACAAGTCCCTGCTGGATATGCTACAAGGAATTGCACTCATCATAATGACTATGGGTTTGCTGTGGATGCTTTGAAGGCACGTAAGAAATCAGACTTCACCAGACTTCAGTCCTACCTGTGCTAGTGCATGGAACAAAGGCACCAGTGCTACTAAGAAACGAATGCTATTGCAAAACAGATATTTCATGCAAGTTGCATGCAAAGTTTTATTTCCTCGACAAAGTGCTAGAAATGTGTGTGACACAGACGTCAAATGTGCTACAGGGCTTGAAAGTTCATCTGGTGTGAACAACTCTCATTCCTTGGATGCGTTCTCTCCTTGGATGAATCACTCTGGACAAAAAGTCCTAATCATCCACCCCAAATCAGATAATGTTCTTCACCTGGCTGCAACCACATGCGAGCTCTTTCCCACACTGAATTCATCAAATTACCAGTGATTCACCCACTACTGTAACTGGTACAAGTCCAAGTGTAGAGATTACCCTGGATCAATTCAATATCCAAGAAAATTAAAGAAGAAAATTATTCCTGAATTGGAAAGACAGTTATCAGGACAGTATTCACTTAATTAGGACAAAACCAGTGAAGTTTTACTGCAAGAAATTAGTCCTCTTGCTCCTTCACCTGTGTGCCCTTCATTATTTCATCCACAAAGATGCCAGCTTTTTATATAACTTTGGGTGAATCTCAAAGGGTTGGGTTAAATAATCCAAAACTTGGAAAGCTTGGCCAAGTTATTTGACCTTCTTAAGTCTGCGAGGTCTGGTACCAAATACTTAGTCATTTACATTTCCAGCCAAAAGCAGAAGCACAAAGACCTACGCAGATGACAAACAAGGTGGAGAAGGGCATGCAATGGTCACTGGAATTGATTACCACGCTGACTGTATAGAACCACAGGAGTCAGCAGCCACCATTACTTCCCTTGTGACAATCAAAGTGAGATTTGCACACTCGAAGACATGGGTGTGCCTGCTACCAAAGTCAAAGGGCTTTTCCAATTGGTTTCTGCCCCAGCTTTGTTTTTCAAGCCAACTCCATCTTTTTCGGAAATTGCTCACAACTTTCTTTAAGGATTCCTTTGGGAGATGAAGTTTTCTAGGCTAAGATTCAACCCAAAAGGTTTTAATTTTAGCCAAATTGATTTGACCATTTTTGAGTAGTGAAGGAATGGAAGAAAATACTTTTCCCATATGTTCCAGTCAGAGGAATATGTTTGCTGAGAAGAAAGAATCCTTGAGGAGACAGAGGGGGAGAGGGGGTAAATATCTCTAAAGGATAAAAATATTCCCAGACACAACACCACCATGAGCTAAGCCCTAACCTTGCGTCAAAGAACACAGCAGCAATGGCATTTGCGTTTACACCAGCTGAGTATCTGGCCCATAGGAATAGAGAAGAAAGCTTTCCATTAAAATTTTGGATAGGACAGATCAGAATCTAAACAACATGGAAAAAGCATCATATGTTAACCCCCTTCTTGTTCTTTCTCAAGGCTAAAAGACAGCATATTCCAATGCATGGAGAAGACAATCTGCTGCAAGTATGGTGAGTTCCTGCAGTAAGACATCTCTGCCCAGACCTTCAGCAAGACTCAGAACCCCCCACAGATCTGGGCTTATTAACCCCAAGGGATCACTAACAGCTGTGTGCTCCTGGCTGCTCAACCTCTCTGGGTCCAAGCCTCCCATATCCCCACCTGTTGCCTCTCAACCAAAGTGAGAAAATATGAAGTCCAGGCAGAAAATGAACAAAGTCAGTGGTGAACAGTACTCAAAATCAGAGTTGCCTAAATCTTAGTAGTTCCAGTATGAGGGAAAGATAAACCTTAAAACTGACACTTCCAGTCCTGACCATGGAAGCCCATGGATCTATAGTGCAAGACAACCCACACTGCAATGCTACTTTAGGCAGAATTGATAAGGCTTGAGGCATCCCATGTGAGATAAGACAGCCAGTCTCACAAGAACACAGCTGCACAGCACAACACCCAGAAATTCAAAAGCATAGTTTATTTCTTAACTTACTTTCAGTAGAGCCTCCAAGGTTTTCCAAGTTCTTGTTGTCACACATGAAGCCCAAGACACTCCAGTTTCTTCAGCTTCAAAGGAGGTTTTAATTGTGAAATTGCCATAGAGCTGTGGATAAAAGAGGCCCTGGAGTCAGGAGCAGCACACTCATTTTCATTTAATAACAACATCATTATTAAATACCTGTGTCATCGGTACCTCATCAAGATTACTAGGTGTTATGCAAAAGTGTGAATTCTCTGCTTCCAAGAGTTTACAATCTATGAAGATCAACAGCAAATAAAGGAGGAACTAGGCAAGGATATAACAGAGATATATAATTCAACAGCAGTTTGCAGTGTGAAAATCCATAGGTCTACTAACGAGTACTTATGAACGAACTCTCTCAATACCTCCCCTTGGCTGTTGCTAGTCTAGTGGTTCTTTACATCAGTATTTATTACAGATGTAGACCTTGGAGAGAAAATAACTGGGTTTATGCTCTGCTTCTTGCAATCTCCCTTGAAGGCCTGCCGTTGATCTCTGCTGGAAACAGGGCCCTTATAAGGGTATGAGCACAGCTGGAGGACACTGAGAATGCTTGTAAGTGTTTGATAGGACACAGGTGAGTAGGGGCAGAGGACTAGGTAATGAAGAAAAAAAAGCAAACAAGGTCTGAAAGGCAAGCCTGAGACCCTCTCACTTGCTATATGTAGACAGAGAGAAGCAAGAATGGAAAAGAAGTGCAAATGGCTGTAACACCAACGTGATAAATGAGCAGATCTTCCTAGTGATGATCCAGCTTCCATAATTTTAGCTATAGTAGTCTGTGGGAGGTTAGATGAGAAAAGGAAAGCTAACAGAAAGCCGAGAAGGAAGAGAAAGATGAGAAAAGGAGGAGGGAGAGCACTTTGAACACAATCAAAATTATAAAAATGTTGACATAGGTTGTATGCATGTAGCAGAAAATACAAGAGTCACTAAGCTGAGCAGTAGCCATTTAGTAGCCAGGAAGACAGTAGAAAGCCAATAGGTTGGTATTTTAATTGCCAGAAAAGTTTAACTGTAGATGGTTGATGGTGATGAACAAGCCATTTGTATTCCACACCATGGACACCTGGAGACATGAGTGTCTGTAGGAAAACAAGACCAGCCTATTCTATTCTAAAAATTTCTCTGATGTAACTATATTAGCATGAAGAAATAAGTGCAGACAGCTTACAAAAAACCCCTCTTGCTGGGACAGTTTAGCCTGAGTGATATAACCCATCCAAACCAAAGGCTTTTTTGCCATCTTCCTTTGTACACAGGAACATTTGCCATCACACCTCCACTCGATGTGAACATATCTAACTATTGCTGGTCCATAGCATAGGCAGGTTCTTGCAAAATACACCTATCTCAGGTCCCAACCCTGCAACAGGATCAGCAAAGTGATATTCTAGGAAAGGTGTCCCATATTGCAACCTGCTAACTTACCTGCTGTTGTCAAATCTCAATGATTAAAGACAAGAGTCACACCCCCTAAAAGCTGTATGTTTAGGTTAAACCTGATTTTTTAAAAAAAATATTAGGTAATAAACATTGGGCTTCTTTTTAACTGCCTTTTGTTTAGGGTTTTCAGTTGTGCAGGTTAGAACATTGATTACAAATAAAGCTGATTTTTTTCATGCTGGGAACTGCAGCCCGAGCCAGGTGTGTAGGATTAGCTCAGTGTATCCCAGAGCAGAGCAGCACTGCGATGGGCACCCATGGAAGCGCCTATAGCTTGCTCAACCAGCCACACCTCCAGGTCCAGCCACCAGTGGGGACAGGGGCATTGGCCACATAAGGGAGAGACTCTGGATCTGGTACAGCCCTCTTTCCCAAAGAATTAGAGGATTCCCATGCCTGGGTCACAGGGTCATGACTCTAGAGAGGACCTGGGGCTCCCTGTGTGGCTTTGGCTCCTTATAGGAGCCTATATGACCTTGATGTTCTGTCTCTGTGTCCAAGTTCCCTATCCATCAAAGGAGATAATAATCTTGCACAGGTCCCCACTGGTCTCTTTCAACTCTGCAGAGCAGCTGAATAGTATGCAAACCAGGTTAAGGTAAGAGCTTCACAGTTCTGTGCCTTTACTGTGAGATCTGGGCTGTTGGGTTAGCAGGGAAGTCCCTACATTTAAACATTAGGAATAGAGTAATGAGACAAAGGAAGTGTCAAGCCCCAAGCAGAGGAGAAGACATCAATAAAGTGTTACAGCACTGCAATAACTGTAACCCTTTAGCATGTATCCTCTGAGGACCTCAAAAGTCTCTAGAAGATACTGGCTACCATGAAGTTTTATGGGTTCCCCACAAAAAGGAAGGAGAAATGGAACCCAGGGATGCTTCCACTTACTTGCTGATGGGATACACTCACCTCTATTTCCTATACCCCCATGCATCAATGACTGCGTTGACCACAGAGCTTCTGAGAGCAATCTTGATATCAAACTGAGATGTAGAGAAAAATCTACTCTGGTTTGGATTTCAAGACTTCACCAGAAGGGAGCAGGAGAGACTTGCAGAAGAGCTCAAAGTAACGCATGTGCTGTGGACAGTGTTGTCCTGCACAGAGCCTGGCTTTGCTGTAGGTGCGTCACAGCCAGGCTCCCAATAGATATGACAACTGCAAGATTAAGAAATCTCGCCAACATCATCTTGTAGCCTGGGAAATTGCAGCTTTGCAATTTTCTCTCATGCCTCTCGTATGCCTGCAATCATGCCAGTGCACTGAAGACAGTACCAGTTGTCCCTTTCCTTTCCCACTGCTGATAGAGTTTATAAATACGTGTACACCAGAAGAATTCAATCCTATGTAGAAGGAACATAAACTAAGTCCAATTTCACATACTTTTCAAAAAAAATGTAACTGCATCTATGCTTACTGGTAGGACAGGTTAAGACCAAAATAGAAATCTCCACTTCCCTACTGACATAGATATGTTGGTCCCTGTATCAAATTTGCAGTCCAGAATTGAGAAATCAAGTCTTAACTGATCACCATGAAAAGAATAGCAAGAGGGAATCTAGTTTAAATCATGCCTAGTTAGAAACAATATTTCAGAACATGTTTCATAATAAAACAGGACAGTAAGTGCAGAAAACAAAGGTTTTGCCTGGTGCAGTTCATGAACCCCTGTCCTGGACACAAGGCTTCAGTTGCTGTCTGGCACTCAGCTGCAGAAAGTTTTACAACTGGTTTCTTGAAAGATCAACATTAGCAAAACATTCAATGTAAATATGCCAGTCTTTAACTGCTTGAAGACCTGCTCTTACCCATCTTCATCTGACAGCAGCTCCCCCCAGAGCACCAGTCGGGGCTCTCTACACCACTACTGGAGAGTCAGTACCCTACATGTGACCTTGACAAACTTGTATCAGAGGAAAGAAAGGTCTGTGATTTCACATCTGGCCCAAATTCAGGGTCACAGTCTTTGGGAAGGCTTAGTACTATGGACTTTTCTCAAAATTCTCATATCACCTATGCTAGTCACTAGTAGTGGCTGAGAAACTTTGCACACACAGCACAAGCAGTTTTGTTGCACAGAGCCCACCTGCAGGAAGGCTGACACAACGGACATGAGGAGTGAACTAAGCCCCTCTTCTCCATGGGTGAGAGTTTATGAGCTATCGTGAATGATTAGATTCAAAGTCTGGGTTTGAATGACATTTACTCATTAACTGCAAGCTGATTAAGGAGTTAAGTAGATGTGGCTAACCTGTATGCAGGTCCCCTCTCAAATCCAAGAGCAACCATCCCCGTTGGGCCTAGCAGGAGTGGCCATGGACATTTACTGTCCGTCTACTTGTCTTCACTCCCTGGCTCAGCATTAGTGCTGCCAGAGTTTACCTGGGGCATGTGGGCACTCCCCAAGCTGTTCCAGTGCAAGACCAGCTAGCTTAGGTCACACCATTTCCACCAAGTTAAACAGACAAACAATCCCTTCAGAGAGAAGCAGTTGACACTTCCAGGTGCACATTACCATCCATCTGCCAAAGAGCACTGTGACCACTCACTTGGATTAAACAGTTTCAGCGATGGCTCTGAGTTAACTCAACCAATTTTACCCAACGTGAAGGAGGGCAGAATCACATCTGCTGCTGAGGTGGAAGACAGCAGTAACTCAACAGATGGTGGTAGGCTGGTGGTCACCAGAGGAGGCAGACATCTGTCCCCAGCCAAGAGCACCAACTTTGCACCAAAGTGGCCAAGGAGTGCCCATGAGGATCTGGGGTCAGGTCTGCCTGGACATCTTCAGAAGCATGGATAGGAACCCTGTGGGCTGAGCAATGGGTCCTGTTTATCCCCTAAACTCAAAGCAGAGTTAAAATTCATCACGATTTCCTAGCAGCTGGGTTATATACACAGAAAACTGGGTGTTGATATTTACAAGACCCAGAGCTCACTTCTGTTCGTTTCTATGCACAAAGAACAAAACATTTAGGTACTTTCCATCTAAAATAACTTTGCTCTTGTCCTTTTGCCTCAACTGTCCAAGAATGAGGAGCAGGAGAAGGGAAATACTTAGAAATCCTTCTCGTTTGCTGCTGTTCCTTGCTGACATTTAGCCCAGACAATATGAGCACCACCCTCAGTTACACCCAGCTGGACTCAATGACTTCACAGGGAAGCCGTGGTGTGGCACAGCTGTAACCAACAGCAGAAACAGCCTAAATATTTCTGTGTGGAGCACAAGATTGTTTGCTAGACAGAATTATTCCTTGCTGAGTATATTTTTGGTGCGGCGTAAGCTTCTTTAACCTTGCTGCACCATTCCTGGTCCCAGGGGTAACAGCACAGGGCAGAAGAGATGACAGCTCTCACCTCTGCTCCTCTGTTCTCATTAGGGGGAAGGAGTGATCCTCACACTGCTTTGCAGGACCCTGCAAACTAGAAATTAAAGTGCAGGCTGAAAAGCTGCCTGTTGTAGTTGCTATCACTCACACCTTTCCGAATACCCACCGCAAAGGGTGACAGTGGGTCAGAGAGGAGCACTGAGGGGGGACAGGGTAGACCCCATTCAAAGGGAGTAGGGAGTCAGACTGCTGCCCTGCTCATCAATCCATGTTGTTTCAGTGCTGCAAATCCGCAAGCCTCTGAAATTCATCTGTTTGGCTGAAATACCGACCCAAACCAAGACATGCCCCAGCTGAGACACAAGATGTGGCCCTAGGTGGGGGATGAATACAGAAGCACGGGTCATCTCCCCACCAGCTACCTCCAGCCAGGAGTGAGCTGCAACCAGCTCATCACTTGCCTAAAAGACAGCTCTGAGCCACAATGCAAGAGCCACAAACCCTCATGGTGGAGGGAGAAAACCCCACCTGCATCGCTAGCCCTGTGGCCATACACCTCCCCACTCTGCCCCAGCCCTGGTGTTTCTCCAGGGATCCTCACACTGTGACAGGGGTTTGGTTCTTGCTGTGACAGCCTGACTCTCCACATGCAGATGCCAAAGTCCTGGTTCTGGCCATGGGTCACCCCTGTTGCCTTTGCTTTGCCCATTGCAAGGGCAGGCTCTTCGTGCCAACCCAGCACGCTGCCATGTGCAACACCAAGCATGGAGCCACTCTCAGCCAGGACCTTCAGACAGCAAAGCCAGAGCTCCTTATGAGTAACAGCTGGTTTCGCTCACTTGGTCACTGGAAACCCTGCTTTCAATTCTGGCTAGCCTTGCACCACTCCGCTTCACACACACGAGGCAGCTTGCATCACAAGCAGAAGGCAAGGATTAGCTTGCAGTGCACACCTGAGCGCCAGATCCCTGCATGCGTCTCAGCCCGCCCTGTCCAACGAGTGCTTCCCCTCGCAAAATCCAAAAATAAATAAAAAGTTTAACAGCCAGAATGTCCCAGTTAATGATTAAGCGGAGACAGTTGCACAACTTCCCCTGGAATGTCTATGTTGATGGCTGCGGTACACTGACGGGCAGGAATGGCAAAAACAGTCGGACGGCGAGGAGAGGATGGGGCCCGGCTGGCGCAGCGGCAGCAGCAAGGCTCAGCAGGAGACGGGCTGTCCTTCCAAGACAGGAGGCTGGTCCCCCCATTAGCGTGTCTCAGCCCCAAGATTCAGAGGTTTGGGACACAGGGGTGGTGGCAGACAGCTTCAGCAGGGTGTGGGAGTCCTACCATCATGGTGAGCAGGGAAATACAGCGTCGCTGTGTGTTTTATACAACTGGTTCACTTGCAGGCATGGGTCAGTGCAAAGCAAATGCAAACCTCATCCCTCAATGTCCTTATATATGTGTTTAAAAGCACACAGTATGCTCATAAAAGGGCTGAGTCTCCAGGGCTAACTTATAAGTGCCAGACAAAAATCCATCAAGATTGATGAGTCTTTTTTACGGTGTTCAGCACATTCAACATTATACTGGACTTTGAAAATCCCTGCAGGAATAAGGGCCATTAAATATCTAGAATAAGTACAGTCAAATAGAAGTTCAGACACCCAGCTGTTCATTTGCATGGGCATGTCCTATACTTGGAAATGCAGTAAGCTTTCAAGTCAAATTCCTGGAAAGATTAGCCTAATGCACAACTCCCAGATCCCACAGCTCATTAGGAAGAGACTCTAATGCAACACCTTCTGAGCAGCCCATGCATGCGCCGGCAAGGCAGCTTCTTGCAAGCAGTTGTTGGAGACAAAAATCTATTTGGCTGTTCATTGGGTCATTTCGGCTTCAGAGGTGGCACCCAGCCACAGACAGCACCCACCTGGCGCTTCAGGGTGACAAGGAACATCTAGAATAAATAAGTGAGATTTCCTTACCACAGCCTGCACGAAGGCATCTGGAGGTGAACCAGGTCATTTCCAGTATTAAAAATTTGTTCCTTTAAAAATTTTCAGGAGAGGGATCTCTGTAAAGGCCACTGAAAAGCAGGCTTACAGACAAGACAGAGCAAGGGAGGGAGATGGTCCCACTGGGAATGGTCAAGAAGGATCATTTTCAGGCAGGGTCCAACCTGCGAGCTCAGAAACCACCCCATTTCTCTGATGTTGAAGAAAACACAAGTCTATGGACTGACATTTGTTGCAAATAACCCATCTGCACCACACAGATGCCTGACTCAAGTTTAGATGAGCAAACTTCTCAGTCTTCAGACCAGTTCTGCCCTTCAGCCATGCCTTGGCCACCCAGTGGCCCCTGCCTGGTTGAGACTGCAGAAATGCTTCATAACTAGCAGCAATTATCATTCTGGTTTCATCATTGCTTTTCCAAGTGGCTTCTGCCTCTGCTGTTTGGAAACAATGCTCAAGGCTACCAAAACCGGATCAATAACTCATCTGGGAACAAAAAACTGAGATGAAGGAAGATGGTCGAGGGAGGACCTTTTTGCTGAGGGAAGGTTTTCCACCCCATGATAAGAGCCAGAAACAGTCATGGGAACTTGGACACAGAGAGCAGAGCATCAAGAGGGGCTGCTGGACACAGTGCCAAGGAAAGCCAAGAGCTGGAGAGCATTGCCACATTTTGCTGACATCAATGCTCCTCACTGGCTTGTGTTGCAGTCAGCTGAGAACACAAGATCCTTGTAGCCATGGGTGCACCATGTGTAAACCCCAAAGTGCCAGAAAGAAAGCTGATGTAATTTTTCAAAAGGAAGCCCTGCTCTAAAAGTTCCTGGGCTGGGATGCCCAGGGTTATATGAGACAATATTGGGGCATTTTAAGAGATGGATTTATTGCAGTTCTGGAGACTGCAGAAGAGCTGGGGTTCCCTACCCCTTGTCACAGGGAGAGAAGTGTGCTGTATGCATCCAGCAGTTGCTGGGAGGGAGGCAGATACAATACCGCAGGATGCACAGATGGATTGAGGGGCGTGCACTCTCCCCCCTGTGTTTCCCAGCCTCATGCTCTCAGTGCCTTTCCAGCAGCATGGCTATATTCATATATGTTTGGGGCCAACATACACAGCCCTGGCAGTTGTTTGAGCACTCAATGCTCTGGACACACCTGCCTGCTGCTTTCCATGGGTTATACCTACCAGTATAAATTATTTAGGTCTCTACTAAAAATGCTTCTCAAGGTACTGTTCGTAGAGTATTTAGCTTTCTGATTTTCTGAGCCTGATCCATTGACAACCTTTTAAGCCTTCACATCAATTCCCTCTTACATTGAAACTCTTTCTCCTACCCAGATATCCAGCAAAGGGTTTCAAAAATCAGGGAAGCAGGATCTTGGAAAAACCCATCTTTGCAGATGCCTCAGTTTTGCCTGCACTGCCTGCCTTTAAACATGGGAGAGCACCGCTTTTAATGGCAGCACAGCTGCCCACGCTGGGAGCCCCAGCCAGTAGCCACTTGCAGAGGGCAGGGCCAGCCTGTAGCACTACACACCTCATCTGTTCCCATATGTATTCGCAGGGATGAAGTCTGTGCTAGCACTGCGAGGTGTTGATGTCCACCCAGAGCACCAGTAGCTTGTGTTCCCTACATTCCACCACAGGACTGAGCTCTCTCACTTCTTCACCTCAAGTTCAGTTTCAGACAACTGTGCTTGGCCCATCTGGGAAGGTGAGCAGCATGCACCATTTGTATATAACAAAAAGTTACCTATTCATCTCAGGAATACCTGAGAATGATCAAAACTAGGATTTTATTTCCATTCTTGCGAGTTCAGGGTTTGCAGTACTTTGTAATAATGTATATTATCACAAATTAAGTAATGTACACTCATACACCACTCATCCACATGTTTACAAAGTACCTTTCACATGTTTTTCCTTTCCCACGTTCTGAGTATTAAGCAAAAGGTTTTCCCTTGTCATTTTTTTCCTACCAGGACATATCTGGATTTTTTTACCAAACGGAGGACTAATGAGTGTGTTTGCCAACAGGTGGAGTACAAAATTCTGTACACCTGTAACACTATTACCCAAAGGCTCAGCTTTGACAAATATTCAGCCCAGTACTTACACTGGCCTGAAAGCTCAGGGTGAGTTTCTTCATCACGTAGCCCCATCCTCACCACAAGGCATACCCCTTTCCAAAAGAGGGGAAAGCAACAAAGCAACACACACATAATGCACCTCCCTCCCCAGAAGGGATCAGAAGGGGCCATCACAGAGAG
>NW_009260026.1:3776423-3780263 GCF_000687185.1 Egretta garzetta | reverse complement strand
ATCAAACATCAGTCTTCAAGCATCTGGCCCAGTACATGCTTGGGTCTTTTCCCAGGACTGAAGACTGGGGAAGGTATATAGAATTTCATAAAAGGCATGGCTGAAAGAAACCCTCATGCCCTGATAATTCAGAGAAGTTAAGGCCAAAAGGAACTACCTTACTTGTCAGTTCTCTTTCTATTTACTCAAATGGCTTTTTCTGCTTAAAATAGTGCCTTGGTATGACTAAAACATACCTTTCAGCAAGGACTCCATTCAGTGGTTACCAAGAGCCATATAATCAACCACATCCCATAGTAATTTGGTTAATCACCTTCCCATTAAAAAGTTATGCTTTAGTTTTAAATCCCAGCATCTCTTCTCAGCTGTCTGCAAACTCTTCATGTTTTTGCTCTTTCCAGAAGAAATTACATGCTCCTCTAGCTTCTGCTAGTACTTAGGGTGATAAATTCAGTCTGCCCTGCCATAAGTTAAAAAGACAGAAGGAGTTTCTTAACACCTCCTACTGTAATAAGAGGTTTCTACAATCCCAGTGCCCTTTTCGGGGCACTTTTCTGTGCACCATTCATTTTTTATTTCTTTAAAAAACTCTAGAAGTGAAGGTACTATGCCAGTATCAATCTCAGCAATACCTGATGAAAGCAGCAAAATCCACCTGAACAGACAAATGAATGAGAGAATAAAAGCTACAAATCTACTGAAATTTTAGTCACACACTTGGCACTCCACCACCACTGCATTCACCACTGAAACGCAGCCAACTTCCAAAAGCCCGTTTGGTGCTTTAAAACTGCACTTCAAATACACACTGGTTGCTTTGGCCATGAGGAAGAGCTCTATGAAGAGCATAGTAAAATATAGTATAATATAATACAGCAATAATGCAATATAATTATTAGAATTGCAGAGATTAATACCCCCACATCTAGAAGTGCCCTTTTCAATCTTTGAGGGCCATCTCTTAAATCCTTTAACAACCACTTAACTTTATGGTTGTGCCACTATGTCTGTGCTGCTGCACGTGATTTAGTCTCTCATACAGCCATGTACCAGAGATTACGTTTTGGTTATATTTTAACTGAAGAGAAAATACAAGTCGTGCAGCTGCTTCATACGAGGTAGTATCTCATTTGTATAATGTAATCAAAGTGCCCTCTGAAAGTTCATATACCTAATAAAGATGTCTTTGATGAGTAGAATCGGGCTACTGGTAACGAATCAGTTCTTAAAATTGTTGTGGATATCTATAGCACAAGCCACATTAGATCACAGAACCCCAAGAACAATCTTTTCTAAGTCACAAATAAATATATTTGAAATGATTGTTGGTTCTGCCCTCAAAAATGCTTGCCAATTCCTTAAGTATCTCAAAATCTGTATTTCTCAGACTACTCTGGCAAGGATTTCAAGTTTGCACTTCATATCATCATTGAGGAGTTCATAAAAACATACTTCCAAACTGTGCATGCTTTTTCACTCTCAGTCACACAGTATATGATCCTAAATCACAGAATCACAAGGGCTGGAAGGGACCTCGGGAGATCATCTAGTCCAACCCCATGCATTGCAGTTTTTCCATGAGTCTGCTGTAAGAACCAAATCAGATAACTCACAGCCTGTAGCTAGATTAGAAATTAAAGACAAGCAGGAGCAACAACCAGAATGACAACACACTAATGCAAACAAGATGAGCTGATCATATTACGGCAAAGGTTTCTCTGAAAGCTCCTGCAGGAACAAGGGAGTTCATCACAATTTCAGAAACTCTGGAAAAATGCCAGCCTTTGGCTTGGTTTGCAATTGTCCCTTGGGGTAAAAATCGCTGACAGGCCAAAGTTGAGAACTCGAACTGCCAGACCACCTTTGCTAAGGGAACTGATGGTGGCTTACACAGCCCATGTAAGGAGGAGCCTGTATGAGCATGGGCAAGTGCGTGCAAATCATGGAGCTGTCTGAAAACATGACTGGTCAGCTCTATAACCCATTTGTGGTTTCTCAGAAGAACAACGTGGAGTCTCTTTAAATGCGTCACATATGAAATTCTGTTCATGGGTGCTTAAAAACTTAAAACTAGGACAGACGAAATATGTGTTTTGTAGAGGAAGCCAATCCTCTGATAGGGATTGCATATTGCTGAATATATTGATTTTCAAATGTAGATACTCTGGAATTTTTCAAAAATGAGTGTCAGCCCATCATACAACGGGCATTGCGATAAAGGAAAGAAGACTGTATTTTCCAGGCAGCATCAGCATCTGCACACTGCATATCCTGACTTTAAAGAGAAAAGAGAAGAATTATATCAATAAGTTTCCAAATACCATACCTCTGTGTGAATAATTTCCACCTTGTCACTGGAAGAGCAAAAATGGATAATACTGAACAAGTGATCGAAACAGCATTAAAATATGATATTTCTGTAGGTATTTGTTTCACTCTGGAAAAGTGAGTCAAGATTATTTAGAGAGCTATGTAGATGAAAGTACTATCTATACGTATGCGCACAGACATATGCATGCATTATGTTCATTATACAAAAATATACCCAGAATTTCTTCAGCCGTGTTGGTTTGACTGTATGCCATTCCCTTCTCACCATCCCTTCTAAAGAGCATTCCTCAGTTTCAAAACAGTAATGTGTTTTATGGAAAACTGGCTACAACCAGTTCAAACAGGCTGAAATTTATGTCCTTTCTATCAGCAATCGGTCTCTTGCAAGGAAAGCTAAAGGGAAATGATCCTTGAAACACCACTCTGGGTGGCTATGGAAATCCTTTTAATTGTACACTGCTGCCAACAGTGACAAGAAGTAGATACTATTCGCCAATAACATTGATTGCCACCAGTCTGGGGTTACTATACTTTCACACATACAAACTGCATCTCAGATAACCCATATATAAAAGTATGAGCATCTGTAAATGTGTCCTCAGTTCACCTCGGTATCAACCACCTCCTACAGAGCTGGAGGTGGAGGCAAGTGCCAGCCGAGGTGGGACAGGTAGGTGGGGTTCGGGCAGCGCAGCGATGCAGCTTCCCCTCCTGTCGCTTTTATGTGCCTGTGGTCCCTCCTACTGCTAAATCACAGGGACTTTTCTACAGGTGACATGCGAATTCATATGTCGCTACTTTAAAACACCGGTAGGAGAAGAAGGAGGGTGCCCGATGGCATACCTCAAGCTGGGCATGCAAAATCCTCAGTCGCTTGTCAGTATAGACACGTCCAGCTGAGTAGCCACACACCAGAGAAGGTAAGGGAGATGCCGAAGTGCCCTCCCATAGCCGCCTGGCAGGGATATCTGCACGGTGCAGCAGGCAGGGAGCCCAGCAAGCTGCAGTGACACACTGAAATGTCATGCCAGACATCTCCAGCAAACCCTAATCTCAGCAGATTAGTCCAAAGCCCAACAGAAATCACACTAGTGCTACCAGGACTCTTTCCAATGGAGAATCTTACAGGCATGCACATTTACAAGAACATCACTAACTGAAGTTATAAACTGGGCACCTGCTAGGTCATTCAGTCCAGCCCCCCACTATTTCTGGCAAATGTAGGAAAGTCTCTTTCAGAAATGAAACTAAGGGTACCGACAGTCATGTCCACTCTCATCCTTTGCCAATTTACTTCGACTAATACAGCAACAATGTACAAACAAACCGTGTTCCTTCACCTTCCTTGTGCAATACAGCCCTTTCGTTATTTTGATTGTCCTGGGCATGCTTCTCTGCCTCTCTTCAGGCGTTAGTTCATTTTCCTTGATTGGAAGTCAGCAGAGATGTAAACCAGCACTGCAGAGGCATTGCTCCATGCTAGCTGAGCATAACAGCCAGGAAGCGTGG
>NW_009260026.1:3766225-3776327 GCF_000687185.1 Egretta garzetta | reverse complement strand
TTCCAGTGTTTCACTACCCTCATTGTAAAGAATTTCTTCCTTATATCCAGTCTAAACCTACCCTGTTTTAGTTTAGCTACATATTCAGCATCTACATCTCAGAAAAAAAAGGAAGGCAAACCTAACTCTGCCCTAGCTATGAAGCACAAGAATACGCTTTCCTCAGAGGTGGTGCATTCCCCGGCTCCTGCCCCTCTACCCCAAAGACCTCCTGCCTTCTGCAAATAGCTGCTGCGTTTGTCCAGAGGCCAGTGCCCACACCCTACACAGCTGCTGATGATGCCACCAGCCATTTTCAACAGCAAAGGATCCTACAGCACTGGGATAAAATACGGAGGACTGGTCATAACAAGCCACAGATGTAGCTCACAGCCAGCTGTCTCTTGAATTAAACTTGTATTAGATTTTGGATTCTGGAAGGGTACTCTTCACAGATAATGTATTTTGGTATAATGCCTTGTTAATATGCTTTTGCTTTTAATATACTTCAGCTGCACAGAAGCCATATGTTAGCAAGGAACCCGGACAAGTGTCCCAAGGCTGGTCTTCCTGGGCACAGCCAGCTGGGCAGTATTCAGAGAGGGAAGGGGTTATTTCTGTTCAAGACAGCGAGGACAACCGGCAGGTCCTCGTGCCAGGGTCTAACCTCACCTGCTAGCAGGGATGTACACAGACACCAGTCTGCATGGGGCTGGAAGACCAGAAGGCAGTTTGTGGAGGCTGAGGCTCTGCCCACAGCCCCGTCAGCCCCTGCCCTCGCAGGCAGCCCACACTGGGTGCTCGAATGCCCTGGGAGTTGGAGCTGCCCACACACCAGGCTGCAGCCTGAGCCAGGGAGGCACCCACGGTGCTGGCTGGTGACACAGCCGTCACCCAGGGACAGCTCTGCCGCTGTGCCTGTGTGGTAATCCTTGCCATAAACCGTCACATCTAACCAGGGGTTTTACTGGAGAATGCTTCTGTTTATGAGGCAATAACCGTCTTCTGGCCCAAGTAAATTTGATAACCATGGGCAGAGGAGACTAATGGAAAATGCTATTCCTGAGCAAACAGAGAGCACCTGGGGTCATCGTGGCTGCAGCTGGCTACTAAAAATACCTTCTGTTCTGGCCTCATACCATCCATGCATAGGAGTTAGGGGGGGAAAAAAGCCCCAGGAAACAAAAGAGCCACTGACAGCTCCAGGTATCAGAAACTTGTATGTGTTTTCTCTTCCCAAGTGCCAGAGCATGGGGGAGGCGCGCAGTACAAAGGCCCCTTCTGTGTGGTGGAGGCACTGCTCCAGGACCTGCCCTGACATCTATGCAGCCACCTCAGAGGTTTCCCAGCCTCTGCTTCCCAGACAAGGAGAGCGTGGATGCGGCTTGCCGAGGTGTGCCCCTGCCTGCCACAGGCAGTCGCTTGGCTCATGATTGGCATTTGATGTGCTTCACCAGAAGCCACTAAATGATGTTTATAGGGAGTTTCTTTTGATTCTAGCTTGATTTATAGACAAGCCATCAGAGTTTGGAGGGTATGGGAAGTTTTGCAAAGAATACCCATGGCCAAAGCTTGCAGAAAGAAATTAGTACGGCACAATAATTTCAAGGTAAACCCCAGGGAGAGGAAAATTGGTGTGGGATGGGACACAGTTTGATTGCAGCCAGGATAATCTGCATGCCATGTACACTGCATGTAAAGAGGAATATGAGGAGTCCTTAAGGTGATGAGTGGTGCAGAAAGGAAAAAGAAAATCTATTTCGCAAAAGTGTCCAGCAGCCTGAGTAGGCAAATCTTGAGAAAGAGTTGGAGGCAGTTCACAAAGTGCCAGCCCTGCAGTACACAGGAACATAAAACTAAGATGTTTCCAGGCACAGGAAAATGAGGCACTGGTTCAGCCCCCTTGGAGCAGCAGCAAAAGGAGAGACAAGTGGCTCATGTATTCATGCTAATAACAGCGGCGCCAACGTGCTGAAACAGGGGAAGCAGCTTTGGCTTAGGGGTAAGAACTATTGCATCCTCACGTACCATACAATCCCCTATTGATGTATATTGCCAAATATTGCCCCCAGTTCAGAACTACAGAGATTATGCGCTCTGCAAATTGAAGACAAATGTGGGGTAGAGCAAGGGCCTGAAGAAAGGGTTTGACAAAAGCAGAGAGGAGCAGAGACCACAGAGACTCTGGGTATGACAGTTATATCAAGAAAAAAATCCTGTCTGATCTCAGAACAAATGGTGACCACAATTGTCAGAGTTACTGCTGAGAATTAAGACAGTAATTAAAGCACAGCCAGGTCAGGATAGCATTTTCCCATTAGTTCAAGGTAGATATTGCAGTAACAGGCAGGGGTTTGTTGAAAAACCACCAGCAAGATGCTCAGTAACACATTACAGAAAAATATTGGTGAAAGAATCCACAAAGGTTATTTGAGAATTAGAAATTAAAGAGAAAGTCACAAACCATTTTATTGGCCTTAAATAAGCAGTGATATGGAGGACATTGGGCAAGTTTGCAGCATAAGCATGGGCCTCGTGCTGATGGAATAAGAAAAAGTGTCCTTCTGAGGGTAATGCATGTGCAGTTCTTTAAACTGAATGAGAAATTCATCTATATTTTTATTCTCACTTCCTTGAGGTGGAGATAACAGAGCCAAAGCAAATATTTCACATCAGATGAATTTTTGCTGGACATGGTTCATCTGACACAGGGATGGCAGTCATATAGGCTATAGTTCTGTTTGGTTTTAAAGACCTTAAGGTGTTT
Organism: Egretta garzetta; assembly: GCF_000687185.1. Lineage (NCBI taxonomy): Eukaryota > Metazoa > Chordata > Aves > Pelecaniformes > Ardeidae > Egretta > Egretta garzetta. The sequence goes on along the minus strand of NW_009260026.1, from coordinate 3,773,581 downwards.
TTTAGGCAAATAACTGCTTGGCCTCACTGCTAGCAATCCAACAAGCCACTTGAAACCATTTTTAAAATAATAAAATAACTCCTAAAAGGATATTGATATTTGACTGATGCATGTTTAGCTCTGTTAAGGTACACAGCTGTCCCATTAAAACCTGCAGACATTTTGTGTAACAGAAAATTGAAAATAAAAGTGCCTGGAACGGACAAAATCAAGATCAGAGGAAGTCAAGATTTGTAAGTATATCAAGAAACAGATAACATTATGCTAAACAAGGTCATCTGAAATGTGAAATGAGGCCAAAGGAATGCTCCCACTTCACCAACATCACACCGACCCATCCATGTAATGAGCACAACCAGGCAGAGACACGCATGGCCTTTGCACTGAGGGACCTGCAGAGAAGATCAGGATCAATTCTCCTCCTTCCAGAAAAGAGGGATACGCTTAGGGAGGATTAGGCTCATCTAATACAATCTCCACTGTTTGAAAGTTAGTCACCAACGTACACTGGTCACATAGGCTCCTTTTACATATCGATAGATGAAGAGGATTCACCACAAATTGATGTGGAGACCTGAAGCAGGGTGGAGGAATTGCTCCACACTATCTGGCCGTAGTGGGATATGATGCCATTAGCTTAGACAAGATACCTGACTTTTAGATGGCTAAAAATGACTCCTAACTGTGGTTTGCAATTTTACCTGGGAAGGTCTCAGTACCAGGCAGCAGACAGCACAGAGCAGCTGCAGGACCTAGCACTGCCTGATCTGCTGAGTTTATTTCCTCCAAATAGCAGAACTGAAGCAGACGTTCAAATCTAAGCTGGTGCAGAGAAAGCTGAGCATTGCTAACAAACACTTCTGAGTCCAGGTGTGCCAAATTCTCTTGATCCTATGAGCAAAAACCTTCATACAGACAAAAGCCCTGAGACTTGTTTGGGGTCCTGGCCCCGAGGCTGGTGACTAAACAGGCCATGTGGCTTTGCTGGCCTTGTGCCCCTGCAGCTAAGACCTCTCTCCTGCCATGGTGGGACTAGGGGCAGACCATTTCCTGGGAGCGGTCCTCGGTGGAAGAGAGCATGCAGACTGCCCCTGACCCTTGCCTGGGGGGTGACACTAGGCATGACCTGAGGCCATGCCAGGGAATGTGCTCAAGATTAAACAAACAGCATGAACAGCAGTGAGTCAGAACCCAAGACCAGGCTTTGATGCTGTTTGATTTACCAGGTCTCATTTTTCTTTACCGGATGATGCCATAGCTCCCTATTGGCCAATGCATCCAAATCATCTTCCCATGGAAACCCAGCCCAAGCACGTCAAGATCTTGCCTCTTCCAGATGTTTGGACACAATAGGATCAGGCACTGGGTCCGGCAGTCACCATCAAACTACTTTTGGTTCAATGCTGGTCCAGAGCCACTGCTTATTTTAAGCATTTCAGGTTCTCAGGCAATGGAGACTGTATTTTTCTGGAAGGCAGAGAGCAGAGCACCGTGTGGAGCTGCATTACTGAATACAGAGGGTTTCTTTCAGTCAGTTCTGCCCAGAGTGACCCCTGAGTCCCATTCAACTTAGCTAAAGTTATCATCTGACTACATCCAAAATATCTTAAGTTCTCCCTCAAGGAAAGATTTGTTCTGACCACTGACAGTCTCTGTCTGATAAATATCTTCTAGAAAAGGCAGAGCATAGCAAATTATCTCATAAAAAATAGGAGTTATGGACATTTAATAAGCCTGGGTCTTGAGAAAAACACCCAGTTAAATCAGCATGCTTGCTAACAAAATTACACTGTCACATCCCACCAGATATTGTTATCCACCAAAAGCCACATCTGTATTCCTGAGTCAAACGATTGGCATGTATTGCGCTCTGAAGGCACCAGTCTAGTGTCTCACTCCTAACATTAGGGAAGATATTAGTGGCTGACAGGAGAAGGTATCTTACTCCCTTTGTGCACATCAAGATATTCTCCCTTATTTTCCCATCAGGAAGGCTTCACTCCTTCTGTCTGCTGAGCTACTTTCCCTCCTTGATTTCCATTGATTAAAAAAATAAAAAATCAACATCACTAGATACTCTCACATTAGCAACCCAGATCACTGTTTTGCCTGGTTATACATTGCTACCATATTTAGTTTCAGTGCTCAGGTCCTATGATCAGCTTCACTGCTGGTACACTTTCCTTCCCCCATTCCTTGTGTCTTTACAACCTCCTCTAACTTCATTGTTCTCTGGAAGAAGCTGTGTTTCTGAGTCAATAATTTTCCATCTTTGGAACCTCTCCAACTAATATTTGGCTATTTCTTGGGTTGTCCTTGTGACTATGTTGAGCTGCTATTCCTATAACAGTTTTAGGCTATTTTATTCTTCCCCTCCCGGGATGAGAACACACACTCCTAGTTCACATTGTGTTGAATTCAGTCTTCACAGCACTACACACATTTTCAGCAGTTGCCTTCATTGCAGCTCATTTGCATTGCCCGAGGATACAGCCCATAACACTACGCCTTTCCCCTGCCTTTGTCAGTGGCTGTAGTTAACCCACAAGATGAGAAGCGGCATGGTAACTCTTGCTTACCATAAACAGAGACAATTTATTACCCTAATGGATTTAACATTCTGCAGCAGAAGATTTACATCTTCTGCCGTTCCTGGTGCCCTGAGTTTGCAGCTCAGATGACATACCAGATCTGAATGGCACAGCACATTCTCAGATCTAAACAAAGACCTTCTCTAAGCCCCCAAAAGGGAGCTGTCAGAGGACATAAATTGTCATGGCTCGTAGAAGTCAGTGGTATAGTTTCACCAGCTGGAGCTCAAGCTAACTTCATCAATTGATGAGGCAACTAATCCATGCAGTTGTCTCTCTTTTTGAAGTAGTTCTATCACTACTTTTTTTTTTTTAATTTCTGTTTACACTTCTAGTCCTAATGTCAATCTTCAAGCTGTCATCTGAACTGTTCTCACTTGTTGCAATATCACTGACAAACCATTTTTGGTAATACTAATGATTGTCTGCTGGTCTAGGTACTTGGCTTATGCCCTTTCACTGTTACCAAATTTAGCGTTGCTATTATGTTGCAATTGGTGGGTAATGCCATATGCTAACATTCCTTTCCAATTAGCATCTCCAAACACATGTGACAAAGAGAAACCTTTTATTTTCCAAGTGCACACTGCCAGGCAAAATTAACATACAGCATGGTCTTTGTGTCTTGAGTGAGAGTGGTATGTTTATGGCCAAAATGCCAACAAAGTTAAGACAACACAATGCAGGAGATTACAACATGAAAGCTGCCTGTTGATGCCACAGGTTGTAATCTTGGTTTAGCTTAGAATTTCTTCCCCCACCTCCCTCCCCAAACCCAGGCAAAACAAAAAGAGAGAAAAACACAGATAGAGGCAAAGACAAGAGAAGAGGCAAAGGAAAGAAAAGTGTTCTGCTACAGCCCAGCACAGGTAACGCTACTGATCCTGCCCATTCTCCTCCTTTGCTTAGAAATATACTGAGGTTGAAGGTCAAGTATCTCCTTTCCAACAGCCAGACTGGATGAGCCAGCATCAGAAATGCCAGTGAGAACCATACTCAAGATGGCTCACACATGTTGCTAAAGCCCAGGTTGCACCCAGCTCCCTGGCCTCATCTGACCCCAACACAGCATCATAAAGAAAACTTCCTTATCCACCCTCTTCTCAGCTCTGGAGTCCAGCAAGTTTACATTAGCCATTTGCAGTAGAAAAGCCTTAAAAAAAAAAATCTTTCCTCAAGAATGTCAGGGCTTTCGTTTAACTACAAAATGTTTGCTTTTGTGTAATTAATTTGTGTATCTTTGAGTTGGAGCCCCCTATCCCAGAATAATTTATAGCTGACCATAATTCTCATCATAGATATAAGATTTTGTAAGTGAGGAAACTGCTCAGAGGCCTTCAATATAACAAGTTCTAATACACTCAAGTACTTTGCACATGTATGCTTCCCAAAACAGAACTCCATAAGAGCTGAGCACCACCATGACTGCTTTTAATCAAACTCAACGTTCAAAAGAATTAGACACAGTTTGAGCATATACAGCAACCAGTGTGCCTTTGACATGCATACCCCTTTTCTCCTCCCCAGAAAGCATGAGGAGGCAGAAAGGCATTTGAGCAGGTGACATAGGGAGGTGCTTCAAAGGCTGAGCATTTCTGGCATCATGGAAAATACTTTCCTCAGGGTTTGGGAACCTAGACTATCTCACAGTTACAGAAATAATTTAAGATGTATGATTTACTATAATCAAAAACCTGTTGTGCTAAATCCCACTCAAACTGCATTTAAGACATCTGTAGGTTTTGTTGATTGCTTTCCTAAGTCTCCTGTCCCCTAACACAGTGACGCTTTACAGAGATGAGTCTTGAGTTTTCAGACTGCAGAACTGGATTTTAGAAGTAGCTGTACATGTAACCCATGGGGCAACAAGTCAATGACTCTCAAGCAAAATTTTTTAATTTGCTTTGTGGAACCTCACGTGTAAGTAGCTGTTCATGACAAAAAATTCAAAATTCAAATTGCCATAAAATTAAAGGAAGGCATTTGAAGAAGGAATAGAATTTCTCCCCTTGCAACTAAAGTAGATGAGACATCTTTGTTCTTTGCAGACAGTTACCAAATGTCAGAAGCGCTCTATACAAATGTTTTGCTACATGATCCCATAACCATCAGTGAGAAAGAGGCAGCTGACCTTCTCTCTGAATTTCAGAGTTCAGCTTAATACTGGGGACTGTAAGGTTACTCAAGTTATCCAGCGTGCTTAGCCACATGGAGCTCAAGCTAACTTCATCAATTGATTAGTTGCCTCTCTTTTTGAAGTAGTGATAGAACTACTTCAAAAAGAGAGGCAACTAATCCATGCAGTTGTCTCTCTTTTTGAAGTAGTTCTATCACTACTTTTTTTTTTTTAATTTCTGTTTACACTTCTAGTCCTAATGTCAATCTTCAAGCTGTCATCTGAACTGTTCTCACTTGTTGCAATATCACTGACAAACCATTTTTGGTAATACTAATGATTGTCTGCTGGTCTAGGTACTTGGCTTATGCCCTTTCACTGTTACCAAATTTAGCGTTGCTATTATGTTGCAATTGGTGGGTAATGCCATATGCTAACATTCCTTTCCAATTAGCATCTCCAAACACATGTGACAAAGAGAAACCTTTTATTTTCCAAGTGCACACTGCCAGGCAAAATTAACATACAGCATGGTCTTTGTGTCTTGAGTGAGAGTGATATGTTTATGGCCAAAATGCCAACAAAGTTAAGACAACACAATGCAGGAGATTACAACATGAAAGCTGCCTGTTGATGCCACAGGTTGTAATCTTGGTTTAGCTTAGAATTTCTTCCCCCACCTCCCTCCCCAAACCCAGGCAAAACAAAAAGAGAGAAAAACACAGATAGAGGCAAAGACAAGAGAAGAGGCAAAGGAAAGAAAAGTGTTCTGCTACAGCCCAGCACAGGTAACGCTACTGATCCTGCCCATTCTCCTCCTTTGCTTAGAAATATACTGAGGTTGAAGGTCAAGTATCTCCTTTCCAACAGCCAGACTGGATGAGCCAGCATCAGAAATGCCAGTGAGAACCATACTCAAGATGGCTCACACATGTTGCTAAAGCCCAGGTTGCACCCAGCTCCCTGGCCTCATCTGACCCCAACACAGCATCATAAAGAAAGCTTCCTTATCCACCCTCTTCTCAGCTCTGGAGTCCAGCAAGTTTACATTAGCCATTTGCAGTAGAAAAGCCTTAAAAAAAAAAATCTTTCCTCAAGAATGTCAGGGCTTTCGTTTAACTACAAAATGTTTGCTTTTGTGTAATTAATTTGTGTATCTTTGAGTTGGAGCCCCCTATCCCAGAATAATTTATAGCTGACCATAATTCTCATCATAGATATAAGATTTTGTAAGTGAGGAAACTGCTCAGAGGCCTTCAATATAACAAGTTCTAATACACTCAAGTACTTTGCACATGTATGCTTCCCAAAACAGAACTCCATAAGAGCTGAGCACCACCATGACTGCTTTTAATCAAACTCAACGTTCAAAAGAATTAGACACAGTTTGAGCATATACAGCAACCAGTGTGCCTTTGACATGCATACCCCTTTTCTCCTCCCCAGAAAGCATGAGGAGGCAGAAAGGCATTTGAGCAGGTGACATAGGGAGGTGTTTCAAAGGCTGAGCATTTCTGGCATCATGGAAAATACTTTCCTCAGGGTTTGGGAACCTAGACTATCTCACAGTTACAGAAATAATTTAAGATGTATGATTTACTATAATCAAAAACCTGTTGTGCTAAATCCCACTCAAACTGCATTTAAGACATCTGTAGGTTTTGTTGATTGCTTTCCTAAGTCTCCTGTCCCCTAACACAGTGACGCTTTACAGAGATGAGTCTTGAGTTTTCAGACTGCAGAACTGGATTTTAGAAGTAGCTGTACATGTAACCCATGGGGCAACAAGTCAATGACTCTCAAGCAAAATTTTTTAATTTGCTTTGTGGAACCTCACGTGTAAGTAGCTGTTCATGACAAAAATTCAAAATTCAAATTGCCATAAAATTAAAGGAAGGCATTTGAAGAATGAATAGAATTTCTCCCCTTGCAACTAAAGTAGACGAGACATCTTTGTTCTTTGCAGACAGTTACCAAATGTCAGAAGCGCTCTATACAAATGTTTTGCTACATGATCCCATAACCATCAGTGAGAAAGAGGCAGCTGACCTTCTCTCTGAATTTCAGAGTTCATCTTAATACTGGTGACTGTAAGGTTGCTCAAGTTATCCAGCGTGCTTAGCCACATCTGTAAGCCCTGTTAGCTAAGGACTCGCAGGAACCAGGCAGGATTCAGTCTGGGTGGAGATGAACTGGAGCCACGAAATCTGGAGGCAGTCCCTTAAAGTAAACCTCTCTCATGGATATATATATATATATAGTTATATCTTTTAAGAGTCACATAAGGTGGCTAGACAAGAGTGATTCCCATCTTTTTCATGTCCTGCAATAGCTTCTTTAAGGCCTTGTCACTGTTGCTTCTTGCACAACCCAACTTTACTTGCTTCTTTTCCAAGTGTAGGACTGGGCAGTCCTTACACAGTGCTCTTCACATGGCTCTGGTTTGCTCTCTGCCCCCTCTCCCAGTTCACAGGCAATGCCTTATCTATTTTAGTCCAGGTGCAGACCTGAAGGAGGAAGCTATGGAAGCAGTGGATGCTGGATTCTGCCCACCACATTAGCCCCAGCAGCATGGCAAGGCCAGGGCAATGGGGCAGCCCCAACATCCCCACCCCAACCCGTGGCTCCCACACCCGGCAGGCAGCAGCG